>NW_026652306.1:1856650-1932070 GCF_009828535.3 Hylobates moloch | reverse complement strand
TTTTTTTTATTTTAAAAGCTATTATTGTAAATGGATTCCTGGGTCACAAGGTGGGGCATGTTTTAATTTATTAGAAATAGCCAGAGCATTTTTCAAAATCATTTCATCATTAATTCCCATGTGAAAACAACATCAGATTTACCTATAAATTTTTTTTTTATTTTAAAAGCTATTATTGTAAATGGATTCCTGGGTCATAAGGTGGGCATGTTTTAATTTATTATTGTATAGACATAAATGAAAAGCCAAAATTTACACCTTCTAGTCAACAAATGTGAGCAGTCCAAAACCGAGTTAAATAAATAAATAAATAAAGCAGGGAGAAAATGATCAGAATCCATTCTTGATTGCCTGAGGAATAATTAAATTACCAGCTCACCCCTCCTTGTTATTTATACTAGAAAACACCATTGAACTTTAAAATTATTCTCATAATTTGATATCACCTTCTGTAGCCTGTGAAATCCCTTCTCCTTTTCAAAACATTGTTAATTTTTATCTTCTTTATACTATTGCACTATGTGCTTCTTTTATAACATCATACTTTACTATATTGTAGTTTATTTTTTCAAATTTGTTTTCTGTATCAGGCTATGACTTCTGGAGGTGCTATGTGTTATCCATCTGTTTTTCTAAATACCTTGTGCAATTCATATCACACAGTAGGCTTTAAATAATTGTTACATAAATATTTCAACATAAAACATCATTATATATAATGACATATACATACATATACACATATAAAAGTATATTATGCAAAAAACAAGAGCCCTGGGGTTACAATTTGCTCGGTTGTAACATGTGAGGGCTTGTCATGAAAATGCCTACATGTCACATTCATGTGAGCCATTTGTATTTTTAAATATAAATCTCTTTCATTAAGATCTTTAAAAATTTGGTCTTGGTTAAGTACAGTCTGGAAACTAAGTATGGAGAGAAAGAAAACCAGACCAAGGTTATTCAAATATATTTGAAAAAATTAAGTTAACGTGAATTGTTTCGAATGGCATTTATTCTTTTTAATTTTTTGTATTGTGATTAAAATAACATTATGTTAAACATAGATTATATACAATCCAAGGTAATTGATAGTTGCACTGCATCCTTAACTAAAAAAGTGATATCATGCTTCCTAACAAAGTTTGTAACATATAAAAGAGAATAAACTTGCATATACAATGAAGTAGCTTAGTCTCATCTCTCTCTTTTCCTAGCACATTCAATATATGCCACACAGTGGACTTTAATTTCATTTTGAATTACATATGAACAGGTAACATTATAATAAATATTATTAAAGTAGTATTGATTGAACCTGGATACCAGAAAATTGGCTGGAAGTTGGCTGATCAAGTAGATATCGAGCTTAAAAACTGAGAAGTGACTAATAATTGCATTCCTATGGAAAGTGAAGGGTGTTACAAACATCCTGTTTACTGGGAAACACAAGTGTTGGATTGCACTGGAATCATTCAATTAAGCAGAAAGAGGCATTTAAATGCAAAGAGAGAACTTACTTAAAAATAAATAAGCCACAATTATAGGAACTAAGTTTTGGAAAGCCTTTACTTTAAAAGCTTCTTAGAATTAATATCTGAATTGCATGAAATAAGATACGAGAAGATAATAAGACAGAAAGAATAAAGGGAGATTTAATGTTAGAATATAAGAATTAAAATTCATAAAAGACTATCAGAAGATATAATCAGTAAAAAGAGGTAAGATAAAATGTCACATTGACACTAGGAGAAACCATTGAGTATAATTGCTCACAAGATAGGGACAAAAACGAAAAACATAAGAGTAAAAATTTTATCATACTTAAGGCCATATGGAGTTTTACATTTAATAAGTGCTTTCTGAATATGAGTCATGGAGCTAAAATTCGACAGACATTATACTATTTAGACCCACAATAAGCTGTTTGGAAGAAACTTTAATTCACTCGGTTTCATAGAGAAGGAAGGTGAGTCCCCGGGAGATTTAAAACACTATTGGAGTTACATGACTATTGAACCAAATTCAAGAATAGTAGGACTTGATAAGAAACATTCACCATGGGGGCTATTCTTTTAAATATTGCCCCCAAACCTTGACAAATTATATTGTCTAAGTTTTGTATTTCCCATATATCAAAGGGAAGCATAATAGTTTCATATTCATAAAATTGTTATGAAGATAATTAGATAGTGGTGAAAGAAATTGCAAGGACCTAGAAGATAATACATTCACAAAATGTTATTCCTATTACCGTGATTATTATAAATTTCACCCTAGCTCTTCTCCTTATTGGTCAATATTCTTTGTGAACGCCTTTTCATATCATAGATAAATGTAGAATTTTTATATACAATTATAATGGCTTTTATTTGGACATATTATTTCATGCTTCATTAAACAGATGTTTCACTATCTGGTCTGAGGATATGACGGCTCTTAGCCCAAGCTGCACCATTTTGTAAACCCCCGCCATTTTCCAAACGCAGGTCAGAGTGGAAAATTCCACTAGGGCTCAGGCTGTGAGAAACATCCTGCCGGGCAAGTCCTAAGCGTAACCGCCTGATCTCAGGAAATTCCTCACTTAGCAACAGCTAACCACACTGCCCACCCCACTTCACAACAAGCCCAGATCTCTCCCACACGGACCTGAACTTACCCAGTCTGTCAGCAGGGGAGGGCTCTGGCGCTAGTTGGTGTCCGCCTCCGCGGATGTTTGTTCGATCAACCTGTGCTGCTGTAGAGCCGCCTCCGTCCGTTTTTTCTCCCGTTCCTGCTCTAACAATGACATTATACCAAATGTGACTGGTAAGCATCATTCTTTGAAGAAAAGTAATTTACGATATTGTAAGAGGGGTTTCAGTTAATGCGGGGGGGAGGGGTGGGGAATTAGATATGGCGGCCTGACATCATTTTAATATGTCTGGCACAAGACTTAAAATATTTGCCAAAAGGCCGGGCGCGGTGGCTCACGCTTGTAATCCCAGCACTTTGGGAGGCCGAGGTGGGCGGATCACAAGGTCAGGAGATCGAGACCACGGTGAAACCCCGTCTCTACTAAAAATACAAAAAAATTAGCCGGGCGTGGTGGCGGGCGCCTGTAGTCCCAGCTACTCGGAGAGGCTGAGGCAGGAGAATGGCGTGAACCCGGGAGGCGGAGCTTGCAGTGAGCCGAGATTGCGCCACTGCACTCCAGCCTGGGCAACAGAGCGAGACTCCGTCTCAAAAAAAAAAAAAAAAAAAAAAAAATATTTGCCAAAAAAAAAAATGGTTATATTTTTTGATCTTGACAAATTATATCTCAAGTTCAACTGAATTAAATCCCTACCAAAAACAAATACAAAAGCAACAACAACAGCAACAAATAACAAGAAAACAACAATGGGCTATTTTTAAAAACAAGCAAGACAACCTTAAAAAATATTGAAAAAAATAATAGAGCAATTCATAGTTGCAACATAGCTTTTAATATAAAGTATATTATAAAGCTGCAATATTTCAGGGACTATGAAATGTGTAATAGAGTCAACAAATAAACTGTTGCTAATATAACCCTGAATAATCCATAAATATGATGTTTAGCATTTGGAAAATATAATTTATGTGGTTATTTAATAAATTGTTCCAAGATAATTTATGAATTATTTGCATAAAGTTATGTTAAATCCATTCATCACATCATTTATTGAAAATACATTTTATTTAAATGTAATATATGTGTGTGTATATATATAATATGAGGTGTGTGTTCTCGTGTGTGTATGTGTGTGTACTATTATACCATTAGGGCAGGCTCTAAAGACAATCCCTTAATAGGGATTTGAGATATCCTCATCCTAAAAGAAATAGATATCTTTTTTATTTTCTGCTGAATCAAATAAGATTATTAACTATTTCGTATTGTTTTGAAGCAATACACTAAAAATCATCTATACAATTTTCTATCTTCTTTTTTTCTGTTGACATAATTACTATGCTGATTTCTATTTTGGTTTTTCTCTTTAGTTTTGTGATGGTTTTCATGACTCTATGTATCCATAAAGAGCATAAGAGCATATTAGTTTTACTTGATTTTATATATTGACATATGTTGTGTCTATTCTTCTGTGACTTCCATTTGGGCTTAAACTATTTGAAAATTCATCTATGTTGATAAGTGTAGTGGTCAGTGAACTGATTTTCACTGCTGTGGTAGTATTATGATATACAAATATGCATGCTATTTATCCATATTATAATAATAGTCAGTGCAAATGTTTTACATATTTTGTTATGACAACAATCCTCTAAAGACCTTTTTGCACTGTTCTATACTTCCAATAATTTGTTTTGTGTATGTACCAACATGTCAAATGTCAGGGTAAAGGATATTTGCTCATTTAACTTACAGTTAACCCAAATTGCAACATCTGTTTGTGCTAATTTTAAGAGGAACTTTATATAATGGAAGTCGTTTTGTAGAATGATTGCCCAAACTCAACTCACAGATAAGGGAATTTTATTTTTAGAAACAATAGCCTCCAGAAAAATAGCTTCCTTCTAAAAGTGGTCAAATGCAAAACACAAGCCAGCATAGCTCATCTCTGTAATTCAACCACTTTGGGAGACAGAGGGGAGAGGATGGCTTGAGGCGAGGTGTTTGAGACTAGCCTGGGCAATGTAGCAAGACACCCCTCTCTCTCTAAAAATTAAAAAAAAGAAATTAGCTTTGCATGGTGGTACGCACCTGTAGTCCCAGATACTTGGGAGGCTGAGATGGGAGGATTGCTTCAGCCCTGGAGGTTGAGGCTGCAGTGAGCCATGATAGCGCCACTACACTCCAAACTGGGTGAGAGAGCAAGACCCTGTCTCAAAAGAAAAAATAAATAAACAAACATTTGTTAAAACATTTAAAATAATTATATAAGACAAAGTAATCTGTAGATTTATTTTGGGAATATGTTGATTCTTACTATTTTTCTCTAAGTCCTGAAGAGCATAGGTTCGGCTTAGCTTTGTTTTTTAGAAAAAATCTTTGTGTTACATTTTTGAATTGCACAAAATTGCATGATGCTTTAGCTTACACTAACTGAATTTCCCAGCTTGTTGTTCACCTTACATTTTTAATTGCCTTTTCTATCTTTCTGTCTAATTAGAAGATTGTTTCTTCCCTTGTAGAGTTTTTTTTTCAAAAAAAATTTAATAAAACATTTTGTTTTACTTTTCTTAAAGACATCTTTCAATGAATTCATTTCCTCCTTATCCGAATTAGACTGCTTCACCTCGATCCTGCTAATTAGCTGTCACTATGCCATTTCTTGTCTTTGGATTAGATCTGCTGTTTTCCTACCTCTCTTTTATAGATATCATGTTTTGTGATGGTGGTGTTTTTGTTTTGTTGTCTTTTCCTGTGTTTGTTGGAAAGGGGATGGGTAGAGAGAAAGAGCTGTCTGTTTTGTTCTTATGGTCCACATACCTGAATAATTTTTATCAGAAACTTTTTGTAAGAGGTAAACTTTCCATATCCTTGGCAATGACACATGACACATTTTATGACAAAGGAGATGTCAGCAGAAATATTGTATTTCTCAGAAAGTTTGGCTTTTGCTTTACTGACCTTGCTCAGTGGCCATCTTGGGACTGACAGTGGATAAAATGGCAAGAGAAACTGGAAAACCTTGGCATTTATATGTTTGAGCTGGTGCATCTGCTCCGAACTCCCAATACCCAAATGTCTTGTTATTTGATAAAAAAATAAAACACCGTCATCTGTGAGTAGTCACTATTACTTGCGCTTTCTCTTATGTGTGGAAGAATAGAAGTCTAATAGAGACAATGTATATGTGAGAGTGTGGGTGAGTTATCTGTGATATGTTACATGTATATATGTGGACAGGTCAATATGGAGCTATAGAATGTGAAAAAAATACCAAATGATGTATTTTTAGTTGTTGACATAGATTACTTTTAAATGATACAGAAATGATGTCAGTTGGACAGAACTTTACATGAAATGATGCATGATACAAATCCTTAAGAATGTGTAGGTCACTGTCCAGTAGTAGTGAAAGGGGTAAGTGAGTATCAGCAAGCACTTGGGCAATGTAGCCAATGGCATAGTGAGTAATTTTCCAGTGGCTAAAAAAAATAGAAATCAGTAAAATTGAACATCAGGAAGTCACAATGCATATAAAACAATATAGGAAAATGCATAGATAAAAGCTCTTTGCTTTATAAGTTTTTTTTTCAAATATTGCTAATATAGGATTTTTCTCGGCTCCTTTGTCAGACTCGTGACAAGGGTGAATTTACTCAGCCCACCGCACTCAGCTCCTTGCAGGAGGGATCACATGAGCAAGCGAGGGCAGGACCCAGCCAGCTGCTCCGGGCACTGGTGGGAGCAAGCTGTGTGTGGGGCCCACGGCCAGACCAGGTGTTAGTGAGCGAGTGTGGGATTCAGCCAGCCACTCTGGACACTGGTGGGAGCAAGCTCCATGCAGGGCCCATGGCAGTGCCAGGTGAGGATGCCTGTGACCCTGGAACCCCAGAGGGAGTGTTACAGTCCTCTCTTAGCTCCTCTGTCTGTTGATGGCTATGTGTTAACAGCTCAGTTGGCTCCTTACCTCATCACGTGGGGCAACTGCCCTCCACTGGCAATGGCAAAGGGACAGTGTGACAGCCTTTTTGGGTACCTGCACTTAGTGGGTACCAAGCTTTTGTCAGGCATCCAAGGAGAATGAGGTCACAAGGACACTTGAAGGATGGTGAAGGCAGACAATTTTACTGAGCAGTGGAAATGGCTCTCAGCAGAGAGGGGAGCTGGAAAGGGGACAGGAAGGGCAGGTAGTCTTTCCTGAAGTCAGGTGGTCTTCTCGCCTATGTTTAGCTATCTCTTCCCCAAAGTCAAGCCATCTCTTTTCTCCAAAGTCTAGCCATCTCTCCTCTGAAGTCAAGCCATCTCTCCTCTGTACTGACAGAGTCTGGGGTCTTCAGAAATAACCAATCAGGAGAGAGTGGGCAAAAAGGAATGGAAGTTCTCACTTTGGGCTGTGGTTTTCATGCTACTTTGGCTTGAAGGTGGGCTTTCACTGGGGACCCGCCCCTGTCTGCCTAGAATTTCTCTGCCTCCTACCTCTATCATTGCTTTGAGTGTTCAACATTTCCAGATAAGCCCCAAAAGAGAATGTCATTCCCCTGTGGTTTTACAAGTCCATTCTTCCTCAAACTCCAAGGATAAAATCACTGAAATATACCACTATTTGTGTAAGTAATAAAACTTCAAAATTTATATTAAATTTGCATGAGACACTAATATATGTTGTTCTAACTTGTAAAATGGAAGTAAGGAAGGAAGGAAAGGAAGGAAGGAAGAAGGAAGGTTGCTTGTGAGGTTGTAGTTTGGCTGAAAACAATTACAAATAATTTAATTATTATGATTTGGAATAATGATATTTTTAGCTTGAATGTTCAATTTAGCCCTAATAATTTAGCAACTCTGCAATCTCCATCTCAGTGCAGTCCTACCATTTTCAAATTATAAAAGCCAAGAATACTATTAAATGTATTGACTTTCATCTTTACTCACAGATAATATGAATGGCCTCTAAAACTGACAAGCAAATAGGGTTAAAATTGCTTCCTACAGGAAAGCACAGAAGGAAAATGCTAAAGCCAATAAAAAACCAAAAATGTCTTTGATAACACCTCAGTCACTCTACAGGATAACTGAGCCTCAGAACATTTGCCAATTCACATAAATTATCTTTGAAATGTTCTAACCTTTGAAATAAAGTGAAAATAGCTACTAGCTTTATCTACATGACATGACTGGGTTTCTTTAGCATGCAAAATAACAACAGAAAAAACCATATCTGATAGCAAAATTCTTACAATAATCTCAATTTCTGCATTAAACTCTGGGGGGATTTGCATCTTTGTATACAAAATCATTTGTGGGCGAAGTTTCAAAATAAATGAGATGTAAATTCTATGAATTTCATTATGTTACTAAATTGGAAGCCAGTTACGCATATAGAGGCTTAGGTGCACTGAGTTGAGAAATAATGCAGAGACTACACATTATATTGCATGGACATTTTCTACCCTTCATTTTTTGAAGAAGAAGAAGATATTTAAGTTGGGTTTAAAGTTGAAAAGATTGTCTAGTGCAACTCACATAGTCTATTTTACTTGCATATGTTTCACATTTGTCCTTTGGTGGGTTGCTTGTGTTTTGAAGAGTATTGAAATTATGAGTTTTTCAATTCATATTAAACCTAAAACATACTTTTGTCACCTGTAAGCTTCTCTGTTGATCATAACTGCCCAACAAAGTGAGCAGTTTGAACCATTCGTTTTCAATAACCAATAGTCTTGGGCATATTGTGAAATGCTCTATTTTGTTTTGTGTCCTCTCCACCATCCCCAGGAACAAAAGTTCCATTTATTAAATATAAGATAATTGAGTGTCTGAATGCTGAACATTCTTCATGAATATCTTAGCATTTTATTTGTTTGGAAAGACATTTTAATGTTGTTGGTAAAGAAAACATTACTCAATTATTCAGAATTTAATTATGGATCATCTTGATCTAAGGTGATATTTCATAGACTCATTTATGATAGTGGTGCAATTATACAAGGCATCTGTGTGACAAATCTCATAGATATGCAGAGATTAATGTATAGCATAAAGAACAGTGGGCTACGACTTAGGGAGTCCTGAGTAATTAGTATATTGCCAATTATTACTTTTTTTCTTTTTAAAAATTTTAGTTAGAGATATGGCTTCTGTCTGTTGCCCAGGCTGGTCTTGAACTCCTTGGCTCAAAGCAATCCCCCTGCCTCAGCCTCCCAAAGTGCTGGGATTACAGGCATAAGCCACTGCATCTGAAATATAAATTTTTTGAGTAGCAGAGCCTTTATTTCTATACTTTCTGATAGGTACTATAGCACTGATTATAATTCACAGGTTTGATGTGAATAATATGTTGTATAATATATGCAAATATTTCTGCAATTTTAAAGGGGCTTTATAAATTCCACCTTTATTAATGCAACCATCTTTATTAATTTTTTTATTACTATTTATACTCATTAAATTTTTGGACATTAGCTTAAAACCATTCTTTCACTCTGATAGCTTTCCATGTGTTTTAATAATCGTAATAATTTAATCATTAATAATCAATTTATCAATGTGTCATGTGCTAAAAGATTTAGAGATGTATAAATCAGTGTAGTAAAGTTGATATAAATATATAAATACATATATACTTTTTGTTTTTTTACTGTAGGCTTTTCCTTTTACCATTATTAGGCAAATAATCATTGTGATTTGCTGTCATTTCTACAAATCCAAAACAATAATTATATGCAATCATAAATTGCTCAATAAGACTAAAATTCTATTATTAATTTAAAGTAATAAAATTGAGTCACTTAATTCAAGCCATATATTCACTGAACACCTGCTATATGTAATGCATTCTGCTGTATACTTGCAAACTTTTAAGCTTTATGAGGATTATATGCTAACTTCTTTGTACAAAACTACCTCCTATTTCAAATTTGTTCTTATCATCTTTTATCTTGCATTAACATGATGAAATTAGATTTTTGTTTATATTCTCACTTTTTGAAAATCTTCCAGTATCATGTCAAGAAACTTTGAAGGATCTGAGATTTTAGATTACTTCTACACTAACAAGTTAGCCATGGTTAGTGGATGAAGAGGCAGAACTTACAGAGACAATAACTTTATTAGAGCACCATAAACTTATGAATATCATGTTTGCCTTGCTCCCATCCTCTTTCTCCAAGTCCCATGAGAATAACGCAGAGGTGTCTACTTGATACTGCACATGCAATGTTTTTGCTTCACAACTGATTAATTGCAATGTTACAGAACCTGATTCTTTTGTAGTAGGTTATTTAGCAGATCTGCCCTTTTGCCCAAAAGGAGAACTATTTCTGTCTTCCAAGGCTATCATATACAAATAACCTTGAAAAGACAGTCTAGAACAAAGACAAATCAGTGCCTCTGCTCACAAACATGCAAAAACATGAGACATCATGAAGAATTGTCTCCCAAGGTATTATATCTTGAATTTTGAAAAGAGAAACATAATGCTATCTGAATTTATGTTATGCTTCTATTCAGATATACTAATACATGCTGCTGTAATGAGGAGTCCCCATTTAAGTTACTGTGTCCAAAATGAGTTTCCAGCGGTCCTCCATCTTGATACATGCTTCAGTATCACACAGAAAGGGTGGCCATGGTAAGTCACTTACTCACTCTTAAAGCTTCTTCTTAGAAGTAACATAACTACTTTCATACATATTCATTTGCCTCAGCAAGACACAAAGTCATATTTGGGCTTCCAAAAAGGTTGGAAAGCACAATTTTATCTTATCCTGGAAACTGATCAACACTAATTGCAAGTCTACATGTTCATGGAAGGAAGAGACAACTCTTATGTTTGTAATCAGATCTGGTGATGGCACCAGTTTTTTCCAATGTGATGTTTTCATAGTAGTCAACAGAAGAAGAGAAACAGAAGGCAATTCCTGTTTGAGAACAGGATATCTTCTTTAAGAATGAGAAAATGGTGTCTTCATTGCCAATTATTTTCTCTGTCCATAGAGCCACAGGGCTAAAACTGCTTGCCAGAATAATGTGTAAAGACTGCAAAATAGCTCTTCACAAAAAAAGTATTGTAATAGATATCATTCTGCTATGATAACATAATCTCATTTGCTTTCGCTCCAACATGCTACTTACTGTACTTCCATACACTCTCACCCTCTCACCTTGAAGAAATCTTTGAAAATACTGTTCAAAACTGTGGCACCATTCTGAATTCCAGTCCTTGACTTAAATCAATTTTCAAGAGCATTAGATAAGCAGAGGTCTTGTCTTAGTTTTATATGACAATGTAATGAAATTTATTGAACCACTTTGTCTTAAATATATAAACAGAAAAAATAGCATAAAAATGAAGAGTTGGAAAATATAGGTATCATTACTAAACTGATGAAAAGCTATTCCTCAGACACATTTTATAGAGTTGAAAAGATTTCAAAATTGCTAAATAACTGTAGCAAAGACAGTGCAAGTTTGAACAATCTGTAGCATAATGAAATGTCTCAGATATTAAACACAAATAGAAAAAATGCATTTTGTTTATTAAATTGTAGGATTTTGCATATTGAAACATTAAATCTGTTATTATTTTGTTTACATTTGGGGAAATCCTTGGCTTATCTACAGGAGAAAATTATTACACAAATAATGCAGTATACTTGAAAGCAAGAAAGAATCGTTTTTTGTTCTTTTAAAATTTATTGACTGCTGGAAGAATAATGAGATAAAGTAATAACTTTTTTCAGGTTTATTGAGGTATAATTACATAGTAAAAATTATATATATTTAAGGTGTACAATTTCATGTTTTAATGTAGGTATACATTTTGAAATACCACAATCAAGTTCTAATATATATTTTAGGCTAGGAAGCAAGAGTGGAAAATGAAACATATTTAGTTCTCACTGAGTATCCCAGGATTATAATGCTCAGAGAAAGTAGTGAGAGCTATAAGCACATTGAAATCATAGGTCAATAGCTCAACTTCTATGAAGCTCAAAGTCTACTACTCTAAGGTAAACATCTCTAGTCATTTGTCTATCTTGGGCTTCTTTTGTCCTATCTTCTCTTCTCATTCATCCTTCTTGCTTCGTATCATTCTCAATTACATGCTTGCCTGCCTTCCTACCCTCCTACCCTTCCTTCTCTTCTTTCTTCCTACCTTCCTTGCTTCCTTTCTTCTTCTCTCCTTCCTTCCTTTCCTTCTCTCCTTTCTTTCTATTTCCATTTCCTTTTGCAAGATCTTGTCCTCATCTGCCACTGCAGTATTTCTAGTGTATTAGTTTTCTCTTGCTGAAGTAACAAACTACCAAAATGTGGTGGCTTAAGACAGCAAACATTTATTATTTGATGGTTCTGGAGGTCAGAAGTGAAATGAAATTCACTGGGCTGAAATCAAGGTGTCAGCAGGACTGCATTCTTTCTAGAGTCTGTAGCTAAGAATCTGTTTCTTTGCCTTTTTCAGTTCCTAAAGGTTATCCACATCCCTTGGTTCGTGACCATCAGCCAGCAATTACATCACAGCAACCTCTACTGCTCTTTGGTACACCTCTCTCTCTGACTGTAATTCTCCTGCCTCCTTCTGTCAATTATAAAAAAAAAAAAACCCTGTGATTTCATTGGGCCTATCTGATTCATACAGAATCATCTGCTCACCTCAAGATTCTTAACCTACTAACATCTGCAAAGCCCCTTTTGTCATATTTACAGGTTCTAGGCATTAGGATGTAGACGTCTGTGGTAGGCTATTATCCTGCTTACCATATCCAACAAATTGCCTTAAGTCAAGGTTCTCCTGAAAAAAACAGAAACAACAGTTTATCTATCTATCTATCTATCTATCTATCTATCTATCTATCTATCTATCTATCCATCCATCCATCTATCAATTGACCTGTTTCTATTCTATAGCTGTTTCTATTATTCTATAATCTATGTCTATTCTATAGCTCTATCCATCTATAGAGACATTCTGGATACACTGCTTCTGAATAATACTATCTTCCACTAGATCTTACTCCTGTAGATGGGTCAAAGTCTGTGAGGTGGTCTGAAGTCGTAGGGTTCTCCTGAGTACTTTCAGCACTTAATACACATTGTGTTATCTACACAATAGGGGACAAACTTTTATCCTGCCATTTACAGACATGTATCAAAGTAGCTGATGTCACAGCATCATACAGAGTGCTAATTGAATAACAGCCTGTTTTATTTTTCATGTGTGCCTCTCTTTCCATAATAGGACACAAGGGTTCATGGGTGGTTAGCCTCAAAGACAAATATTAGTGATGAACATCGTGCTGTACTCAGAATTGCTTCTCTTGACTGATAATGAAAGCTTTTTCACTAAGCCACGCTTGACTGCCTGACTCTTCCGTTATGATGAGCCCTCTCCCAGGATGCTCCTCAGGGTTTATTACAATCGACTTCTGGAGCAGGCTGCCAGACATATAGAGACACATCTGAATTCCACACATGAACAGAGCATAGACTGAAGCTATAACACCTTCTCTTCTCCTAGGCTGCTTCCAAGCTTCTGAAAACTGGTTTTGCCCCTAAAACCCTAATACATTGTAAAATCAACCCTGTTATGTTTGAATCATAGCATTTTAGCAAAATGAAATAGTGATTTTGATGCTACTGCTTGATAATACAGAAAAGTAAATGTCTATGCAAGGACATGAAGTACTTATATTTTTAAAATTTAAGAAGGAAAGTAACTAGACATTGGGCTTCCTTGTCATTTAAAGCAGCAGCCCCCAGCCTTTTTGGCACCAGGGACCAGTTTCATAGAAGACAATTTTTCCATGGACCCGGTGTGGGGAAATGGTTTCCGGATGATTCAAGCACATTACATTTATTGTACACTTTATTTCTATTATTATTACTATAATTATACAACTCAATATAATTCAGAATCGGTGGGAACCCTGAGCTTGTTTTCCTGCAACTAGATGCTCCCATCTGGGGTGGATGGGGGAGAGTGACAGATCTTCAGGTATTAGATTATCATAAGGAGTGCATGACCTAGATCCCTCGCATGTGCAGTTCACAATAGAGTTTGCACTCCTGTGAGAATCCAATGCTGCAGTTGATCTGACAGGAGCTGGAGCTCAGGCAGTAATGTGAGCGACGAGGAGGGGCTGTAAATACAGATGAAGCTTTGCTGGCTTGCCTGCTGTTCACTGCTTGCTGTGTGGCTTGGTTCCTAACGGGCCATGGACTAGTACTGGTCTGTGGCCCAGGGGCTGTGGACCCCTGATTTTAAGAAGTAAGATAGCAACAAAAATAAGGATTTGTTAATTCAACAACATTGTGAAGGTTTAGGAATTTCTTTTAATTTCACAGTGTTTATTTTTTGGCTGTATTTTCTAATTATGTTATATTTAATATAGAGCTCCTAAAAAGGAGTGTGGGTGAAGACAGTGGTCTACCTGTCGCCAATTTTAATGAAAGAGAAAACTCAAAAAAGTAAAGTGAATGATGCAAAATCTGAAAAAGATGATGTCTGAATTCGATGGTCTTAAGAAAGGAGAGTATATAAATGTCTAGGATATAGAAAATGGTGACTTTAGCTTCAAGGAACCTATGTGGGGTTGCCTGAAATTTGTCTCTGTAATGTCACATGTGTGGAAGATACTGTGTGTCATTAATAACTGATTCTGTGCCAATTGGAAGTATTATTAAATTGTGCACAGCATTTGATAGCAAAATAATAGGATGTTTCTTACATATTCCTAGGTATTTCTGAATTTACTCTGCTGGTTTTATGTAAAACATGAACACTGGAAAATAGAAAACAAGTATCCCAAAATCCTTTCCTAGTATGTGTGCCCATACCTCTCACTTAATGATTTCACATTATTGATACATTTCCTCATTGATATACTGCTCCATTTTATTAATCTCGAATTGGGCAAAAAAAGATGTAGCTGCTGCGAGGCACTTTCATTTGCCATCGTTTTCTCGAGGGCCCATATTCCTACATCTTCTGAAATACCTAATTAACTCTTGTTTAATATGAGCACATGCAGAATATAAGTGGAATAAATTACTACTCATTGAAACTCAAATATTTCCAATTGAATAAATATTTGACAGAATATTAAGAGCTTTTTGAAGCTGTTTCACATAACCACTTAGAAACTATGAATCCAGGACCCACTATTTAAAAAGTACACTACCAACATTAAGCAGCTTGTTCATTATAAGTCTCATTGATATGTCAAGTGACAGTATTAAATCAGTGACTAAATAAAGCTTACTATATCTAGGGTTAAAAAAGAAGGTTGGATTTACTTTCTGATTTGTCTGATTTTTATGTAATGACAGAAACCTTTTTTCAAGAGCATAAAGTTAACCAATTTATGTTACAAATGATAAACAGTGACAGTATACCACTGCACATATCTACCCACAATAGAAAGGCAGACTTCCAAAGCAAATGAAATCATGATCATTAAATTAAAATAACCTAGGTTCAAGATGCCTTGTCATCTCCTGGATATGAACAAAATTACTTCATTTCTCAGAGGCTCAGTTTCTCTGATTGAAAAATGTGAGTAACAGTAGCATTCTGTTGATGCTGTTATTAGTCAGTTCAGTATAACATCATAGAATATCACAGACTTGGTGGCTCAAGCAACCAAAACTTATTTTTTCAAAGCTCTGGAGTCTGGAAGTCCACGATCAAGGTGCTAGCAGCATTGGTTTCTAGTGATGCCTCTCTTCCTGGCTTGCAGGTGGCTGCCTTCTTACTATTAGTTTGATGCAAATGTAATTGCATATTTTCCCATTAAAAGTAATGGCAAAAAACACAATTATGTTTACACCAACCTAATATATCCTTCCATAGCCATTTCTGTGTGCACGCATTCCTCGTGTCTCTCTTTTTATGAGGACCCCAGTCCTATTGGGTTAGAGTCCCACCTGTATGACCTAACTTAACCTCAATTACCTCCTTAAAGGTCTTATCTCCAACTAAAGTCACACTGGGGGTTAGAGCTCCAACATGTGAATTTTTCTGGGCAGGGTAGCACATTCCATAATAGTTTTGTTTTAGTGATTAAATGCTATATGGCATGGATTCTCAATGTTTAATTACACAGAGGAAACTCAGAAGTGTTAACTGTTTTGTTTTAATGCCATCATCTATGAGTGAATTCTGATTTGCCTTATCTGAAAGCATTACCTGGTAGACTATCCAGGTAGTTAAAGCAGCCACTGCTCCTGTCACCTTCTCATCTTCCCTGCATCTCAATTACTAGGGTTTCTGGCAAGGAGGTGAATCAAACCCCACTCAGTTCTCAGAGACTGTATTATTTTCCCTTCTTTCTGGTCACCACACCCAAGGGTTTCAAATCAGTTCACCACCATTCCCCAAATCCCAAGCTTCTGCAGAAATAAAGAGCAATATTGTAAAAATAAAGAAAAAAAACATAAAAAAAGGAAACAAAGGTTTGGACATGCTGAGTGTGACATGTACAAACTACACAGACAAACACAAAATCACTAATGGCTTATCCTATAGATTTAATATGCAATTTTAAAAAGGCACTTATGCATTATTAAAGGATCTGAAGGGTTCATATCTATTTTTACCTAGCTTTTATATCCACCCAACCCTCCACACATCCCTTTTTTGACTCCTGCATTGGTTTTATTGTTCATTAAGAATACCAATTATATGACAGTTCTTTATTTTAAATCAAGTTATGCAAATGTTGCCTACACATGCAGGTTTATTAATAAACAATATGTGTTTCATTTTCAGTCGCATTAATATTTTACACCTAAAAATGCAGTTATAGCAAGTTTGCTAAAAAGACTTTCTAGCTAGAATTTAAATGAAAGAACAAAGAAAGACACTTAGCATATTGACTTTAGAAGGCTTCAGAACATGTTATATTTTTAGACTAGTTATAGGAAATGTGGAAAACAAGTTCTGTATCTGGAACATCTCATAATCATTTGTGTTACTTCAAAACAGACTAAATAATGAGTTCTGTTTATCCATAAAAAGAAAGCAAATTTTATACCATGCTCCCAGAAATAAAATAATAGTATTTACATGAAAATAACATGGTACATGTAAGATAATTCTGAACTAATACTCTGGAAAAAGTAAACAATGTTTTTCTCAATTTTTTTAGAGAATGCATTTAAGTTTTGAAAATTTCATTCTGATATAAATATTCCAAATAGGTATTGCCAGGAACTATTATCAGTTTAGAAACTCAGCATATTCATAAGTTCACTTTGCACTTGTATACATAAGTCCAAATGTTTATACCTGATCTCTAGTTATTGACATAAAGAAAGATTAAGCATCTACATCTAAGATAAGGCAATCAAAAGACTGTTTCTCCTAGGAGTTTACAGTACAAATGTTTGAGGTCAAATGTATCATTTGTTGATCCAATTCAGACCTAGTTTCTCTATCCAAGAACTTTTTTTAGGTCACTTTAACCCTACCCTATCTGTTTCAGAGTGCAAAGTATAGTTGAAGGTAAGAACAAGTAATCATAAAAAAAATAGATACACTTCTGAAAGTTCCAAGTAGTTGTGTAATAATATTTATCACTGACAGATAATACTTGATATCAGCTTCTATGAAAAATGTCAATAAGCAGCAATCCATAGAGGAAAGACAATTTTTTCATTATATTAATAGAAGCTCAGCTAATTTAGAATTTTAGAGGTGAGTGAATATTGGCGATCATTTGTGAGGCCAGAAAAAGGTAATGATAAATGTATGTCCTTATGCTTTTCCTATATGCTAGGCAGTGCTTTACATGCTTTACATGTCTTCTTAACATGCTAGGTGATGAGATGGTGCTGTTCTTGTTTAAGGATTCTCAACCCCTAAGTGTGGAGCTCGGTTTCATTGTGACAGAGTCGATTTCCATAGCTGGAGCACTTGATCACAAAGTTTTACTGACTACTATGTTAAAGTTATGTACATGTTATACGTAAAAAAATCTTCTAGGCATTGTAGTAGGTACAAAATATATAAACTTCTACCCCTCAAGGTACAACTTGTGAGCAGTTAATTATAATACCTTGCAGAAGTATGGAGCACTCATTAAAGTTCAAAGTGCTTTGGAGACAGAAGAAATTTTCTGACTGGAGGATTGAAAATATTTGCAAAAGGAAATTTGTATTTTAGCTAGGTCTTGAAGAATGTATTGGATTTCATGGTGAAGTTTATTGTTTCTTCCAATTTATCACTCTCTTCTCTATAATAGAATTGTATATCCACATCCTTTAACATTTGACTTGGCAGTACCTCCCTCTAGAGCACATGGTGTATATTTACCTGCCCCAATGATATTGAGCTTGGTTATATGCTTTTCTTTGGTAATTGGAATGCCAGTAGGCATTATATAAACTGATATGACAGTGTTTGGTCCTTTGGACTTCTGCCATTACCATGAGAGAAGCATGCCCATTAAGTCACCATATGAGACAAGTGAGGCAATTCTGAACCCAACCTTTAGCCTAGTGGAAAATCCAGCTGAACCACAACTCATCCAAACTCAAGAAGAAAAAAAATAAATGTTTCTTGCAAGAAGACACGAAGATTTTGAAATTTATGTTATACAATAAAAGCTAAATATTTTGACCAGGCATGGTGGCTCACGCCTGTAATCTCAGCATTTTGGGAAGCCAAGGCAGGGAGAAACGCTTGAGGCCAAGTGTTCGAGACCAGCCCAGCAAATATGGTGAAACCCCATCTACTAAAACAAACAAAACAAAAAACAAAAACAAAACACAACAAAAAAACATAGCAGGGTGTGGTGGTGTGCACCTATAGTCCCAGCTGCTGGGGAGGCTGAGGCAGGAGAATCGCTTGAACCTGGGAGGTGGAGGTTATAGTGAGCTGAGTTCAGCCACTGGACTCCAGCCTGGGCAACAGAGCGAAACTCCATCTCAAAAATAAATAAATAAATAAATACATACATAAATAAATAAATAAAGACATACTTTAACAGATAATGTGGTAAGAGACAGAGACTTTGAAAGAATGATATCATCAAAGACATAGAGCCCCCAAACAGATTGAGAGAATAAATATTGAGTGCAATATCAGAGGACTGATAGAAAATCTTCATGGAAAAGTATAAGAAGTGGTAAAGTCAGATTAGTCCATCAAATGTGAATTCCATCAGGGCAACAGTTTCATTTACCTTGTCATTCTGTATCCTCAGTGTCTAAAACAATGCTTGTCACTCAAGAGCATTTGAAAAACATTTGTTGGTTGAGCGGATGACACGAACACAATTAAGGGTGTTTAAAAATTTTTCTTCAGCTGAAATCTGGGAGCCATCAAATGATTTTCAAAGGAGGAATTTCAGAAATCGTATCAGGTTTAGTAAGTCATTTTTTTGGAGGAAGGATGTTTCATTCTCTGTAATCCTTCCATTTTCATGTGGAAGGACCTCTCATAGAGAAACACTCCTGGACTAACTCACTCCTCTACAGGGAGAATGGATTAGAGTGGCAAAAATTTGGAGGTAAATGAACTAATTAAGACTCTTCTTTGGCATACTTTTTGTGATTCTGGTAGAGCAGACTTTTGTGATTCTGGTAAAGTAGACTTTTTCTTTTTTTGCCACGAAATATTGTTTTTTTATTGTGTAGGACAGAAGCAAAAATGAGAAATAGAAAGGCAATCAGAATCTCTTTTGGGAATTTATTAAAATTATTTTGAGTGACTCTTATTCTTTGGAATCTTTGTTATACATTTCATATGTTCCTAGTGCTGCTGCTAAGATCTTTGCTACCATACAGAGAAAGCCTGCTGATGAATTAAATCAGGAAGAGGAAAGCATACAAGAGAAATGCAAAGGGAGGGAGTCTTAGTGATCATTTTGGGTTTCTAGATTAATGATTACCTGAAGCAAAATACAGAACTTAAAATTTTCTTTTACATAAATTTATGGAATTAAAAAAAGATTTCTTTTCTGTTTTGAATTGGATTTCAGCTGGTTTGTGTTTGATTCCTCATAAGTTATAGTTGAAGGTGTTGTGATTAATGAATAGAATGAGATCAGTACTGCAAATGGAAGGGAAGAGGATGAAATAAGTAACAGTATGGCCCTAGAAAAGTCAATGGTAATTTATTACATATAGGGGAAGAGAAGTATAAAAGAGTTAATGTACTTCAAAGTTTCAATTCTGGACAGGATGGTGGCAACATGAAACTAAAATAGGAAAGACAAGAACGAGAGCAGGTTTATGGAGTTTCATGTTGTCTGTCATGGATTTAAGGAATGAGTAGGATAGCTATATGGTTGTTAATAGAGCACAGTTAAATTTTGTGATTATAGTCCAAATGAGAGGTTTGCCATGCAATATTTACTTAAATGCATTCAGCACAGTAATAGCGGAAGATTTCAGAAGAACTTATCTCTGGAAAAGAGTATAAAACTGAACTGGGGAAATATTTGTATGTAGGAGTGGGTAGAGAAAGAAAAAGCACTGATGGAAACAGAGTGGGACTTCAGAAAGATACAAAAAGAGCCAGAGAAAAAGAAATTAGCATTTATCGAGGACCGAATATAATGTTTTCAAGCATTTTCCGTGTCATTTCATCTATCATCAGAACTCTATGAGAAAGACATTACTATCATCATTTTACTGTTGAGTGAACTAAAACTTGGCAAGGATAAGAAAATTGGCCAAGAGCCCACAGTCAGGAAGGACAAAGCTGGAATTCAAACACAAATCTGTTTGACTTTAAAACCCATGCCCTTTCTGCCACCTCCTGCTGCCACCTTCACTAAAGGAAAGCACTATTATCCGGGCCAATGAAAAATTAACTGCAAGGGTCTAAGACCAAATGCTGGAGAAAGCATTAACAGGATATGAACTAATTTGAGATCAACTAGTTCTCCTATTATCTTGCAGATGAAGAAAATAAAGTTAAATGATTTTTCCATAATCACACAGATGGCTAGCATCAGGGTCAGAAGGAGTACCTAGGTTTTCTGGAAGTGACTATGGTGCCACTGACCATCACCACATTCTGCCTTCAATGTGTACTTCAAATCACAATATATTCAGTTATGACTAGAGCCATTAAGTAGTATGTCTTGGACTCTTGGGCATATCCTCATCATTTTCACTCCTGATTCATCTTACTGGATACCTGAAACTTTTTTTCTATTGAATTAAGCATAGTTCATACAAAAATAATTAAGAATATGTGGCACAAGGGAAACACAAATTTCACTGATGGGTTCAGGCAGATCTACTTGGCTTTGATATTCCAGTTTCTGATAATCTGACTGATAAAAGACTTGTGATAATAAGACTTGTTAACTAATAATAAATAAAACAGGCTTTTCCAGGATTTCAATACACACACACACACACACGTATGTATCCCATAAATGCTAAATGCTTGATTTTATCATAAGTGGTATACTACAGATATAATCACCATATCAATGCTAATAGCTATGAAGGAAACAAAAAAATAAAGTTACTTCAAATACTTTGGAATACAGAGATGTATGCCGGTGGTGGGGAGAGAGAATGGGGGCAGGGATTTCTTCATAGAAATGTCAGGGAAGCCACTGTGAGTTCAGGAAAATTAGAAGGAAGCAGTCATGGGATGATCTCCCCCAGCAAGTGGAACAGCAGGAAGAGAAACAAATGAGGTGGAATGCTATTATAATATTTGAGGACTAGGAACATTGGCAGTAAAGATGATAACTTTCTGGCCTGCAGACAGGTTGCTTGGGCTTTGGTTTACTCAATTGTTTGTGCATAAAGGGAACTCCTGTGGTAGTCTTGTGGACCAGGCTAAATGCATCCATATTTCCTTTGCATCTTTATCAAGAAGATGGAAATGATTGCTCAGTGTGTTGCTGGGTGGCATTTTTCCAAGAAAAGGATCTTAAGCCCATTGTGATCATCTGACTTTTCAGGGTATATCCTGCATGACCAGTATCCACAGATTAGAATAATAAATTATGGCCTAGGGGTAATTAAGTCAACACATAAAACTTAATCAACTCTCTTTCTTGGCAGATTAAAATAGTGATAAAATGTGTAAACATTCTAGAGATATTCCCTTCCAATTGTTGAAACAACAGTATATTTAAATCAGTGGGCCTCCATATTTTGTGTAAGCTGAGACACACAAAATATTTACCTTGTTTCTAGAACAAGTGATTCGAGGTCAGAAAGGGGTCTGACTATATTTTTAAAAGCTTTTCCTCTAAATCTATTAAACAACAACAACAACAACAACAACAAAATACTTTCCAGGTCATTCTGGTACTCATCAATGATTGATAATTCTTAGTTTATGGTACAAAACATATTGGCACTATTGCTTAAATTCCATTGTATCAGCTATCTCTTGCATATCAAAGCTGTATTACAAGCTTCCCCAAATCTCAGTGATTTTAAAAAAATAAGTCTTTCTTTAGCCCAAGAGTCTAATGGAGGATGTATAGACTGGGCTTGGGGGTGGTTCTTCTTATGTCAGTTGGACTTACTCACAGGCCTGGTAGTCAGCTGACTGTTTCCAGGGGTAATGTGGGGGATTGGTTCACGTTGTCTCTCATTTGCCAGTTGTCTAGGCTGGGCAAGTAGTGACAGCAGAAAAGCAAGAGAATGAACAAAAACATAAAAATACCTTTTCAAGTCTCTCTTTTCATTAAGTTTGTTAGCATCTCATTGGCTAAAGTCACATAGCCAAGCCGGATTATGAAGTTGCTTTGAGATTCCAAGATGTTAGAGGGATAAGAGAAGAATGAGGGCATTAATACAATTAAGTTACCACATCATACATAATCATAGCTACATCAAACACAGGAAGGAACTCCCTTTTATACTTTCCCTGCTACTCCAGCGTCTACCTTCAATTTAACTCGTTAGCTGAGCAGGCACAATAACCTCGGCAGTTAGCTACAGTACATTTCTCAGCAGAGCAGATTCAGCCTGGAAGATTTTCCTGTTTAGAGAGAAACTAGTAGTAAGATCTAAGATCAATGTGAATGAGGCAAAATGTGCTTCAGTTGCTTTTTTTCACTTTAATACTTCTAACTTCTCAGAAAAGGACACATTTATTATTATTATTGTTATTGTTGTTATTATTATTATTATTTTGAGGTAGGATCTCACTCTGTTGCTCACATTGGAGTTCAATGGTGTGACCACGGCTCAGGGCAACCTTGATCTCTGGTGCTCAGGTGATACTCCCTCCTCAGCATCCTGATTAGCTGGGACTACAAGCACATGCCACCATGCCCAGCTAATTTATTTTATTTTGTTTTTTGCAGAGATAGGGTCTTCCTATGTTGTGCAGCCTTTAATCTCGAACCCCTGAGCTCAAGCAATCTTTCAGCCTCAGCCTCCCAAAGTGCTAGGATTACAAGCATGAGCCACCACACCCAGCCGAAACTGACACTTTACTCTTCTCCCCTTCCTAGAACCTCCCTACTTATTTGATATCTAAACTGGCCATCTCCTCTTCTGCTTATTCAGATCTATTCTGATACTCAGGTCCTATTAAAATGATTCAAAATATAGGTTCTGGCCAGGTGCTGTGGCTCACGCCTGTAATCCCAGCACTTTGGGAGGCTGAGCCAGGCGGATTGCCTGAGGTCAGGAGTTTGAGACCAGCCTAGCCAATACGGTGAAACCCCATCTCTACTAAAAATGCAAAAATTAGCTGAGCATGTTGGCGGGTGCCTATAATCCCAGCTACTCGGGAGGCTGAAGTAGTAGAATTGCTTGAACCCAGGAGGCGGAGGTTGCAGTGAGCTTAGATTGTGCCACTGCCCTCCAGCATGAGCAATAGAGCTAGACTCCATCTCAAATACATATAGATAGAGGTTCTAATCATAAAGAGTTGGTGTAACATCTTAATATTTAAAATGCACACATGATCTTTGATTTAGAATTTGTCTCTGATATCTGCGCCTGCAGACCATCTATTTGGGGAGAGCCCTATGTTGAGTGGATATTGGTGTGCTTCTGACCAAAGCTCAGCATATCTCGTACTCCTACTCAGACTCTGATTTTTGAAAGAAGATACTGATTCATAGGAAGTGCTTGGATTTCAACTGAGGTGGAGATGTCATTTCAGCAGGAGGTTTTCTAGGGCTATTGGCTTTGCCTGCTGTTGGTGGGAGTATCTGAGTACAGCAGGGTGTTAAAAATACATGCTGTGTTCTACCTTTCTGTGGTTTGCATGCCAAGCCTCTCTGGGTTCTTGAGTCTTTCTGAGATCACTTCTAGTGTTTTTCAGCCAATTCTGTGACCACATTAAAGCTAGAAAAAAATAGATTAAAACACTCATCAACTCGTTTTGGAATTTAGAAAATCTCCAAAGCTTATTATTATTATTAATTTTTATTGAAACAAAGACTACTTATGAAACACCAAAAGTTTGAAAACCTTTGTATAATAGGTTAATTTTGTTATATTATGCTCGCCATACCTCCAATTATTCCTGATATAAAAATTCTAGAACATGAAGATGATCATTTCTATAGCAATCAGAATATCCTGAGCAAAGGGTAACAGTCATGTAGATTTTTCTTTCAAAGTGGTAACTTATATGTTAAAGTTAAGGGATCAATCTGCAGGGCTATTTTAAATTATTGGCTCCTGGGAAGGATGACCTGGTGTCTTTCTACAATGGCATGGTGATGTACTTGAGGAAGAGAAGGAGAAGCAGGGTGAATCCACTGTGAATTTTTGTTTTCCAGGCTTTTTCTGAGGAGCATGGTTGATACGCAGAAGTCACCTTAATTTTTTAATGGAAAAACTATTTCACATTCTTAGAATGCTATGCAAATCATTATCCCTAACAACTTAACCAGCTGCTGTGCTTAACTATATTTCTCTGTATGAAAATGTGATGATTAATGTGACTAATGTAATGATACGAGTACTACTTACCTACTTTTAAGTTAAAGGACTAAATTCCCTATTCAAATGCTTTGGGATTACGATATTTTCACATTAGCTTGCACAGTTCAGTGCTTCTATCTGGAAGATTTTTAGAGATCTCTGATTAACTGCATTATCCTCACACAGCTTAAGCAATTTTTTTATTAGCTGTATTTTTAACAGCACCCAGGGGAGTTAGAAATTATTTTTAAGGTTAAAAATGACTGTGTTTACACACCTTTTCATTGGAGACCTAATTAGCTAGGTAATTTGAATAGCAGCAGTTGAGAGTTTTATAAAATACTAGAAGAGAGGCTGCTTTATAATCGTTTCCGCAATGAAAACACTCTTGAAATAGTGCTTGATTTTATGAATAAACTATATCAGGATATGTACAGTTTTTAAAAAATTGGTACATTTTCCCTAGGATTAGGTAAAACTAACTTTGGAGAAGAATAAAAAATAACAGCTTATTACACTTTCGGATATTATTTATTCTGTAATTCTTCGTTAAATTTATTCAATTTGGCACCTATGAAAGGATTTCTTTTACTCTATTCATCTTGGTCACAATATATTTAAGCTTAAGCTAATTTCTCCTAGAGGGTATGCAAGGCAGACAGAGGTAAGCTTTCAGGGTCAGAAAAACTCGGCCCGAGCATCTTCTACACAAGGTCCTTAACCATCATCAAGAGAGAAACGGTAGTTCAAACTAGGGCTACTTAATGTACTGAAAGTACAGAGATTGGCCTGAATTGCACAATTTTCAGGTGGTCTTTTATGTTGCAGTGAGAAATTTCAAACGTAATTTTTGCTCACACTTTGGGTTCTTAATGCCTTCCATTCAATCAGTATAGTTGTATTGAGGCTAAATCCTCAAAAACATTGAAAAGTAGCACTTCTGCCCATGTGAGGATAAGAAAAATTAGGCCCCTAAATTATAATATTTCATAATATTTTTGATTTAGGGGCTCCAAAAGGACATATCTTTTCTACTCAAACAAATAGGAACAGTTATGAAAAACATACAGGAGTCAGGTACATGGAGATCAAAATATCTTTACTATTGATAAAGGTGCATGGAGAATATGGCTTAGGGGCTTCCAGATGGGCTTATTTATTTGCCCTTCAGCTAAATTAGTCCCTCAAATCTTCCCACAAAGGCAGAGCCCGTCATGTAAACTTATTACAGTTTGGAGCAACAAAACAAAAATATATCTTCTCTGCTGGCCCCAGGGCAAATATAGGCACAGAAATTGCTGAGCCATATGTTACAATTTAATAAATTAGTCTTTTCTTCCTGGGGTGGAAGGCAGAACTGATCAAAGCCCACTTGTTACTCTAAAAGAAGTCCCTCTATGTGGAGACATGAAGCAGGAGAGAGAACTGATACGCCTTGACAACTGCTGAAAATTTGGTATAAAATGGCATATAGAATCATATCTTTCTGTCCTTCAGTATTGGTTTATATTAATAAAAATGAGACTGATAAAAAGAAAAGATTACCTGCCTGAAATAGAAATGGTCAGATAGATATTAATGATTATTTAAACAACCACTAGCTTTATAGCATCATCCTGCTACATTATATAATACATCAGATATAGAAGAGCAGTTAAGTTCTGCTATCTTAATGCTCTTTTTATCTTTGGCCTCTGGAGAGATAGGCTGGAAAGTTATTCTTGTAATGTAAATTATAGACATGGCTTTTAATGGTGTCAGCTGAGGCCATCATTTCATTTTACATAAAACACCAAACAGCTATTGGAAGTTAATGAACTTTCTTTATTAGCATATCAGGAACATTTAAACCAGTGATCTAGAAAAAGAAACAGCCCTGCATATCTGATCATAAATTTGGGAACTCCCCATCACCTTGATTAATATTGTCTTCAGGATTTGGAAGAATGGTATTCAAATGCATGTGTATGTTAGTGTGTTTTTTATTGTGGCATGTTTTATTATTATTTTTGGAAGGGAGCCATATAATTTTATTCACTATTCTTATCATTATAATTTCCTTTTGGTTTTGTATACTACATAATGCTTTTTAGAATTATATGATACAATGTACTACACAATGCTTAAAAATATTTGGTAATATAAATATATATTTAAGTTATATAAAATTATTTTTATGAATATACACATTAAAATTTACCTGTGTTAAGGACAAATACTTTAAAAGTAAGCATATAAATTTACTATTGGTGTATAGAAATGTTACTGAATTTTTTGTGTTGGTTTTGTATCCTGCAACTTTACTACATTGATTTTTAATAGGTTTCTGGTGGAATCTTCAGAGTTTTATATATATATATATATATATATATATAATCACGTTATCTGCAAACAGGGACAACTTGACTTCCTTTCCAATTTGGACATCCTTTATTTCTTTCTCTTGTCTAATTGCTCTGGCTAGAATTCCAGCACTATATTGAATAAAAGTAGTGAAAGTGAGTATTCTTGTCTTGTTCCAGATCATAGAGAAAAAGCTTTCAATATTTCCTCTTCAATGTGATGTAGCCTGTGGGTTTGGAATAAATGGTCTTTATTGTGTTTAGGTGTGTTTATTATATACCCAATTTGCTGATAGTATTTATCATGAGGGTCTATTGAATTTTATCAAATGCTTTTTTGGTGTCTGTTGAAATGATCATACACTTTTTCTTTTTCATTTTCATTCTGTTAATTAGATGTATCACATTTATTGATGTGTGTGTGTGTTGTACCATCCTTCCATCCCTGGGATAAATCTCACTTGATCATGGTGAATAGTTTTTTTAATTTGCTGTTGAATTCAGTTTGTGACTATTTTGTTGACAATTTTGGCTTCTATGTTCATCAGGGATATTAGCATGTAGTTTTCTTTTTTGCTTTGTCCTTGTTCTGTTTTTGGTATTAGGCCTTGTAGGATAACTTTGGAACTATTCTCTCCTCTTTAATTTTTTGGAATAGTTTGAGTAGAATTGGTATTATTTTTTAAAAATATTTGGCAGAAAACAGAGGTGAAGCCATCAGGCCCTAGGTTTTTCTTTGATGAGAGACTTGAAAAAACATAACTATTACTTCAATTTTCTTAACTTGTTATTGATCTCTTTAGATATTCTATTTCTTTATGATTCAATCTTGATAAGTTGCATGTGTCCTGGAATTTATACATTTCTTCTAGGTTTTTCCACTTGTTGTCATGCAGCTGTTTATAATAGTCTCATATGATCCTTTTATTTCTGTGGTATAAACTCACATATGAGCCAGCAATTTCATTCTTGGAGATATATATATATATATATATAATGTAATAAAACTGGTATGTTGAAGCGCCTGTTTACAGATGAGTGGATTTTTAAAATGTGATATACACACACACATAAAATCACACAATGGAATACTGTTCAATTAGAAGACAGCCTGAAAATCCTATAATTTGCAGCAACATGAATGAACCTGGAGGACATTATGTTAAGTGAAATGAGGCAGGGACAGAACGCCAAACACCTCATGATCTCACTTGTATGTGGACTCTAAAGAAGTTAATCTCATAGAAATAGAAATTAGAATACTGTAGAGGTCCCCAACCTTTTTGGCATCTGGGGCCAGTTTTGTGGAAGACAATTTTTCCACAGACCAGGGTGGAGTAGGGATGGTTTTGGGATTATTCAAGCACATTACTTTTATTATGCAATTTATTTCTATTATTATTACACTGCAATATATAATGAAATAATTATACAACTCACCACAAGGTAGAATCAGTTAGAACCCTGTGCTTGTTTTCGTGCAACTAGACTGTCCCATATGGGGGTGATGGGAGACAGTGACAGATCATCAGGCTTTAGATTCTCATAAGGATCATGCAACCTAGACCCCTTGCATGCACAGCTCACAATAGGGTTTGTGCTTCTATGAGAATCTAATGCTATGGCTGATCCGAAAGGAGGTGGAGCTCAGGAAATAATGTGAGTGATGGGGAGTGGCTGTAAATGCAGATGAAGCTTTGCTCACTCACCCATCGCTCACTTCCTGCTGTGCAGCCTGGTTCCTAACAGGCCATAGACTAGTACATGTCTGTGGCCTGGGGGTTGGAGACCCCTGGAATAGTGGTTATCAGAGCCTGTGGATGGTAGAAGGGAGAAAGGATGAGGAGAATTTCATCAATGGCTACAAACTTAGAATTAGGAAGATTAAGTTCTGGTGTTCTATTACATAGTAGGGTGACTATAGTTAATGATGATGCATATTTCAAGATAGCTAGAATAGAGGATTTTGAATTTTATCCTACAAACAAATACATGTTTAGAGTGAAAAATATGCTAATTACCTTGATTTGATAATTATGTAATTATACATGCTAAATATGTATAATTATGTGACTATTACAAATAAAATAAAACTTTTTAAAAAGTAAGCATGTAAACTTAATCACCACTCAGACAAAAGATAAGGCACATTAGCAACATCCATAAGTCTCTTAAGCACCATCCTAATTATTAATCCCCGAAGATGAACACTGATTTCTATCTCTATAGATTACATTACCTGTTTTTGAACATTGTAGAAATGAAATATTAGGTGTATGATAGTTTGCTTCTGTTGGCACAACAGTTTATCCTTAATACTTATCCATGCCATTGTGTATAATAGTAGTTTTTTTTTCTGTATGGGTTAATATTCTACTACATATTATATTTATTTTTTCTATTTTTGATGGACATACACTTGAGTTTTTTCCAGTTTTTTAATATTTGTATGTGCTTTCTATTAACTTCCTGTTCATGTGGGAAATGAATGCACTCATTTTTACTACATATGTACTGAAGAAACCTTGACGAACATATGTGTGCATTTCTACTGGTCACATACTTAGGAGTAAAAATGCTGAGTCGTTGGAACTATTGGTTCAGCTCCAGTAAATCATGTCAAGGAGGACTCCAAAGTGATTTTCTCACCAGCAGCATATGAGAGTTCCAGCTGCCTCACTCTCTTGCCAGTCCTTGGTATTATCAGTATTTTCATTTTAGTTATTAGGGAGATTAATTGTTTAATCTTGTAACTTTATGAAGTTTAAGCTTAGTTTTTCCTGGTGACAGCATTTTCATATACACACTGCAATTAGATACTCCTCACTGCAATTAGATACTCCTTTTACTTACTGCTGCCTGTTGAATGGTATCAGTCAAATTACACGGGATTGCCTATTTATTTATTGTATGTTCGGGTTCATATACGAATCATTTGTCAGATATAAGTATTGAAATTATTATCCTACCTTGTAGCTTACTTTTAATTCTTTCCATAGTGTCTTTATTAATAAAGTACAAGGAAACATGCTCTGGAATCTTTATTACTATGATCCATCTGCAATATAATTTTGTGTATTTATAGTGTGAGGGAAGGTGAAGGTTTACTTTTTAACAAAAATACACAAATGCAAACGAACCATTAAAATAAATCTGTTTCAAAGTTTCAGTGACCCCTTTTTATAAATCAAGTGACCTCATGTACCTGAGAGTTTTTTTTTTTTTGACTAAGAGTTTTCTTGATCGTCTCTTTTGTTCATATATGTGTCCACCTTTGCTCCACTTCCATCCTGCATTGATTACTGTAGTTTTATAATAATTCTTGAAGTGTGGTTATGTAAGCCCTCAAACAATTTTTTTCTAACTTAAAATTATCTTTGTGGTTATTGATTTTCAAGTATATTTTAAAATCAGCCTCTCGATTTACGCACACAATTGTGCACACATGCACAAGTGGTTTTGACTGGATTTGCATTATATCCACAAAATGGAGAAAAGTGCTGTATTTCTAATATAAGATAGAGTTTTAGTTTTTTTTATGTTCCTTTATTTTTAGTAATACCTATATCCAGTATTGAAATTGTTAAGATATGCAATTTGTGTAAACTGCATAGTCCAAGTCAAATTACCTATGATCCTGTGATAACTCACTTAATAAACAGTACTATGCACCTGAATTTGAGAAACCAAATTGATATTTAAGTAGATAATATTTAATTTTAAGCATCCATTCATGGAGAACTTAGAAGGCCCCCTGCTCCTTCCTGTGTTCTTTTCTTTTTCTTCTCGTTTTTAAAGCTCCCATTATTAAAATCTCTGTGCTCCATGACTCATCATAAAAGACATAAAATAATCCAGTATATTAACTAATTCAATCATGTATTTGTAGATGAACAAATGTCAATCATTGGTCAAAAACCGTTTTTATAAATTTAGAACAGTCACCACAATCGATCCAATTATCAATGTTTGGTCAGCTAAACTCCTGAAGGACTATTTGAATATTTGATTTTATTTAACTGCCAATTTCAATAGTTTCTGGTGGTATAGAAGTGTTTTTATGCAAAAAGTCTGATGCTATTACAGTAGGTAAAAGGTTATTAGGAAATATCTTTCCTTCATGGAGCATGCCTGAAGAAATCTTTAGTGATGGAGGTACTTGTTTCACTAGACTCATTGCAAAACAGAGTATTATAGATACAATTACATTAGACAGAGGTAACTGAATCAACTGGATTGCATCAGTCAAAAGTATTGCAGATTGATTACAATCATATTTACTTCCACTGGAAAATATAATTTACCCCTTATAAAATTGTCACTAGAATTATCCCCAATATTAAAACCTCACGTATCTTTCAGATATGACTAAATGTTGCAAGATTTTAATGTATTACATTAAAGTGTATTTTCACTAGGTAAAGGAAGCTTTCATGATCCACCAACTGAAAACAATCAAACCCTTCAGGATCTATAACCTAGACATTTGGTTTTATGTAAACCATCAGAGAAAACTGCACTTGCCACCACAATGCAGCAAAATTTTGGAACCTCAAACCTTGGTCCTGTAATCTCACAACTCAGTAGGGCCCCTTCAGACTCTTGGAGTTGTGCATGTATTAGAAACCTTAAAGTAAAGCTAATCAGACAAGTTTCTCCTCAGAAGCAGACAGTGTCTTAGACATGAGCAGCTTTCCTACGATCGAGGATAAAATTTTTCTGCCATCATGAAACTCTTCTGTAATTTTGCTTTCTTATTTATGATTATATGAATTATAGACTGAAAAGGGGGCCTTTTGTGCACCCATGGGGTATACTTTTATTTGTTGAGGATTTCACAGACAATTTTATACATGGGAAGCCTTAGGCCTTGATGGATGGAATATGAATGTTCAATGCGGGCTAGGAATTTTAATGGTACCTTTGTTTCTCCATAGTCAGAAACAGAATATTGATTCACTCCTCTTAACCTACATCATAGAATAGAGAGAATGTTGCAAGGAGGCCTTTAGCCTTCTGGATGGTCATCATTTATTAGGTCCCTTTTTTATGATTTGGAGTAAATGCAAATGAGGCAATGATTAGAAATGTATCCCTTGTAATAGGCAATGTAGCAGATTCTATTGCAAAGATTACCGTTGTACAACAGACTTCTTTACATTTTCTTGCTGAAGTTGAGCCAGATAATAGAATTGCTCTACTGGTTGAATAGGGAGTAATCAGTGCAGTTGCTGACACTTCTTTTGCACATGGATGAATACATCATGTATCATAGAGACTCAGTGGCAAGGGATTAACAAATGGGCTGCTCAGTTAAAACAAATACACTCTTCATCTGGTTCATTATGATAATTCTTTATTTTAGTTGGTTTGGTTCATGGGGATCCTGGCTATAGAGTAAACTCCCAACTATTGGTATTATCCTCCTGAGAGTTATAATAGTAGTCTCCCTGGTGTGCTTTATTCTTTCAAAAGTTTTTAATGTTCACATGCAGCCATGCAGAGGATGCCAAATGGTCTCTTTTCAACTGAAATGACAAAAAATCAAAGAAATATGTAATCTTGAGGACACTGTAACCTATAAATGACACAGTAAGACCAAAACCCAAGATGATGGAGACCAGAAACCCAAAATGAGGTAACTGGGAGTAGCGCCAAAACTGGGAATTGTTAAACAAAATTATGGGAGGCAATTTTCTTGGATTGAACTCATGCGCTAGGTCCACAGATCAAGCCAAAATGAGACACTAATACTAAATGCTACATGATTAAACTGAAACCTTAAGGAAGCAGATGGATCCCAAAACAGGTAATTTTTTTTCACCTGAAAACAACAGATTTCTGTGTAATAGAGAAATCCCTTCTGCTCTAATCCTTACAAAATAGTTACCTGAAGTAATCAATCAGGTTTCCTTTTTTCCATTGTTCACACCTTACAAAACCCACTGTTCTGCTATTTTCCAGTGGAGTTTAAGACCAAGTAAGTCCATTTATGATGGTGACATAAAGACATCAATGCTCAAAGTTTTGGTCAACCTATCAATATTTCAGCCTAAAGTTGACTCCTTACATATTTTTAAGTTTAGCCTAAAGATTTCTTCATACATAGTGAACTCTAACCTAACTGAATGTGTAAACAGACTGTAACCTACTCTTGTTACAAATAGCCACATCTCAGCCAATCACAGCAGCGGAGTTTCAGCCAATCGCAGACAACCAACTGTTCAAACCACATTCAAAGACGCCAAACACTGACTTGTGACCTATTCAGCTATTTCTGTATCTCACTTCCCTTTTCTGTCCATAAATGTTTTGCAGCCACGTGACAGCCCCCAAATCACTCTGAATCTATTCCAGATTGAGAGCTTCCTAATTCTCAAAGCTTTCTTTGCTCAATGAAGCCCTGTTTAATTGTTTTAAGTTTTTCTTTTAACACTATGTTCTCAACTATAATTGTAATCAATATAGAAAATGATTCCTGTGAAGGTTGCTAAATTGATTACATTATTTTTCAAACTTCAGTTGCTCTCACCTTGGGCTCCTAATCACTGTGTTGAAAGAACCAAAATTTTGTTTCTCACTACTAATTCCCTGGCAAATTTTTTTATCATAGCAATGACTATCTACTTAAATGCATAAACTATATAACTCTACTAATGGTTTCCTAAAGTTCCTTTCAGTTTTAAAATTTATGATTTTTAGTGTGTTTTTAATAAATATTTATAATTATAGAGATAACTTTTATTTTGCTCACCTATTTTGAAGGATCAATGTAAGAATTGGTAAAATGATTGAATAGACATGAAAACAAAATCTTATTATTATTGAATGCTTAAAGCTTGACCCGAGAAATCATTGCATTATATAATTTCCGAATAAACCAATTCCATTATATTCTTTGTGGGGTTAGTAAAATAATGTGGTATGACATAAGACAGTAAATATAGCTTCTGTTTTATAAAACTTCCTTTTATGTACCCTGCTGGAAAAAAAGAAAAATATTTTTTCTCCCTGAAAATAAGCTTCAGTGAAGTTAATTGCTCAGAGCAACTAGTCTTTTAAATTGTTTTTAATTAGGCACAAATCAATCATCTGCCCCAACAGTTGGGTTTAAAACACTGCTGCCAATGCTTACACATAGTATGTTAACTAGGTGTGTCACTATTCTTGGTGGTTTGGGCATAAACTAATTATAAGCATATATTATGTAAGCACCTGTTGTATATAAAGCACTAAACAAAGCAATCTTTCTCAAATAAGTATTTAGATTGACAAACTATTGCTATTCCACTAAGAAGAACAAGTTAATATAAAAAAAAGTTCCAGCTAATTGCATTCACTAAGTAATCCCTAACTTACTCAAAATTAAGAATCGAGCTCGTTTCTGAGAACCGGCTCCAATAGCTGAAATTGTCTATGAACAAATTTTCTAAAGTTTTAAAGATAGTTACTGCTTGGTTACTTATCCATCTCTATATCCATATCTACTTTGATATTTGAGGAGCCTATTGGTTGAAAATGTAGAGTAGACAGAGTTAACCTGGTAAGATACATAGATAGGCATCAAATACATAACGATATACAAGCAAAGTTCTTAACCCTACCTAATTGAAAATAGAGGTAGCTCTAACAGAATTGTCTATATTGATCAATTTAACCATCTCTTGCCTGACTGGCTTTCAGAACATAAACTCCTATGCTCAGAAAAGACAGTGTGAATGTCGTTCCAGAGTGAGGCTATATTACGAGCAGAGGCAACGCTGTCCTCACGGGGGTGGGGTGGGGTGATTACTTCATCTAAAGAAGCAAGATTGATGAAATAGGAAGAATAAGACCTGGTAGAATGAGGGACCAGAAAGCACTGACCTAAAGGAAACTGAAGCAAAAACATCTGAAGTATGAATTTGCTATTTGTATAAAGTTTCTGTGTCTACATGTTCAGATGTAGAAAGTTTTAGACTCCCATAATTTTCTAGCTGCAAAATGTCAAAATCTTGTAGCTATTCCTCTCATTTTACGTATCAAAATGCTGAGACTGAAAGTAACAGAGGCTGAGTTGGTACAAAATATCAGGTATCCTTCCTGTCATTTCTGGGTCTCTTTGACAATGACAGCATCATGTGTAAGTTTTAAAGTACTGTATACATGTTAGCTATTAATAGTTTGTCGTACTTGTTATTTCTCACAGTCTCACTCTTTTACTGGTAGCATAGGGCCTTTACAAGACTTGAGCCGCAATTATTTATTGTATGATAACATTCTGTGCCTTTCCTGATGCAGTTTCTCATCCTTCCATGAACTTTAAATTGCAGCAGACTTCTATGAAATGAAAAAAACTGAAACTCAGATAAAGTTCATACTATGAAAAAATAAGTATAATCAAATAACTTGTCCTTTTATCTAAAGTAAAAATAGGTAACTTCCCTGTCTCCATGATTATGACAGAATTAGTATTGTATTAAAACTGGGGCAAAGGAAAATATCAGAAAACAAAACATATTGTCTATCTTTTGGGGAGAATGAGGTTTGAAGTAGAGAAGCATTTTGTTATGCTTATCTATCACCTTTTTGAGAAAGTTTCTGTGTAGAGTCTACACAGCAGGGCATCCCATGGCCATTTCACAGGCATGGTAAATTGTCTCAACTTTCCTTATGAATTCCATGAAGATTTATTAAGGACTTTATGTACATGGCAAACACTACACTAAGCAATAAAAGTGCAAGTGAATGCTTACAAGGGGGACACAAAGTTGCAAATAATTAAGATTCACTAGGGTGAGCCCTAAAACTCAAATAGTAATAATAGTATAATAGTAAGGCAGGCTTTAGAATCTGTAGAGAACTTAAAAAAGATGACAGCAGAGTTGGAGAGTTTTGTATTATTAAGTAGGTGTTTAAAATGTATTCAAGAAAGAGTAAAAGGCTTTAGAGAGGTATAGTTATATATACTTTTTAGATAATCAAGAAGAGTTTTTTGGTTTGACAGAGCTTTTATGGAAGGAACTAATAGGTGAAGATAGAAATGCATCCAAAATCAGATGTTAGGAACACTGGGAGTTCTCTATGGGGAAACATTGAAGGATTTTAAACAGGACCTTGTTATGAGTTTCCAAAGATCATATTATGAAGTCACTTTTCAAGCCATATAAGTCCAATTCAATTACTTTGTGTTTTTCAACATAATCTATTCCTTGGTTTGCCTATTCTTTCCCTGGAGGTGTCTGTGGCTGTGGCAATACTGTTAGCTTCTCTTTTTCCCATTTCTCCTGCCTTTTCTCCTCCTCTCCCTCTTCTCCACTTCCTCTACTCCTCCTCTTCCTTCTTAACAATTTCATAACCTAATCTCAAATTACTGGTACTTTAGGTCTCAAAACTCTGTGAAGCTAATTAAAATCAAAGAACTTTCATACTGAGTTAATAGATTTCATAGCTTGTTATGAACATGTTGATTATTGCTCTGTTGCTTTGCCCACTCTGTGAGTATAATGCAAAACTTATGGCAGGTATTCTTTAGAATGATTTTGACTTAAAAACAAAAAATGCAATGTTTTCTAAAAATTTCTAACCAGTTCAAATAGCATTATTAATTTGGAAGACATTGATAATAATAATATTCATTTACCATATGCATGATATGAACGAAAAAAATATTGATTTTCTATTGCCGTATAACACATTAGTACAAACTGAGTAGTTTGATACAATACCTGTGTATTAACTAACAGTCTGAAGGTCAAAAGTTCAGTCACGTATGACTTGGTCCTATCCTTAAGGTCTTAAAAGGGTGAAATCCAAATATCAGCTAGATTGTGTCTTTCTGGAGCTTATGGTCCTTTTTCTAGTTGACATTATTACTGGTAGAATTCAGTGGTTTGCAGTTGTAGTATAACTGATGTTACTGTTCACTTTCAGGCTTTGATACAGAGCTTATTCTCAGCTTCCAGAGGCAAGTAAAATGTCCTTGAAATATAACCCCTTCCTTACACCCTCTTATACTTTATATATCTCCGACACTTGAAAGGGCAGTGATTTTAATGCCTCTCCTAAGTTGGTAAGGCTCACATAGATATTCTTCACCTTCATTAACTTAACTGATTGGATTGGGTTGAATTCTTGGTACATGAACTCAGGTATATGAATCAAGGTATTTTGTTGGGGTGATCAGACCCAACGTCAGGGCATGGGGGCCGTGAAGTCCGGCAGAGGCAAAGGAATGAGACAAGACAAGTTAAGAGTGCATAAAGTGGGACCAGGGGGCCAACACTAGTATGGAAGCTGCAAAGGCCCTGAGCTCTGGAAGCCCGCACTATTTATTGGTGATCAAACAAAGAAGCAGGTGGTGAGTCTGTGGGGGTTGAAAGAAAGTACGGTATCAAGCACATGATCTACAGCTATGACGGTTTAGCATTTTCTCTGAAGCATACAGAACATGTTCTGCTACTTGAGATAATAAGAAGTATGTTCTTCTAGTTTAAGATACAATCGATCTATGAGCCTGGGAGCGCTAGAAGCAAGGAGCCAGCAAGGCTAGACACATTCCAGAGGCCACGAGGGGCTTTATGCCCTGAACCCTGGATTCTGTCCAAGCCACTAGAGGTTTTATGTCCTGGGCTTAGATTGTGGTGAGGCAGGGCAGCCTTCCACCCTTTGGCATGGAGCTTGATGTTCCAAAGGCCATTGGGGTTTTAGACCCTGCCCCCCAGACATGTTCCAAGACTCTTTTACATTATGTCAGACATACAAGCCTTGCCTCAGCTTTTTTCCCAACACTCAGCTTTTCCCCAACAGTATTTTCCAGATACACTTTTATTACATCTGAGAAATCTGTTTGCTATATAATTTAACATAATTAAGTCAGATGTATTCTATCATCAAGAAGTCCCCAAACTCAAGGGCAGGAAATCACACAAGAATGGACAGAAGTGATAGGAGACATCTTAAAAATTCTGCCTACCCTATAAGCATTCTGTTAAATGATTTATATGCATTTTTTGATATCTCAATATAATTTGATTGTCCCAGATTTATAGATAAGTAAAGCCAGTCTTTGAGAGACTATGAAACTTGGCCAGCCAGCCACAGTAGCTCATGCCTGTAATCCCAGCACTTTGGGAGGCTGAGGCAGATGGATCACCTGAGGTCAGGAGTTCGAGACCAGCCTGGGCAATATGGTGAAACCCCTCCTCTACTAAAAATGCAAAAATTAGCCAGGTGTGGTGGTGCATGTCTGTAATACCAGCTACTTGGGAGACTGAGGCAGAAGAATTGCTTGAATCCAGAAGGCGGAGGTTACGGTGAGCCAAGATCACACCACTGTACTCCAGCCTGGGCGACTGATTGAGACTCTATCTCAAAAAAAAGAAAGAAAGAAACTCGGCCTAGGCCATAGGTGGAATTCAACTGAATTGGATCTGAAATCCAAGGAAAAAATATTTTATACTATGAAATACTTCCTTGTTAACAGTTAATTCTCATTTAACAAAAGTAGTTAAATTATAACTTTTTAATGAAAAGTATAGATAGCATGTTGAATCCATTTTGTTTTTTTCATTTTTATGCTGATGCATACTGAAAATTCATATCGATATAAAACTGAACACCAAGACATTAAAAAATATTGTTAATGTCTGTCAGGTGTGTGTGTGTGTGTATGTTTTTGTGTGCACGCATGTGTGTATTTGTGTGTGTGTGTGTGCACACATGCATATACTGTGAAGTGTTGGTTCAGTGGTACTGGTGTTATAGGATTACATTCTTCAGTTTCATCAGTTGCATAATTTGTGTTTCGTGTGTGTGTGTGTGTGTGTGTGTGTGTATGTGTGTTAGTGTCCCTTCTATAAAGTAATACAAATTAGTTAAAACTGAACTCCTTTTCATAGAGATCATTGATCCACAAATATTGAAGGCAGAATTCTAAGATGTCCCCAAGATTCTCCACCCCTCTCATACAGGCTTTATATAATTCTCATGACTATGAATACGATGAATTTTGCTCCCATGGTTATGTAATATGACACAGTAGGCTTAAACATAAGGAGCTTAGCTGGTGGGCATGACCTAATCACACAGACCTTTTAAAAACAGAAAGGCCTGGACACAGAAGGAAAAGTCAAAGATATTTCATGTTTGAGAAGGACGTTTTCTATTGCTGAGATAGAGAAGATCAAGTAGCAAGGACTTTAGATCAGCCTCTGAGAGCTAACAATGATTCGTGGCCAGCACCTAGCAAAACAACAGGACCTCTTATGACCGCAGGAAACGAATTATGCTAGCGGCCTCGAAGAGTTTAGAAGTAGGCCTTTCTCCAGATTAGCTTCCAGATGAGGATAGTCAGTCGACACCTTGATTTTACCCTGGTGAGACTCCTAGCCGAAGATCGAAATTAAATGTATCAAATTCTTAACCACAGAAGTTGAGATAATAAATTTGTGTTGCTTTAAACTGCTAAATATGAAGTAATTCATTACTCAGCAACAGAAAACTACTAAACACATAAAAGGGAATTTTAATGTTATGGGTTCTTTAAACATTTGAGTGAATTTCAAAAGCCTTGTTGGGTTCTTGAAGAAAACCATGCAGGCATGCTCAGACATGGACACTGGTTTCTTAACAACCAACCTAGATTGTCTTGTCAGGATGCTTCAAGGAGCTATACCCTTAAAATCCATCTGTTCAATAGCTGTGAGGCGAGATTTCCAACTGACACATATGATTGCTCTCACGTAGACTATCCAAGGTTTGAAAAGGAGTTGTCACACTTGACTGGTTACTTGGAATGAGAGACCAGGTTTAGTGTATTGAAGCCACTGAATTATAATGACGACTGATTCTCTTCAATGTCTTAAATTAAAACAATAGTATTAATAAAATATTAAAAATGGTAAAATAAATGAGGGGGAAATTAAGAAAGTCTGTAGAAAATAATAATATGGAGGGCGCATGTTGTTGTTAGGAGGTGAACTGAAACCTCAGTGAGACGTATAATCTGGACTTATATCTAGAATACATGTTTGTACTTCACATATATGGAATTACTTTCATTTACAAAGCTTTTAGATAGTCCAGCTGTTAAATATTCTATATATCAGGTATTAAAGGTTATCATAACATATGGCTTTTACAAAAAAACTGCTAAGTCTAAAATGATTTTTTCCCAAAAGGCCATTATAAAGAGATATTTTCTCCCTCCTAAAATAAAAAAAAGCAACACACACGTGCACACACATTTTAAATAGCATTATCCCTGATAGATGGATACCTAGCGTTTTTCCTTCCTATAAAATAATTATTTTGAAGTATTGGCAGCTCCCCTTATATGCACATGCTGATGAGCACAGGTGTGTAAAAGCCATATGGTCACACTTTCTAATTCATCTTGTTCATTAAGGTGACATTAAATTTTATTATAGCACTTCAATAAGTTAGTTTTTTTCATGCCTACATTATTCTATTTCATCAATGTTTCGAAAACAATGCTAAGACTATTTTATATTTTATAATAAACAGGCAATGAAATTTAAATCAATAAGCACTTCAGTTCTAACGCGTGCCGCTTGGGTTTAGAGAGAAATATGGTGTGAATTAGCATCCTCCCTTTAGATAAAAAGACTCATTCATTAAGGAAGACATTCATATGCTCAGACACCATAACCTATTGGAAACACTCTAATAGAAAACCAATCACTTATGTTTTCATAGCACTCTAATGCTCAGGAAGTTGGGGTATGGAGTCAGAACAAAATTATTTATTAATACAGTAGTGAAAAATACTGATTAAACTATTCCCTACTTCCTGCCAACTATAGTCACCTGGAAGGAACATGCTAAAAGAAATCCAAAGTGTCAAACATTAAGACTGAAATGTAGTATTCTCTGACAGATATAGTCTTCTTAGCTAATAGGATCTTTTTTGCTTTTATTTTTTTTTGCTGGTTTTCAGCATGCATCTACATCTTGATTACAATTAAGAAATATCTTTCTGGCCGGGCACAGTTGCTCATGCCTGTAATCCCAGCACTTTGGGAGACCGAGGAGGGTGGATCACGAGGTCAGGAGTTCAAGACCAGCCTGGCCAAGATGGTGAAACCCCGTCTCTACTAAAAAAAAAAAAAAAAAAAAAAAAAGAAATATCTTTTAGCTGATTACCTACTTCCTGGAAAAAGTAGTAGCTCTTTGTAGCGTTATGGAGTTTCAGTGGAACCAAATTTTTGCCATTAAAAGCTGGCATTAAATTGAAATATATGTTATATGCCCCAATCATTTCAAACTTCATTGTAATTATCTAGCTCACAAGTTGGTAAGCATTCAAAACTAGACATGAGTCACAACATCTGTTAACATTTCCACTTTCAGATTATATCACAGGATGGCTAGGAAGAGATTAGATGGCATTTTCCTAAAAATTACCTGACAATTGTCCCTCACTTCTCATTCTTTTTTTTAGAGGAGATAAAAGTTTTTATTCTATAATAAATGTGTAGGAATTCAAGGGACAGCAAAAGATAGAAAATAAATAGAAACTATAAATAGAAATGGAAAGGCATACATCTACATAAATATGAAATAAACCCTGAAAACCTCTAAAAAAAAAAAAAACAAAGAAAGGAATCAATGTTAGAGCATGAAGGACATGACTTTATAATTACATTCTGCACATCACTGCTTGAAATTAGAGCTCATTTTGTGTATAGAGTAACACTGGTAAATATTCAGTTTGAGTATTGAATATAGATTGTTGATGTATTTGTAAGAAATCTCAGGCAATTTTCAGCTTTGGACTTGTCGACATGAACTAGAACAACTTTGTTTATGGCCCCCTAAAGCTGAACAGGATTTAAAAATAATAAAACCTACTACTACCCATTGTGTTTTCAATCTCATTGGTGTTATACAAGTAAATAAAAATGTATTCTATCTCAGAAATATCCTTAAACCTGAATTTCAGAATTCTAAGTATGAGTGCTTTACATAGGTATCTGTAAGTTCAAGTCAAAATATGAATTTGGTAACAGAGTAGCTGTACTATCTGTCCCCACATGACATTTCTTTCATTTAACTGCCCAGGAAGTCAAGGTAGGTAATGAAGCCTGAATCACGGCAAATGTCAAATCACTCAATCTGCCCCATTTGAAGCATCATACTAAAGATACGTTATCTTGGCTTGTCTGTGGGTCTGGCCTTTATGCAATTGGTTTATCATATACTGGCTTCTAGCTTCCACTTGTGTCTCTTAGGGTGAAGCTGTTGGTATTTTCTGTGGGTACAATTTCTGCCACAGATCTGAGAGAATATAATCCTGCTGTGTTTAGCAAATCGCTCTTCCTCTGAATTAGTGTTTTCAGGGGCCTTATATGGTATTGCTTAGTTCCTTTGCTGCTGGTCCAGAAGCTTGAACGGCAGATTTATCTTCAAGGAAAGTTATGTTCTATCACCTTAATGGGGAATTAGCTACATAAAGTACTTGAGATTATTTTTCATGGGAGATTTGTCTATTTTTACCAATTAAGTATTTTATAATTTATATCATTATAAACACATGAATTTTTACTTTATACTTCTGTTTTAATTCAATCCTTCTTTCTTTGTTTTGTTGTTTAAACTGTTCTAGCTTTGACAATTAGAAACTTTTGTAGTTGCCCCCTTTGTCATACCCCATTAATAAACGTTGTGGTTTTTAGCACACTTGCTTGCTTTCTGACATCATAACATGCTCCAGATTCATCTTGCATATTCCCTGCCCCAGTTCTCGAATCAGGCATTATCCCAGGCTCCTTTATTTGAGAGTAGTGTTAGAAACCAAGACATGGGTGTGGTGTTGGATGTGTTTGTTGTGCTACTAAGGTGTCATTGCTGCTAGACCCTCTCAGCAGGTAGAGCTTGGAAAATATAGATGTATAATATATGCTAAACTCATTTAAGATTTTTAAGCAAAGGTCACTACATATGGTTTAGACTCTGTGAGAATTGTACCTATTAGAGTTGGGGAGTTCACTGACTGCATAGTCAAGTTCAGCAGCTCTGATAAAGTTAACACTGAAGTGATATATACAATCAACTTGTAAGAAAATGGCAGAGATAGTCTATCTACTATTAGTACAAGCTGCCGATAGGAAGCAACATCTTGGGCTAAAAGCAATTGAATAATTGGATCTAACAAAAAAAATCATCTAAAGATAAATGTACAAATACATACATATCTTCCTAAAAATTTGATTTACTTTCTGTATGCTTAATGCTGTCGCTCATGCTAATAAGTATGTGAAACCATCATGATCAGTAGGGCAATTAAAAAGCTAATATGAATAAGCTCTAGAGATATATTGTACAACATTTTACCTCTAGTCAATAATATGGAACTGTACGCTTAAAAATTTTGTGAAGAAGGTAGATTACATGTTTAGTGTTCTTATCAAACTAAAATAAAATTAAGATTAAAAAAATTTAGAATATTTTTAAATGTTCATTTTGAGGTAGGAAAAAGATCTGTACCATTAATAAATAAAATCAATATTGAAAAATATTTTTTATCAAATTAAAAATATTTTAAATATGTTTATATTATTTATAATGTCTTAGCACAGTGGCAGTAGAAAGTAACAGTAATACAGAAAATATTTAAATAAATGAGGGATTCTGATTTGGGTCAAGAGGGAGTAATAGTAACACAGTGAAACAGAAAACTGCTTACTTCCCTCCAAACAGGATAAAATATAAAAAACAATAGTTGATAAACATTTCACAGACAATAAAGCACTATCTTCTTAAGAAGTGAAGCAAGATAATAAAAACTAAAAAAAAAATTAAATTAAGGTCATCTCCATGACTGCCCCAACTGATTGGCTTGAGAAAGTTTTCAGGATGCAGGGAATGGAGAAAGAAATCAATGAAAACCTGGTACATTCCCTGTCTTCAGAGAAAAATCTGTACTTAAGACATAGGCTGAGAGAGGGTGTTGACGCAAAGGCCTTTGTGTTCCCCTCGGCTGAATTACACTTTCGATAGGTTTCTTTCTGCCAATAGGTCTTACCTTCCTTTTATTAGAACTTCTACTTCAGAAAACTTGCAGTGATAAATTCTTCTTCTGCCTCTTTGAGATTTAGATCTTCATAAAATCCTTGTGTACTACTTAGACAACCTTGTATTGTCTTTCTCAAGAACCTGGAAGCTGTCCCTTTGAAATGTAACCATCAAAGAAGATAATACCTCTATTTCTCAGTCATTGTGGGAGGGTGGACACCTAACTTCCACGGGTGCAAATTAGCAAACACAGATGACTTAATCACAGAAAAAAACATTTGCATACTGAGAAGTAACTCATGCTCAACACATCTCATTGATCAGCCTCCCTTTTAATGTTCTTCAGTACTTTTCCACTAGCTCACCCTAACTGTTCAAATACCCTTTCCTTCTGTTTAAGTGCAGTTAAGTTTGGAATGAGTTCTGCCCTCTCTCCCATTTTAACAATATTGAATAATGTCTTCATTATCTATTCAATTTTGTCCTGGGCAAATTTTGATCTGATAATGTGATACCTGAGTAGTTGCAAAATATTTTTACTTTGTATCTTGCAAAACAGAATTGTGTTTCAACCATACATTGGGCTTCTAGAATTACACAGTAGAAATTCTGAGAAAGTTGGGAACAGGGGGTGGATTGACTAGGAGAAAGGAAGTGGAAAGTAGTAAAACACTTAGAATATAGTAGAGGATGAAAAACTCAAGTGCTTACATATTGTGATGTGAGTCAAAATAACAGCAACATAAGTCTTAGTGAAATTAGTTTGCCCCAAGCTTTACAACACAACACTTCTCAGCAGGTTGTGGTAAATATGAAGACAAACTTCTCCTGGAGGGAATCTGCTGCAGCTTCCTTATTTATGTTATTTTAGAAAATGACTTCATCAGCTTTTTCTGTTGATCACAAGGGAGGAATTCCTCTAACTCATCCAAGGACCATATTTATTTTATACTTATGAAGATTTAAAGTTCCAGTTTGTGTTTTGGTTTGTTTGTTTTTGCAATAATGATCTCCATTCCAACTTGGTCTATTATCTAATTCTCTATGTCTAGTTTCTTTATCTATAATTTGGAGATAACAAGACATAGAGTGGTTGCCAGGATTAAATGAAGTAATATATGTAAAGTGCTTAGTAAATATCTAACATAGTTAATGCTCTATAATTATATATTATTATTATCACTATTAATCACAGTCAAGGCAGATCAACAGGTACAAGGAAGAACTTTTTTTATAGTTGTTTCTTGACAATATACAAAACAATAGGATATGGAATTTTGCATTCCCCTCACTTCATCCGTTACTTCTAAACTTTGCATAACATCTATAAATCATCGCTCTTCTATACAGTTTTATTTACCAACTTAATGCTAAATCAAGAAGTAGCTCATTTCATTTATAAAGTGAATAACATTATTTACTCCATGTGCATTACACAGGAAAAAAATGTTTACGCTTTTTTCTTTTTTTCAGTGAGGTACACTGAAACCCTAGATGAATAGTTTATAATTCAGAAAGCATTCAACATTCAGGATGTCTGCTTATATTCAAATAATAAAAAGATGGTAAATAAATCTCGATGACTAATGACACTAAAATAGAGTATTATTTAGAAAAATGAGGCTGCTTTTATGTTTTTAAAATAATTACAGTAAGTTATATGTTTGTTGTAAGTTAATGAATATAGTCATTGTACTTCATCTCTGATTCACATAGCATTTTACATTAAGTCAGAAAAACAGACAAGATTTTCTCTGTGTTGTTATTCTGCATTAAAAAACTAGCAAAAATAATTCAACTAAAATATAGCTTTAATTTTGATTCACTATAAAGTCATATTATTTCTAGAAATCTCTATGATCAAGAAAAAGGATGCTATTCGAGTTATTAAAGTTAAGTTGCTCTGGGTCTATGAACTATTTCTGTGTGTCAAAAAATAATCAATTGTTTAAACATGAACAATCTGATATCTCCCATAGTGTCAGTAAATGTATTTATTATTGAGATCATAGGAAAATTGTTTTTATAAATCCAGCATCATGGAACAAGCTATATAAACTTACTTGTCTCTAAGGTAATGTTGCAAAACAAACAAACAAAATGAATAAAATGGCGTTTCTAAATATCTTACAGGCCTTGCCTCACATTTTAAATGGTTGCATTTATATGCTATAAGTACATTCCAAGTTCACTACAATATTTACAGCTACAACTAAGTTCTCACTGGGTTCTGAACATCTTTCTTCCATGCTGTTCGTATTTCTTAACTTTTGAAAAAAAATTCAAGGGAGAATCCATGCAAACCATAAATTACCTTTTCCCTGATTCAACTAAAGGAATCAACAGGCAATTATCATATGAGGGATTTGTGTGTGTGTGTGTTAGCATGCCATTGTACTTGTATTTAGGGTATGTAGTATAGATAACTTCATTTGAAATATTCGGTAAAAATATTTTAAGTAATGATTATAATAAAATAAAACTTAGAAATGTACCTAAAAAGACATATTTCCCCCTTATAATTGAAACTTCATACAATTCAAACTGCAATTTAGTATATTTAAGCACAGACTTAAGGTCAAAATGTATGCTTAGGCATGGGGATAAGGAAATATTTTGTTTTTAAATGTTTTTATTTTCCTTTTATATTTATGTTGCTACTTCAGATTAATTTTTTTTGTTTCCTTCTCACAAAATTCTCAATGCCAGCAATTAGGAAGCATTATTCTTCTTTTTTCAGCATTGTTACTTTTCCTCATCTTAATCTTAGTCATTTGAAGCATAGCCTCATTTCTGAGCCTATCATCATGAGTGTTCATATTAACTCTGTTATTCAATACTCAATATACTAATATCAATGTAAAAGGACATTGAAATGTGACTTCAATCAATTATCATAATTTTTACATCAGGTCTCTCATTCCAGAAGTTTCTGATACTCAGCCTAGAATTTCTATAGTGTTACCAATTAGTCACACAAACTTTTTGGGTCATTGGGAAAAATAGAGATTATAATTTTTGCAAACATATCCAACACTTATTGTCTAATTAATCTCTTAATTCTCTTGATTAAAAAAATAGAGAAAGGAGGTAAATAAAGTAGGCTCTTGAAATCTGAATGTATTTCTTATTCTAGTAGCTGGACTAAAAATAATATATTTATACAACACTTGGAATCTGTTCAAATTTTCATATCTCAGCATGTCATTTCTAATCTATTACCATGTTCACCAAATAGGCTTTCCCCCCAGACTTGAATAATTAAAGAATTCTCGACTGCATGTGATTTTTTTAAGGTGTCTCCTCTGCAACCAAGTGATCGCCAAGAATTCAACTACTTCAGATTAACTTCTCTGGGGTTGGTAACACAATCTCATGTTGCCAGCTATCTTCAGGTAAGGGAAACACCCCTACCAAAAGCTTCCAGCTAATCCTCATCCCCAGGCCATTGTATCATCCGTTCTACTAGTCTCCCAGAACGAAGATGCCAGGATACTTCTGTCATATCATCAGTCTTTTGGGTAGAGCTCAGCCTGTTACCCTTTTGCGAGGATCTGCATTCTGAGAAATTTTTCATCTGAGTTTCCCTCCTTCCTGTCCTTTCTGTGGATCCCGCTTCTGCTTCGGAGTGAGGTGTGGACAACTTAATTTCACTCAGTCGTGCCTAATTTGTTTCCTCATCTTTTCAGTTAGTTCTTACATTTCAGCAGGCTCCTTGTCATAGCCACCTGAGGTCAAGGGTTTAAAGCCGGACTGTAAACCCAGACATTCTATGATCTTTACCAGAGCACCGCTTTTCCCAAGTCTTGTACCAAAGCTTCTGACACTTCTAACCTTCTCTTTAATATCTTTCATTCAATGTAATGAATTTTCATTTTGCCATTTTTTTATTTAATGTCTCTACTTGAAAATATGCTTTTCTGTCTCTAGCATTTTGCTCAAGAGAATTTTGTAAATACTGCTCCAGCACCCTACCTGTTTCATATCCCAGCTCAGAAACCAAAGACACTATGGACATAGCCTAGATACCAAAATTATCCAAACATACATGCATGCATGCATGCACACTTGAATAGACACATTTGTGTGCATGCGTGTGTTTGTATATAAATAAGCATACTGTTTATCTGCAAGGTTTAGAAAGCTAAGGGCCAAACTGTTCAGCCTCCTCCACTTATATCACAGGCAAGAATATCATTTTCTTTTTTAAAAAAATTATTTTTTTACATTACATTCTAGGTTTCCATTGCAATTCGAGTACCTGGAAATTAAGAATGGTTCTGGAAATGCAGAAATGCACACTTTTTATGTTCTCACACATCTCGTCCCAATATTGTACAAGAGTTTCATTAAGCCAGGCATAATGACACACATCTGTTTCAAGACAAATTATTTGAAGGAAATTATCATTAACCAATGGAAATACTACACTGTTATTTAAGAAAACTCTTTAATGTCTCAATACTAACTTTAACCAAAATAATTTATACTACTCTTACAAAAATCAGTGCTTAAGGTCAACTCTCTTTCACATACCATAAAATGTTTATTATATACACATCTTGAAACAGAATTCTCACATTAAAACACTTCCTTGGAATCATTCTCTTCTTTAGCTTTCTCAAGGAAAGTCAATAATAAAATAGGCTATTTTTAAAACACGTCTGTCATCTTTTCCATGTCTTCCTTTTTGGCATTTATTTATTTTTAGCTTGTGGAGTCGCTTTATTGCTGGCTCCTTTTTTTTTTTTTTTTGTCAGATCTGTCTTTATTTTTCATGAAGGCAGAGTCCTTCATAAAAGAGATAGACCATTTCCCCAGCTGGACTTTTGTGGCCTCCTCAGTCAAAAATAATTGGCTACAAGGGTAGAAGGCAGTATCTCAACAACCTGTCAGAGGTTCTGACATTTAGGTTTCTACATTGCCTTTAGAGAACAGGTAAAATTTACCTTTCTGGCATACCTGTTTTTATGTTCCAACTCTCTGTCTTCACACTTGCAAAATCTTACGGAGGGATCCCCTTATACTGACTTGTTAGTGTCTACCTTTTTTCTTCTAGCCATTGTTAGAGCCAGACATTTAATAAGGAGCCTCCTCTCCTGAATTTTAGCCTTCTGGGATTATTCTTCTTTTCCTCCTCTAAAATAAATTTTCCCATTTCATCATTTGGATTATCTACCTCCAAGGATCATTTGAGATTAAAAGATTATCCACTCCACTTTTTAGAAGTAACTCTATTAAAGAATAAAACATGAATTGATCTACAATTTCAGAAATTTATTAGTTTTTCTAGAAATTACTGCCCAGATGTTCATGATGGATGCTATTTTTCAGCTTCGCAAAATCTTCTATTTACCAGAGTCCTACAGATACATGCTGACACATTCTCCTGCTTGCTGTGTCAAATTCTTGAGACTCTGTCTACATTACATTCTGTAGAAGGACAGTCCTACAAGGCGAATATAATAAGAGAAGAACAACATAAGCAACAACAGCCTACATTACTCTGAGCTCCAACACAGAGCACCAGGAGACGAGGATCCATATTTTTCCTATTTTTGGTCCTTGGAATCTAGGCTTCCTTTCCAAGTATTGATGCCTATTTAACAAGCGAAGGCAGCAGCATGGATGAATACAAGTACATAATGTATTACTTAGCACTGACCCAGAATGAAAAGGTGAGTTGTCCTTGAGTGGGTGGGAGGATAGGAGGTCTTTTTCTTTCTGTAATAACTAATCTCAAGTTTATTCTTTAGTAGTCACATTCTTCTTACACGATTTTTAGCAGAAAATCCTTCCAAATTTCTCCACGACCACTCCCCAAACAAGAACTAACCAGTTCTTCTTTGCTATTTACTTCATTTACCTAGGTTTCTATTACCATAATATTACTAGCATCAAGCGGTGGTTCTGTTGTCAAGGCAACTAAAATGTTTACTCGTTATAATCACTGCTAGGTTCTTGGCTGTCCTCGCTTTTTTTTAATTCAATAATAAAATCCATTCCTTGTTTCTACATACTTTTTTCCTAATTATGTCTTCATGAAAGTGTCTTTCTCACTCTCATTCAAATCTGAATAAACTATATGTTTCTCTTGCACATACTGATTAATTTACGTCTACTATACTAACTTACCTTGGTGTCTTTTGTGTCCTGCTATATCATAAATATTTCCTCCAGTCATTATTTGTCACTAACAAAAAACCACAGAATATTTACGTTTAAGGAACGAATACAAGAAGGGCAAATATTTGGAATGGGAATGGGTGGCCAGAGTTTTCAAAAGCAAACCAAAAAGGCAATAAATCCCAGAAGGCAAGAGGCAGGATCAAGAAAGAGAAACAATTAATCTTGTCAAATCATGAAAACAACTAACTAGTATACTTGAAAAGAGGAGAAAATTCTGGTAGAAAAATTTGAATGCTGAAGTCCCACATGCAAGATTTTTCAAATGTCTACTATATATTTAAGTAGAAATATGAAAATATTTAAATAGAAATATTTAAATATGAAGTAGACATTTGAAATATATTGCGGGACTTAAACATCCCCAACACTCATCCAATACATGGTTGTTTTACACTGATAGTGACGATAGTGGACGTATCTGCTTCACATAAACATAAACCAAATCAAACCAAACCAAACCCAACTTATCTCTCAGGAACCATGCTAGATGCTTTACTTTTCATCATAGTATTTGATTATTAAAAATATATTAAATTAAAATGAATATAGGAAGAAAGCAGAAAAGAAAATAGAAATAGTAAGGAAGAATCGGCACTAAGGAATATAGGCAGGGCTAAAAACATTTTGAGGAAACAATTCACTTTGCAGCTCCTCTTAGTATTGAGCTTTATTTTTATTAAAAGTAGTGTTCCTTTTAAAGTGGCATTTGTCAAGGACAATTTCAATGGCTTATGAGTTTTCTGACTGTGAAAGGTATTCTTCAAAAATGGCACCTTTCTTCCTGCCTTCTTCCCCAATAATCCGCTCCTGGTTTTCTCCCCCTTGTGTAATCCCTTTTCACTTTGAAACAGCTGGCCTATCTAACAAAGAGATTGCAGTGCAGATGGGAATGCAACACTTCTGAAGCTGGATCATAGAATGCTTGTGGCTTCTTGCCTCCATTACTTGGAATTTCCAGTTCTGGGAAACAAACAGAGACACAACTACCATGTTCTGAGAAGCTCAAGCCACATGGAAAAATTACGCACAGGCTCTCCAGGTGACAACTGCAGCTGAGCAGGTATTTGAAAGCCAGCATCAGCCAGGTGAGTGAGTTTCCTTGGCTTTCCAGCACAGTTAAAGCTTCACATGACAGCAGTCATAGCTAACAACTAATTACAACTGCTTAAGAGAGACTCCAAGCAAAATCCACTTAGCTAAGATCACACTCACAGTCCACCCAGCAGTCCAGAGAATTATGAACGATAGTAACACATTGCTGTTTTAAGACACTAAGTCTTGAGTAATTTCTTATGCAACAATTGATAACTAAAACATGGTTTCTAAGTAGAAGATGCTTAATAGCCCACTGCAACTTTTCTCTAGCTTCCAATTCCACACCCCATCGAAAGAAAAAAAAAGCCAAAACAAGCAAATAAACAAACAAACCTGAACGACAGTTAGACTCACATGAAAAAGACACTCCACAATTTATCTAAAAATTAATTATTTCATTGCAGATATAAGTTGTCATTTTATTGAAATTAACTTTAGTCAAAATGTGTTGAGTTATATGAAAATGCATCTGAATATTTAAGACATCAACTGAGCTATGTTGACATTGTAGATAGGTAGGTCTAAGTGTTATATCACTGCAAAGGTTACTATGGCTTGTCCTAGGATAACAAAAGCTATATCTTTTTTCCTGATGTTTCCTATCAACTAGATTATATCTGAATAAATTTCCTTCAAGTATTTTGGAAGCAGAGCTTTGAGCGGTTTTGTTTTATTTTATTTTCTAGTGTATGTTTTAAAAATCTATTGCGTGGGTTTTAATTTTCTTTGTTCTTTCTTTTTATTACACTTCAAGTTCTGGAACACGTGCAGAATGTGCAGGTTTGTTACATAGGTATACACATGCCATGGTGGTATACTGCACCCATCAACTCATCATCTACATTAGGTATTTCTCCTAATATTTTCCTTCCCCTGGCCCCCTACCCACCAACAGGCCCCTGTGTGTGATGCTCCCCTTCCTGTGTGTCCATATGTTCTCATTGTTCAATTCCCACTTATGAGTGAGAACATGCGGTGTTTGGTTTTCTGTTCCTGTATTAGTTTGCTGAGAACGATGGTTTCTAAATATATAATCATGTCATCTGCAAACAGAGACAATTTGATTTCCTCTCCTCCTATTTGAATACCCTTTATTTCTTTCTCTTGCCTGATTACCCTGGCCAGAACTTCCAATACTATATGAGTGGTGAGAGATGGCATCCTTGTCTTGTCCAGTTTTCTAAGCGAATTTAGTTTGTATCATAAGTGACATATCTTCATAGAAGAAAGTACAGGTACTTAAAAATTAGATAACAAAAACCGTGCAGAAAACATTTAAATTTGAATTTAAGTATATATGCATTAAGTATGTATTTTTTGAAAAACAATTGATTCTGCTGACATTGTTATGTATATGTTTTTTATGCATATTGAAAACTGTTAACATGCTTTCCTAATATTAAATGGGTTTATGATAATATATATTAAAATTTCTGCACAGGATATTTTTATAAATGTGAGGTAGATGATCAGTGACCATATTTCACATTTCAAAATAAATACAAACACAGATTTAAATTAGCTATAATACTTATACTTTGGGAATAATTATTGTATGACTAACTAGCCCCCATCCTTGTCTTTAAAAAACCCAGAATATATACTCGTTAATTTAGACATAAATGCATCAATTCTCTTTTGTCTCTTCTAAAAACACTCATTCTTATGATGAATGCAAGAATTACAAAGGCATATTCTGTCTCACTTATTCAATCAAAACAGGGAAGAATGTATTGTATTTATTCAATTGAAATAAATGGCACAGAAGAGGAACATAAGTGAATTGGTCTATTGCAAAGTCTTTTAGAATAAGAAATTAACATCAAATTTCATATGCATTTTACTTTTAGTGTGCCAGAGAAATACTGAATTGAAATTTATATCTCAGAGGTCTGTAGGAATAGAATTGAGTCATTTACTAAATTATTAAATTGTACTCTAAGAGTCATTAGCTTAAAAGTTTATTATTGGATTAATCTATGCTATCACAGGATTCCTTTCATATTTAATATTCTTTTCAGACTCTCCACACACTTTCTGAAGGTTATAAAAAGTTTAAGAATGATCTCGTAAGAGAACACTGTTTTCTTACAGGTTAGTTGAGTTACAGGATAGAACTACGGGCTAAGTAGGAAAATCTATTCAATATTTCCCATGTCCACATTACAGTGATCAATTCTTTAAAATTAGTAAGTTAAAGGAGGCAGTGGGAACTTTAGCTCTAGTGTGTCTGTGCTAGTAAGATAAGAAGGTGTTTATTTTACTTATTTTGTTTTATAAAATTTAACCTATCATCAATAGTTCTCTGGTTTGGAGAGAAAAGTTTGGCTTGACTTTTCAGCAATTAGGTCAAATATTTAGTCACTTTATTGATATCTTTGCATACAGAGTTTGTTGACTACTAATTCTACAGAATTTTCTTTTGGAATTGGGAAGAATTGTATACCTGTTCTTGGGTATCCCATAGATGGTCGCTGTCAAAATACCCAAAGCTGAACTCATGATGTTTTGTAATCTTTACCTTTCTCCTCATTACTTATCTTGATGAATGATACTAGCCAATCAAGTAAAGACCTAAGGATATATGTAGATTACTTATTAGCTTTTAAATGGGTTTTCCTCTTTCCAGTATGATCATACTGTAATGCATTTTGCTTATTACTATACAATATTTATGAAATTTGAATTTAGCCATAATATCTCTTTGTTTCAAAGTACTTAGTGATGCCCTAATATTCAGAAAATATTGTTAAAAATTTTGAACACATAAGAAAACTCATCACATGATTTTGCTTAACAGGTCTTTCTACTACTTTCTATATGCAGTTGTATCAGTCAAAATTATGTTTAGCTTCCAATTTTTAGAGCAGATATCAGTTTATTTCTCATACATACATACAAAATCCAATCACCTGTATCCCAGGCAGCAAGACTGAGGAAGAGGCAAAGAAAATTGTGCTCCATGCTTAATTTTCATGAAAACTCATCTCAACCTGCGTATCTTTGGCCAAATCTTAGTTATATGGTCTTATGGAAATACAAAGAACAACCAGATATTCTAGTGATTAAGAGAGAAAGAAAGCATTGATAAACAAATAGCGAAAGGAAATTAATACTTGGTAGGCAACTAGCATTTCTACCACAGCACTTCTAATCAAGACACGTAAAATCATTTGCATTCTAAACATATCATGATGTCTCATGGACATCATGGTGTCCTGTCTAGAATGCCTTGTTCTGTCTTTGTACAGCAAAATTCTATCTATTCTTTAAATTCAACTGGAGTCTGTCTAGAAACTTTCTGTGACACTTGTAGTCTCATTTACTAGTTTAGTGTTCTGTTTATACCCATGTTATTATGACTTGCCATTGTAAATACTTTATAAAAATAATTTTAGTTTCACAAGCACAATAAAGTTTTTTTTAAAATCATCGTTTGCTTGTTTTACTGAATTTCATATTCTTCTACATTTAGGCTAAAATCAAAGCCTTATAGAAATGATATCAATATAAGGATAAATGAGATACCAGAGAATCATAAAATGAGGGAATTTTTCTCTTTTATGTGCATCTGAGAGAAGAAAATAATTAGGATTTATCAGACCATAAGCAGACTGACTTAAGCAAATTCTGGGAAATGTTATTTACATATATGACATTTTAAGTCTTGCTAGTTTTTATAGGACAACTTGCAAGAAAAAAAAACAGTGTTTTTAACCATAATTTTCTTTTTTCAGCATAGAATAAGAGCTACACTCTTTTGTGTTTCATTTTGGTTTTTGTTCAATAATTATGATGTAAAATTAAAAGCCTCTAATGGCCTTTTCCCAAATTAAAATGCATAGAAAACATAAAAACCTCTTGTCAAAGTGTAAGTGCTTATAGCCATTGAAAATTTTATATGATTGCTTTATTTAGTTTCTCAAGCCCAGCTAAAGAGAAATGCTTGATTATGTGTGATTGCATACTATATCTTCCTGGAGAGAAAGCTATTACACCACCACTGATGGCCATCCATAAAATGCAGGATCTGTTCTGACCCTAAGAATGAGACTCATTGAGCTAGATGTATATAGCAACTAGATATATAGTAAAAGACAGGGTGCTTCTAAAAGCAAGACAGGAGATGTGTAGAAGTAACTTTAGTAGTAGGGAATAAGAATGTGACCCTGCCTTACATCTATTAAATTTATACAGCAGAAAATTGAAACATGAACCAAACACTCATGTGAAAGGAGAGAAAAGATGACTGTGAGCAAAGGCAATAGTAAAATTTTCTTACAAGTTTAAAAAAAGTGGGACATTACCATAAAAAATATACTTCTACAAGCTACTTGGGTTTAAGAAGAATTTAAATAATTGTATTTATATTATTATTTCTTGTAATGTTCTAATATTTGAACACATGAAGAAAGAATCACACTCAAACCATTGATAAAATCTGCTACATTTACACATCCTCCACCAAATGCATTTTGTAATTGAAAGTGTGTCCTTAAGTCTAAAGGTTTCCCTTTTAGTTGTTACCAGCTTTATTTTCCATTCTTAGTGACCTTAATAGAATATGTGGTACCTGATCTGTAATAATTTCTTTTTGGGGCATTTTTATTTCCTTTAATTTTGACTAATAGGACATAGAATTAGAAATTACCAATGTTAAATTATATATGAACATAGAAAAGTAGCCTTTGGACAGTTCTATTGGTGGCCAATCCAAAAGAAATAACATGAAAATATATGATTCAATATAAGACAAATAATTCCAGATGTGAGAAATAAATACTATATATATCAAAACCTTCTTAGGTTTTAGCAATTAAGATTTGTTAAAAAGAAAATAGTATTAAGTTACCTTGAAGGGTAAAACTGAATTCTAGTGAGTGGAAAAAATAATGTGTAATCAAAGACCAAATAAAATATTTCAAGGAGAATGGTCCTGTACTTAAGAGAATAAGTCATTTTAATAGAACTTTGTAAGCATTCTTTCATATAAGCAAGGCCAGGACAGCATGTTAATAATAATCATTCTAATTAGTTATTGCAGATTCCTAAGACTCTGAAGTAAACTGTGGGCTGTGGGTAAGGCTGTCTGTGCTCAAGCATAGAAACTACCACTCAATATGTGTGTAACTTTAGCCACGTTTTTCAATTCTTACTATTTTAACAAGAATATCTTAACTAGAATAACTAAAGTCATTATATATGTAAGAATATTTATATACATTTTCCAAGTTATTCCATAAATTAAATTTTTCTTAGTCTAATTATTGAAAAATAGAGGTTTGTCTATGCTATATGTTCCTCTTTCTCCCACACTTCTCACCAGGAGGGTTGATTATCATAGAGTTCTGAGCAAATTTAGCATGTACAAATATTATCTGAATTTACTCCAACTGTATATAATGATTTTGGGAATAAATTTCATTGTTAAAAGAAAATTTTAAGACAAATTAAATTTAAAAGAATGTAGGGTCAGGTAACTTGACTCACATCCATAATCCCAGCAATTTGGGAGGCTGAGGGAGGAGAATCACTTAAAGCAGGAGTTCCAGCCCAGCCTGGGCAACATAGTAAGGCTCTGTCTCTACAAAAGAAATGAATAAATAAACAAAGTAACCGGCATGGTGGCATGCACTTGAAGTCCTAGCTACTCAGGAGACTGAGGTGGGAGGATTGCATGAGCCCAGGTGTTTGAGGCTGCAGTAAGCAATGATCACACCACTGCACTCCAGCCTCGGTGACAGAGCAAGACCCTGTCTCTAGAGGAAAAAAAAAAAAAATTCACAAAGGTTAATTGAGCAAAGAATACTTTGCAAATTGGGGAGGACTCCCGACCAGAATATGTTTCTAGTGACTTCAACACCAGGGCTGTAACATGGTCGGACATAAAAAGTTAACTGACATACAGAAAACAAAAGTGAGATAGAAAAACATCTAGGTTGGTTAGAGCTGGGTGTTGGCTTATTTAGAGAGGATTTGCTTATTTAAAGAGGATTTGTTATTCAAGCAGGATTTGAAAAGTTGGCTGCATGTAATTGGCTGAACCTCCGTGATTGCCAGAAGAGTATGTTACAGTTCACTATGCGTGGAGAAACTGTTAGGCTAAACTTAAAATATGTAAGGAGGCAGCTTTAGGCCAAGTTTAATTTAATACCATGAAAGAGTGATACCAATATTTCTTATTTGACAACTATTTCTACCAGCACATTAAACAGTCTATAATTACTATATAGAAAGCAATCATAATATAGCTCCAAAGGATTCAAGAGTATCAGAAAAAAAAACAGGCTGACTTCTCAAATTCAAATAGTACAAATCAATACATCTTAAATCAGATAAGACATTTGCCAAAGAGCACGTTTTCCCTACACATTGTCCGCACCTTTGAAAAGACTTCCTTTATTAACTCTTCTTAAACTTATCTTGACTTCCCTGTATTGTTTGGTATCTGCTATAGCCTTGGCTAATACGGTTATTAGTATCATAACTGGCTCTATGCAACAAACTATCAAAATAGGAGTCTGGCTTGTTTTTCTCATACATTCAAGCAGCACAGGGCTAATCTCATTGCTGGGGGAAATGTGACACATGTCCTTTCTGGCATACAGTTGCATCACAAGTATTCAAATGATTTCTGAGATAATATAGAATAAATGCAGGAGGGTAAGGTGATGAAAATTCAAATTGTTGTGACAATTAGGTGCCATGGTAACATGGATAAATACAAAGACTTGGCTTCTTCTGACATTCCCAGAGAGCATATACAGGAAAAAAGAAAACTGAAAAGTTATGAAGACACAAATTGCAACCTGTGTGGAGAGCCAGAAGACCTCCGAAGCAGCTTTAAAGGAATTTCTATTCACCTATAGTCACCAGGCAGATACAGTTGAAGACCAACATGTTATCTAATTTTTAGAGTAGAAAAATTGCAATTCCACTTTGAGGCTAAATCCTGCCAAGTCTCTTATGCTATGGTGGGGTTTGCAGGCTAATGCTCTCAGGCTACTATCTTTTTTAAAAAAATAAATAAAGTGTTATTTAAAGATAGTCACAACATTGGTTTACATAATATTTATGGCTGCTCTTCTTGTGTTACAGTGGCAGAGCTGACATACTTAAGTTGTTTCAACAAAGACAGTAGTGTCCACAGTACAAAAAAAAATATTTCTTAACTTACCCTTTAAAGAAAATGTTTGTCAACCCCTGTGCGATGGCAGTGGAACTTGTGAAGAAGATATGAGAAGCTGGGATACGGGATGGAGTCTTTGAGAAAATGTAGATGAGTCTGAGAGAAGCTAACCTCCAAAACCTATGACCTACCATACCTTCATGTTGTGAAGGCAACAATACACCCACTTTTCAAAAACCACCCACTTCTATATAAGAAATTTGGATTAGTGAAACAATTGGACTTATTAAGCACCTCTATCACCTGTCATGTAACAAGAGTTATGTAAACTCGAAAGAGAAGTACAAAGAAACCATGGCTTATACCCTAAATTATCAAATGAGAAACACTGGTATCAATCATTCATAGTGTTAAATTAAGTTCACTAGGAGAACTAACAGAATATTCCAATCAAGCTTTGCAAGATCCTGAAACACATGCAAGGGAGTGGGAGTTATACAAAGGGGAATGAAATATAAGATTCTATTAGAAAAGTTTATTGACATGGGTGCACATATCTGGGTTTGGGGACTTCATGTTGCTTTGTTCTACTGGGAGTGGTGTTAATAGTTTATTAGGTTAACTAAATGAAATGTGGACTCAATTTTAACCTCTAGTCAATAGAGTCAAACTGTTGGAAATTCTTTTGCATGCTACAGAAAGAGCAGTTTAAAAACTCAAGAATTGACAATGCTGGAATTAATTTATTTTGAGCAACCTAATCAGCTGCCTGTTAATCATGACTCCCAGAAGGGCTCAGCGTATACTCCCTTCTCCAAGACCCTCAAAAGGTATTGACAAGGGAAGTTGCAGACAACAGCTTTTTTGAACTCTGTGGTGTCTATTCTCTAGAATGGTATGGAAATTGCAGAGATTAATGCCACCATAAAGGCAGATGGTGATCCCTGCAACATTCCCATTTAACTTGCTGGTTTAAGCAGTAAAATGGAGGCACAGAAAAGTAAAGTCACACTCCCAAATTAGTCTAATTCAGGGATTTTGAAACCACAATTCCTCTTCATAACAAGTACATGACATTTGACATTCAAACAGCTATGAATTTAATTGAAGTCAATGGAAGTAGAAATTGAGTATCAAGAGAATTTTAGCACATAAAAGGTCCACATTTGCTGGTGGAAAGGGAATAATGTACTTTAATTGCAAAGCAATAATGAATTATAAAACAGAAAAAGATGATACACTCAAAAATCTGTTTTCTTTTTTTGAAAGAGAGGGCAGAGAAATTTTCTGAGTTTCTCTGGAATATCAAGAACTTTTGGGCCAGGGGCAGTGGCTCATCCCTGTAATCCCAGCACTTTGGGAGGCCGAGGTGGGTGGATCACTTGAGGTCAGGAGTTCGAGACCAGCCTGGACAGCATTGTGAAACCCCATCTCTACCAAAAATACAAAAATTAGCCAGGCCTGGTGGCGTGCACCTGTAATCCCATCTACTCAGGTGGCTGAGGTACAAAAATCGCTGGAACTTGGGAGGCAGAGGTTGCAGTGAGCTGAGATCACACCATTACACTCCAGCCTGGATAACAAACAGAGCAAGACTCAGTCTCAAAAAAAAAAAAAAAACTTTTAGCAAAGTATTGTTATTGAAAGTATTGTTCCTCTGAATCATATCAGTACCTATGAAATACCAGTTACATTATATATATGTAAAATTGAGGTTGGTGACTATTAAAATATAAGAATTAGAATATTTTCTATTATAAATAATTGGGAATATCAATTATAGAATTAAGCTACCAAGTTTAAGGGACTCTAGTCATGGAATGTTTACACTGTATAGTGCAAAGACGTTTATCTGTTTATGACCTAGGTAATGAGTTTTGCTATCCTAAGGGAGGAAGAAATGCTCTAAAGTGATTAAAACATTCTGCAACTTCCTTTTACGATCCCCAGGGATCAAGGCCAGAAGGCAATTCAAGGGATGAATGTGGCCTCCATTTTCTCTGGCATAAGGTTGAATGATTGAGGAAAGAAACAGGTGAAGTGACTTTTATCCTAGAGAGAAGGATGGCAATAAGGATTTTGGACTTCTGTGGTTGTGGATGGAGGTAGGCCCTAAGTACAGTATCGTTAAACTTATAAAGAAAGTAACATTGCATGTATTTTATAATGAACTACTTAATATCTTAAAAGCGAATCTGAATGCTGATATTTAAAGTGACCAGAAAAGCTATAAATCAGCCTAAGCATTCATCAAAGCAAGGAATGATAACTGATGTGGATTAATAAGACAGTGAAGAGGATTTGTTTGTTTGTTTGTTTTAAGCATTGCTCTTAATTTACACCTTTTTGAGTCCAGTTCCTCAATAAACAATAAAGGACTTTACCAGATGGAAAGCATCCGAAATAATGATTGCATGTAATTCCTGTAAGCTCTTGAGCCATCACATTTTATACTTAGAACAAGTATTTATCTCAAGAAACTGAGGCTCATAAGAGTTAATTTATTCCTAATGCATCACAGCGTGTATCAGATACAAAGCGAGAATTCCATGCCAGGTTTCCCTGACTCAAAAAGTCATTTTTCCTATATCTCACAACTATCTGGCTAACATAATAGCAGTCAATATCAATCCTTAGATCCAAGTGACCACTTGGTTACTTTAACTGTCAGTGAAATCAAATGAGATAAGAGCCTGATGAAGGACACACTAATACTTCAGTATAAATTTAGAGCAATCTCAAATTAGTAAAAAACGGCAGGATAGCACAAAACTGCTCCTAGATTGATTTTCACCTTTAGAAACAGATACTGTGCAGCATATTATCTGACCATATTACCTAGAATGCATTTCATTCAGAACATTTTAAATCCTCTGCTATTTGTAAGCATATTTTTATGCAGAGCCAATTGTGCCAGACATGTGAACCTCAAGAAAAAAACACATAGGTATTCTAGGAAAAAAATGTATTTAGAGTAGAGACGGTGTTGGATTACTATGTCTTTATGAACACCATAAGGATGCCTTATATATAGCAACTGTTGTCATATTTCTAGCATGTGAGTTACCAAAAAAACTACTTTCAGAATGTACAAATAAAGATACTCATTTTGTAGTCTGTAGCAATTTATGCCAATTAAGCCATATATGCTGCATTACATATGAGACAACTATTTTACTGTCTTCTTAGCTACCTTTTTGCAATTCTGTGTTTTGGTAGGCTTACTATCAAAATAAGCGCGCATTTTCTTGGCATTAAAACTGGCTACTCCATGCTAAATTATTATTCAGTATAATGTGTTATTCATAGTATTCAGTTACCTACGTTGAAGTGCTTATACATCTCACTGTGCATCTTAGTTGGCAGAAAAGTTTATTTAACGAATCTTTTTAACTTCCTATAAATAAGTTGAATGAAGAGTAATGCAATACAATATTGTTTTGACTTTTTATGTAAAAATGATGAGACACCATGATTAATAAGCTGGTTCTCTACAAAATGTAAAATGGAGAGAAAAAAACACAGTATCAGTTATTACTGATCTATTGCCATCTGTAATTATAAGTCTAAGTCCAATAGTGGACAGTCTCATTTATGGAAAATGTGGCAGAAATTAAGAGGGAATCTAAGAAGAGCAACAAATTAATGAATACATAAAATTCCCTGTATAATTTTCTTCTGTAGGAATACTTAGTGTAAGAAGGAAAGGAGGAAGGGGAACTTACTTCCGCTATTCAGAATTTTACAGAGAACAGTAAAAAATGAGCATTGTTTGCCTACTGATTTACCCTACTATGAAATTTGCAACAGAGACACACAGAAATTACAAAGTCATACATTACGAACTGGCCAAAGAAAAAGTTGTTTTATGCTTATTTATCTAATTTTAATAAAACAAGTCTTCTGTACAATCGGTGAGACAAATATTTGTAGAACACACTTATCTTTCTCCCTTTGTAAGGATTCAGCATGGGACAGAGAAATAATAACTTCACCATATTACTGGAATTCAATCTGGGATAAAAACTTCCTCTAAAAAAATCATTACATGGGGAGAAAAGGAGAATAGGGTAGAAGCAGGCCTCACTCATTAAAGAATTGGTTTTGCCTAAAAAAAAAAAATCTTGGTTTCCAGAATCTCAGGCCGATTCCAGCCTACCCCCTTCTTTGGATAAATTACAAAAATGTACCTTTTCTTGAACCAAGTACCTTCACAGGAGCCCAATGAGAAGAACAGAGAGAACAGTAGATTTGCAAGGTCACTAACCCTTCACAGACAGTAAGCTGCAAAACTGTAGAATGCGGCAAATTGTATTAGCTCCAAGACCTCTCATTCCTCTCCTAATCTAAGCATTTTATTCTTTTGTAAACATTCATATTTTGGTGTATGTTCAATGTTAATGCAGATTGAAATGCCATGAAGAAAGAAACCAGGTATATCTGATTGCAGAAAAAAGGTGAAAGGAGGTCACTGTCAATTACATAGTAATTTGTTATTGTCAATTTTAAAAATCTTCCAACAATACAAATAAGCAAACCTGTTGTCAATTATTTCAGAAAATCAGAATAAATGTTTCTCACAACTATCAAATTACATAATCCTTAGCCTAACAATTATAAAATAATTGTTTCTAAATATTTTGTAACTAATTCCCACGTGCAAGGAGATGTTCTGCATCCATAGTGTTCAATAAATATTCTTGATAAAAAAATTCACTTAATAATGTAAGAAAATATAAATGCCTTTTAATTGGTTTTTGAATGTTGGCATAGACCAATTTCACTATCAAGTCGCTTAAGGAATATGTATTTCAAAATGTGTGTATTCCGATGCAAAATCCAAAATAAACAGTTTTAAAAATCAATCTGATTTGTTTTAAATAGACAGTGATATGTGGCTGATGTTGAAAAAAAATGCAGTTAAAAGCTGCAATAAAACATTTAATCAATTTCAACGAATACAGTTTCCCAAACTGATTAAATTCATTTTGAGTTCCTATCGTGTCAGGCATTAGGTTTGGTTTTTGATGTTAGGGATTAAAAAAGTGAATAAAAGTTAATCCCCGACCTGAAAGAGCTTACAACTGGCTCTTGACAACATAATTTTTACCAAAATGAGTTCTTGAGAGGAGTAAGAATCATCTTTGCCCTAATGCTTCCCTACAGTAAACTGGTTATTCTGACGGTGTTCCTATCTAATTCCAATAGCTTGCTTCAGAGGTACAAGTAGCTAAATTACAGGTCTGTTTATACAGTTCTCCTGGTTTCTTACAAGTATAATACACATGCTTTATTTTTTTTCTATCATCTACAGTGGTCGTTTATGTACAATGATGGTTTATATAGTTTGCAAGAAAACAATACAAATAGAAACAAATAGGCAACGAGAACAAAATTAAAATACCTTTCTAAAACTATTGTTAAGAATTCAAATTTAAAAATAAAATCTGGTTGAAACAGTTCCTGTCATTAACCAAAAAAAAAACATGCATAGTAATTTCAAGGAGATATATTTATTTTCTTAAGCTTCATCCTATCAAATAAAATGACTGGTATTCATAGGACTTTATAGTTCTAAAATCATGGTGCCTTACACTAAGTAATTTTATTTTTGGAAAATAGTTTACAGTGATAAAAAGGCCACAAAAATAAATTTATTAAAATTGTATTTTTTTTAATGAAAGTTTACATAGGCCAAGAAAATGTGGAGGATGATGAGGGAATGATGAAGGCCAGAGGAAGGAGCTGCTTAGCCTCTCTCTTCAGTTTCATACAGTGTTCCTGTGAACATCAGCATTTACAGGCCTTGAGGGTGTTTCAGCAGATAAACTTCAAAGAAATTTGAAAGTGATGTTTTACTCAAAGCCCTAAATGGTCATGGTAATTAACTAAACTGTCCTTCAGAAATCATAAGTCTCAGTGTAATTTACAGGCTTCTTCCCTCATAGATTGGGTAATTTTTGTGTAATCTTACCCTAAAGCTGTAATTTGGTTTGTGGCCTACCTAAAGTTTATCCTCATAGATTGGGTAATTTTTGCGTCATCTCACCCTGAAGCTGTAATTTGGTTTGTGGCCTACCTGAAGTTTATAACTCTAGAGTGGTATTTTATTTTGATGCTAAATTGTCCTTGGATGGAAGTTTGCGGTATGCAAATTTGTTATGTGATTCTGTACTAACACAGACCTAGTTTAACTTTCATGTCACAAAATTGTTAGTGATTTTCAGTTTGTGTGGATCTTCAAATTGAAGTCACATAAATTGAGCATTGCCAGATGAACCAAGCATACAACCACAGGAAGAACATAAATGCTTGGACTGAGGAACAAGGACTGAATTAAGAAGTAGACATCACATGGGAGGATTTAGGATCCAATCAGATCACGCCCTAGAGTTTCTTCGTGGCAGGATACAGACAGATCATATCTCCCAGCATCACTTCACTGCAAGGTCCAATCAGATGATGCTTTATTACTCTCTGACAATAAAACCTGCCCCACCCTCAGCTTGGAGAAGAAACATTTAAACCTGACTCCTGTCTCCTTGCTTGGCTGCCGGGATATAAACCCTTTTCTCTACAAAAACCCAGTGCTTTGGTGTTTGACTTCTGTTGTGAATGAGAAAACAAACCCAAATTTGGTTTGCTAATAATTCTACTTCCCTTTTCATACTCTCATTTTGTAATCCCAGAGAAACTCATAGCAACAACTTTTTATCTATTTGTCTTTATTTTATAAAATTTAGTGTTATACTTTCTAGAAGTTTGAATATTGTTAAGGTTTTTGAAATCAAAAAATGAACAATTTATGTGGAGTGTCTAATTTTGCCCAGTATACTTTGTCATTCCACATAGAAAACATCTCCTACTTATACAACTAACCTTAATTCATGAAAACTTCCAGGAATGTGGAGTGTACCATACTGTAGAGGATTAAAATACATGATAAAGCAAAACTAAGAGTAGATTTACTACCTGATCTTCTAAAGAAACAGGAAACACCTAATCTTCAAATCTCCTTTTTGGATGAATCTAATTTAATTTTAAATTCTATTCTCCTTGTAAGACTCAAAAATAAGAGTTACGAAATCAGCTTTAATAATGACCTAAGGGGAAAAATGACTTTTCTTCTGTGAAAATGTAGAAATGTCATAAATACCTTCTCTAAAATTATATGGAAGCTTTATTCTACATCTTTGAGAACCTGTTCTGGTATTGGGTAACTTTGAATTATAGTCATGTGCTACATAATGACATTTCAATCAATAATGAATCATGTATAACGATGATACAACAAAATTATAACAGAGCTGAAAAGTTCCCCATTGCCTAGTGACATCACAGCCATTGTAAAGTCTTAGTGCAATGATTATTTTTGTATTTGTGGTGATGCTGGCGTAAACATACCTGTTGTACTGCCAGACTTATAAAAGTTTACAGCATGAAAAATTTTGTGCAGTACATATTACTTGATAATTATAAAAAAATGGCTGTGCTGCTGGTTTATGTGTTTACTGTGCTTCTTATCACTATTTTAGAGTATACTCCTTCTTCTTATTAAAAAGTAACGTGAGCTATAAAACAGCTCAGGTCATGTCCTTCGGAACGTATTCTAGAAGTTATGCTTATCATAGATGACAGCTCCATGAGTTACTGCCCCTGAAGACTTTCCAGTGGGACAAGACATGAAGGTAGAAGACAGTGATATTGATGATCCTGACCTTGTGTGGACCGAGGCTAATGTGTGTGTGTGTCTTAGTTTTCAATTAAAAAGTTTAAAAAGTAAAAAAATAGTTAAAATAGAAAAAGCCTTTTAGAATAAGGATATTAAGAAAAAATATTTTTGTATAGCTGTACAATGTATTTTCTAAGACAAGTCAAGAAGTTTTCAAAAATTGAAAATTTTCTTAAGTACAAAAGTTATAGTAAGATAAAGTTAATTTATTATTAGAGAAAAAATATAAATACTTATAAAGTCAACAGTAGTGTACTATAATGTCCTAGGCCTTCGTATTCATTCATGACTCACTCACTGACTCACCCAGAGCACCCAATCCTGCGTGCTCCATTCATGGTCAGTGCCCTAGACAAGTGTACCATTTTTTATATTTTCTCCTGTGTTTTTACTGTATCTTTTCTATGTTTAGTTATGTTTGAATACTCAAACACCATTATGTAAGAATGCCTACAGTATTCAGTACAGTAACATGCTCTAGAGATTTGTAGACTAGGAACAATAAGCTGTACGATATAGTGTAGGTGTATAGTAGGCTATACCGTCAAGGTTTTTGCAAGTACACTCTGGCGCTGGCTTAATGACAAAATTGCTTAGGGATGTATTTTTCAGAGCCTACCTACATCATTAATGCATGACTCTACCTATTTTATTGTCTTTTATATGTTTAGGTCTCTCTTGATTTGCTCAAAGTAAAGTTACTTTTTATTGTATGACACTTAATTTCCCCAAAATTGTGTTTCAAAAATCAAAAGATTATAACTTATTCTAATAAAATCTGATATTTTTTTATATTGCCCTGATAAATGTTTTTTCATTTCACATCATAACTTCCATGGACCTATTAGAATTTATCACATCTATTTTAATATAATTTTAAATAATTATAAATTTAAACTAAAAATACAGTGAAATTGTTTGAATAGAAATGTTTGAAATTGTAAATTTTCTTTAGTTGTGAATATAGGAAGAATTATCACATCCATGTTTCTGAATATTATTTCTACTTCTAGGGATCACAAAATAGCTTATTCAGTTCTGTTGCAACATTGCATTGCAAGCTTGTATATAATTTGCCTTCTATTATCACCTCTGGGTCTCTTTTGGCACTGAACACAAGTTTTACCTGCCCCTTGAATGTGCCAGGTTATTTTTCCCTGGATGCCTTATGTGGTTTGCATTTTTACAAGCTAACTCTGAGTTTGAACAATCTTTTCCATATTTCTAACCTGTTTTAGTGCAGCTGTATTATTTTTCCCCTCTTCACTTTGGTAACCTGTCCAAATCTAGAGTAACCTGAAAATTTATGTTTATATTCTGATCTAGCTATTCTCCCAGAGTCCTAACAATAGACTCAATATTTTTTGACTTGTATAAAGCAGAATAAAACTTTAATAAGTGTCTGGAATGACCTGATGATAAGGATAACCTCATATTTATGAAATAAGAAACTGATTTTAAAGTCATGACTATGTAATTATTGTGAATGTACATTCTTAAACATTTTTGTAAAGTTCTTGAACATTTTATGTTAAATAATGAAATAAGCTGTAAATGGTAGCCTGAAATTCTTGCTTACTAAATGACAGCATTCCCTTCTTGAATTTGGGGAAATTATCATTGTCAAGTTAGACAAAATGCTCTGCCAATTGTCATAAGTTTTATCATACAGATTTTTTAAATTGTATGTTTTGCATTCATTAAAATCTATCACATAAACTGTATATTTTGAAGTAGTTTTTAAAGCTCTATCATATGTTTACAGCGATATGGCTTGGTAGCTTCATTACATTGTCTATATTTTAAAATACTGTTAAAATACATAATTTTTGGCCATACTTCTGGCATTGTTTTGCATTGTTGGTGAATGAAAACAGTTATTTGAAGAAAGCTTTATTGCCATTTTTGTGGGAAAATTAAACTGTTCAGTAATAAAGTTGTTTATTTAATTAGGAAAAATAAAGTCAAAAACATAATATGACTGTAATCATAATGAATGTGGTAATTCAACTTCGTAAATTACTTTCCTAACCACTGATCTTCCAAAGTCTGTGCCTTCAATGCATTTTCCAATGTCGCCCCTCGCAGCAATCTTTATCTGTCTTCTCTCCCTTTGATTCCATTAGACTTCTTAAGCAGAATTTTTTTCTCCCATAAATAGGTTTGTCCTTTTCCACAGTTTCCCATTAAAATAAAGACTGTACAAAAAGAGTGCACAGGAAAGATATTACCTTTTTCATTTGCCTGCTGCTTTACTCTCATTAGTCCTCCTTCTGATTTTCTTTTAGGAGCTGTGCTTATGGTGCAGTGTGTGTTTTCATAGCTGGCTTACTTAAATGGTTCATCTTTTGCAAATCTTCAAGGTAGATAAAGAAGCTTTTTAGTAGATGTTAATTCCTTTACATAATCTCCAATTTCTCAACTCTGACTTTTTTCAATTTCTTCAATAAATAAATACTGACAAAAAAACAAAGCAAAGCAAAGATGGAGAACTTTACCTCATTTAAATTTTTCCCATAATATTTCCATGCTTATCACAGAAGGTCTTTTCTTTTCTTTCTTTTTTTTTTTTTTTGAGACGGATTCTCGCTCTGTGTCCAGGCTGGAGTGCAGTGGCACAATCTCGGCTCACTGCAAGCTCCACGTCCCCAGTCCAAGCAATTCTCAGCCTCCAGAGTAGCTGGGCCTATAGCCATGCACCACCATGCCCAGCTAATTTTTGTATTTTTAGTAGAGACAGGGTTCACCATGTTGGCCAGGATGGTCTCAATCTCTCGACATCGTGATCCGCCCGCCTCTGCCTCACAAAGTGCTGGGATTACAGGCGTGAGCCATTGTACCCAGCCAAGAAGGTCGATATTAAAAAAAAAAAAAATAGTACTTTGAAAACTCTTAATTATGTCATAGGTTCTACTACTACTCATTGAATCTCTAGATTTAATTATCCTTTCTCTGTTCTTAGCTCTCTCAGAATACTTCTTGAATTACATTTGTTCCTGACAGAATAACAAAATAAAACTACCTTATTCGCTTTTTACTCTGCATATTCACCAATGAGATTTGTAGTGCTTTTTAAATGTCCATTTATATTTTAAATTATTAAGAGTAATTTTTCTCTCTCAGCACAAAGGAAAAAATAAAACATTTTGAGGGACATGCTCTAATTTAAGATATTCTTTCCTAAGACTAACATCAACACAGAGAGATTTTAGGAAAAAAGAACATGGAAACCGTTTTCTCCACAAATACTTTTTGGGACCTTGGGGCAGCCTTTGCATTATGGCCACTAACATCTGAAAGTGGGATTAAAGAGGAATGCATTCCTAATCCTGTTGCATTTCTACCAAGGAGAGAAAATAATTATGCTTGCATAACGAATCTAATACTTTCTCAGAGACTTAGAAAATTGTCCTTTCAAATAATTATCTGTTTTCTTTTGCCTGAGTACTTAAAGTTGTAAGTCAAAAGGATATTGCATTATTTTAACAAGTCTGTATTGAGAGAGAGCTTCCTTCATGTCAAGCAAAGCGTGGCTTTTTGCTGTTGATACAAGCCAGTCAATAACTTCTTGGAAGTATTTTTTTTTCTTTATTTTTCTTTTTTTCAACACACAAACTTTGAGAACCTCATTGTTCTGTATGATCTTTTCCTGTATTCTTAGCTTCAAATTAACAGAATTTATCATGAAATATGATTGTGAGAGAGTTAGCAGTCTGGTCATAGTTTCTGCCCATAGGAGACCAATGCATTTTAACAGAAACCTTGGGGAGATAATGGTGTCAACTTTTATTATTTCTATAGAATGAAGTAAGAAAGTCAATCTTTGAGAAACTTCAAAGAACACAGACATTTTTGAGGACAGAAGGATTTGTGGATTTTTTCAATTAACCCTATAGGGTCAGCCCAGGATTATGGATTACTCATCTTTCATCTTAATTAGCCATTTTCTTTATCAGAATGTTAATTAAGACAGTTGTCTCAAGCTCAAGACCCTGATGGCATATTCAAATGAAAGGATTGAAGAAAATGTCTGAAAGATTCCAGAAGCTAATTTATCTAAAACCAAACTCATTACCACCTTCCCTTACACACACACACAAAAACAAACAAACAAAACAAAAACAAAAAAAACTATTTTTAAATAAATAATGCTGCATTTAAACAATTTCTGATCTTGGTTAATGCTTTCAACTTAGTATTACAATTTAGAATCTATGAAAAATCTATGGATTAGTGAAACCTATCCCCCATCAAACTCTTCAGGCAATCAATTACACCTCAACAATATCTTTGGAATCTTACTTTTCCTTTCCATTCTTGTTGTCATAAATTTAGGTTAGGACTTCCTTTTTTCTCTATAGCCCAATGAGAGATTTACTCATCTCTCTTAACTCTAGCCCATATTCCATATTGCCTCTGTAATTAATCTTCATAAAACAGTAGCTTCATTGTCTTGGGAATTATATTAGTTTGCTAGGGCTGCATAATAAAATACCATACCCTAGGTAGCTTAAACACCACAAATCTATTTTCTCATCACTCTGGAGGCTAGAAGTACAAGATTAGGTTGGGTTTCTTCTGAGATCTCTCTTCTTGGCTTGTGGATGACTGCCTTCTTGCTACGTCCTCACATGTTCGTGCTTGGGTCTGTGTGTTGTCTGTGTCCTAATCTCCTCTTCTTATAAGAGGAGATTGGATTAGAGTTTATTGATATAACCTGATTTTTCCTTCATTACCTCTGTTGTGACTTTCTCTGATTTGGTCTTGTGGTATCTCTGTCAAGGGTGACTATAGTCTATAGGTGGTCATAAAAGTCCTGATGGGAGGAGTTAGGTTTGGTTGTACTGATCGGGTAGAGATAAAACCAAAAAGCTTAAAACAGAAGTACCATGTTAATTACACACAAAGAGAATAAGGGTGTCCACGTGGGCTGATGGGAAGCATCAGAGAGCTCAATCAGAGGATGGGGAGGAAGAGACACAGAGACAGAGACAGAGAGAGATGAGAGAGAGAGAGATAATGAGTAAGAAACTATGGAACTATGCCTTCTATGCCTTTTTTAAAGTCCATGGGCATTATCCTCTAGGCTTTCCATATGGATTGTAAATTGTCTAGTTTAAAAAAAAACACTCTCTAAGGGAGAAAATTATTTGTATGACTCTGGAGTTAATTATTAGATTTTGTCATAGAAGCTAAGGGATGTGTTGGGTTTTGGTTCTGTGAGATAAGGAAAAAAATGCCTCAGATATATTGCAAAAATAAACACACACACACAGAGGGAAAGTTTTGACTAAGTCAAATGTGACAGGAACTGGGTTTCAAATAACTGGTATCAGACCTAAAAACGGATGCTGAATCAGCAACTGTCTCCAAATACAGTAACACTCTTAATTATTGTGGGTTAGGACTTTAACATCTGAATTATGAAGAGACACAAGTCAGCCCATAACAATGTCCAGTTTTTTTCCCAAGTATATTTGGCCTTTGCAATCTAGTTCTAATGAATCTCTTTATTCTCACCTTTTGACAATCCACCCCACTGCATTCACCCACAACTAGTTGAAAGTCAGTAGAACTGCTTCTTCCTGACATGCCTTTATCAATACTCCACATGAGAAATATCTGGTCTTTCTGCAAATGCATTCTCAAATGTTATCTCCTATGTGACATGGAAACAATGAATTTGTTTATGTGGAGAGTAAAGTATGGAGTCAAATGTAATTGAAGTATTAAAAGCTGGCCTTATTCTTACTTCATTTTGTATCTCCTTTTTCCACTCTTCTGTTGGTCCATTTTGGTTTTATGCTATCTTGTTACATGTATCCTAAAGTTAATTAAATAATTAAATACTTAATTTTTAATTTTTTTTATTATATGTATCTGGGATACATGTGCAGAACATTCAGGTTTGTTACATAGGTATACACGTGCCATGCTGGTTTGCTGCACCCATCAACCCGTCATCTACATTAGGTATTTCTATTAATGCTATCCCTCCCCTATCTCCCTGTTCCCCAACAGGTCCCAGTGTGTGATGTTCCCCTCCCTGTGTCCATGTGTTCTCATTGATCAGTGCCCACTTATGAGTGAGAACATGCAGTGTTTGGTTGTCTCTTTCTGGGTTAGTTTGTTGAAAATGATGGTTCCCAGCTTCATCCATGTCCAGCAAAGGACATGAACTCATCCTTTTTTATGACTGCATAGTATTCCATGGTGTATATGTGCCACATTCTCTTTATCCAGTATATCATCAATAGGCATTTGGGTTGGCTCCAAGTCTTTGCTATTGTGAATAGTGCTGCAATAAACATACACGTGCATGTGTCTTTATGGTAGAATAATTTATAATTATTTGGTTAAATATCCAGTAATGAGATTACTGGGTCAAATGGTATTCCTGGTTCTAGATCCTTGAGGAATTGCCACAACTACCTTCCACAATGGTTTAACTAATTTACAGTCCCACCAACAGTGTAAAAGTGATCCTATTTCTCCACATCCTCTCCAGCATCTGTTGTTTCCTGACTTTTTAATGATTGCCAATCTAACTGACATGAGACAGTATCTCACTGTGGTTTTGATTTGCATTTCTCTAATAACTAGTGATGATGGGCTTTTTTTTCATGTGTTTGTTGGCTGCATAAATGTCTTCTTTTGAGATATGTGGATTCATATCCTTCACCTACTTTTTGGTGGGTTTGTTTTTTCTTATAAATTTAAGTTCCTTGTAGATTCTGAATATTAGCCCTTTGTCAGATTGATTGATTGCAAACATTTTCTCCCATTCTGTACGTTGCTTGTTCACTCTGATGATAGTTTCTTTTGCTGTGCAGAAGCGCTTTAGTTTAATTAGAACCCATTTGTCAATTTTGGCTATGTTGCATTTGCTTTTGGTGTTTTAGTTATGAAGTTTTTGCCCATGCCTATGTCCTGAATGGTACTGCCTAGGTTTTCTTCTAGGATTTTTATGGTTTTAGGTATTATGTTTAAGTCTTTAATCCATCTTGAGTTAATTTTTGTATAAGGTATAAGGAAGGGGTCCAGTTTCAGTTTTCTCCCTATGGGTAGCCAGTTTTCCAAACACCATTGTTTAAATAGGGAATCCTTTCCCTATTGCTTGTTTTTGTCAGGTTTGTCAAAGATCAGATGGTTGTAGATGTGTGGTGTTATTTCTGAGGCCTCTGTACTGTTTCATTTGTCTATATATCTGTTTTGGTACCAGTATCATGCTGTTTTGGTTACTGTAGACTTGTAGTATAGTTTGAAGTCAGGTAGTGTGATGCCTCCAGCTTTGTTCTTTTTGCTTAGGATTGTCTTGGCTAATAAGGCTCTTTTTTGGTTCCATATGAAATTTAAAGTAGTTTTTTCTAATTCCGTGAAGAAAGTCAATGGTAGCTTGATGGGGATAGCACTGAATCTATAAATCACTTTGGCCACAATACTAATTCTTTCTATCCATGAGCATGGAATGTTTTTCCATTTGTTTGTGTCCTCTTTTATTTCCTAGAGCAGTGGTTTGTAGTTCTTCTTGAAGAGGTCCTTCACATCCCTTGTAAGTTGTATTCCTAGATATTTTATTCTCTTTGTAGCAATTGTGAATGGGAGTTCACTCAAACAAGATGGAATGTAAAAATATTGCTAATATTCAGTGCCTACACAGATATTGTTCTTATTGCAAAGGTTTCAATTATGAATAAATAGGCTGATTCATACTATCAAGGAGTTTATTGTAATGAAGCAATCTTACATACTTTTATTATGGAATTTATCATATTGCATTTTAAATTAGTGATCCACATTTATGACTCTTTAGCTGGACAGTAAGCATGAATATTAAGAATATTAATTATCCATCTATTCATCCCAAGGACCTAGCACAATGCCTGAAATAATAAATGTTTTAAAAAGAAAGAAAATATTGCAAAAAAAAAAAAAGATGTAGTTTATCTTAGTCAGGGAGGACCAAGTAGATAATTTACACATTTAGGCAACTGATCTCTGATGGATCAGAATGAGATAATTAAATTAATTTAAAATATAACTTTTGGGGTGGAGCCAAGATGGCCGAATAGGAACAGCTCCGGTCTCCAGCTCCCAGCCCCAGCGACACAGAAGACGGATGATTTCTGCATTTCTGCTTGAGGTACCGGTTTCATCTCACTAGGGAGTGCCAAACAGTGGGTGCAGGACAGTCGGTGAAGCGCACTGTGCGCGAGCCGAAGCAGGGCGAGGCATTACCTCACTCGGGAAGCGCAAGGGGTCAGGGAGTTCCCTTTCCTAGTCAAAGAAAGGGGAAACAGACGGCACCTGGAATATCGGGTCAGTCCCACCCCAATACTGCGCTTTTCCAAAGGGCCTGGAAAACGGCACACTAGGAGATTGTGTCCCGCACCTGGCTCGGAGGGTCCTGTGCCCACGGAGTCTCGCTGATTGCTAGCACAGCAGTCTGAGATCAAGCTGCAAGGCGGCAGCGAGGCTGGGGGAGGGGCGCCCGCCATTGCCCAGGCTTGCTTAGGTAAACAAAGCAGCCAGGAAGCTCGAACTGGGTGGAGCCCACCACAGCTCAAGGAGGCCTGCCTGCCTCTATAGGCTCCACCTCTGGGGGCAGGGCACAGACAAACAAAAACTCAGCAAGAACCTCCACAGACTTAAAGGTCCCTGTCTGACTGACAGCTTTGAAGAGAGTAGTGGTTCTCCCAGCACGCAGCTGGAGATCTGAGAACGGACAGACTGCCTCCTAAAGTGGGTCCCTCACCCCTGAGCAGCCTAACTGGGAGGCATCCCCCCAGTAGGGACAGACTGACACCTCATTCAACCGGGTACTCCTCTGAGACAAAACTTTCAGACGAACTATCAGACAGCTGAATTTGTGGTCTCACGAAAATCCGCTGTTCTGCAGCCACCGCTGCTGACACCCAGCCAAACAGGGTCTGGAGTGGACCTCTAGTAAACTCCAACAGACCTGCAGCTGAGGGTCCTGTCTGGTAGAAGGAAAACTAACAAACAGAAAGGACATCCACACCAAAAACCCATCTGTACATCACCATCATCAAAGACCAAAAGTAGATAAAACCACAAAGATGGGGAAAAAAACAGAACAAAAACCTGGAAACTCTAAAAAACAGAGCACCTCTCCTCCTCCAAAGGAACGCAGTTCCTCACCAGCAACGGAACAAAGCTGGATGGAGGATGACTTTGATGAGTTGAGAGAAGAAGGCTTCAGACGATCAAACTACTCTGAGCTACGAGAGGAAATTCAAAACAATAGCAAAGAAGTTAAAAACTTTGAAAAAATATTAGAAGAATGGATAACTAGAATAACCAATGGAGAGAAGGGCTTAAAGGAGCTGATGGAGCTGAAAGCCAAGTTTCGAGAACTACGCGAAGATTGCAGAAGCCTCAGTAGCAGATG
>NW_026652306.1:1755313-1851650 GCF_009828535.3 Hylobates moloch | reverse complement strand
AAACTATACTACAAGGCTACAGTAACCAAAACAGCATGGTACTGGTACCACAACAGAGACATAGATCAATGGAACAGAACAGAGCCCTCAGAAATGACGCCGCATAGCTACAACTATCTGATCTTTGACAAACCTGACAAAAACAAGAAATGGGGAAAGGATTCCCTATTTAATAAATGGTGCTGGGAAAACTGGCTAGCCATATGTAGAAAGCTGAAACTGGATCCCTTCCTTACACCTTATACAAAAATTAATTCAAGATGGATTAAAGACTTATATGTTAGACCTAAAACCATTAAAATCCTACAAGAAAACCTAGGCAATACCATTCAGGACATAGGCGTGGGCAAGGACTTCATGTCTAAAACACCAAAAGCAATGGCAACAAAAGCCAAAATCGACAAATGGGATCTCATTAAACTAAAGAGCTTCTGCACAGCAAAAGAAACTATCATCAGAGTGAACAGGCAACCTACAGAATGGGAGAAAATTTTTGCAACCTACTCATCTGACAAAGGGCTAATATCCAGAATCTACAATGAACTCAAACAAATTTACAAGAAAAAAACAACAACCCCATCAAAAAGTGGGCAGAGGACACGAACAGACACTTCTCAAAAGAAGACATTTATGCAGCCAAAAAACACATGAAGAAATGCTCATCATCACTGGCCATCAGAGAAATGCAAATCAAAACCACAGTGAGATACCATCTCACACCAGTTAGAATGGCCATCATTAAAAAATCAGGAAACAATAGGTGCTGGAGAGGATGTGGAGAAATAGGAACACTTTTACACTGTTGGTGGGACTGTAAACTAGTTCAACCATTGTGGAAGTCAGTGTGGCGATTCCTCAGGGATCTCGAACTAGAAATACCATTTGACCCAGCCATCCCATTACTGGGTATATACCCAAAGGACTATAAATCATGCTGCTATAAAGACACATGCACACGTATGTTTATTGCAGCACTATTCACAATAGCAAAGAGTTGGAACCAACCCAAATGTCCAACAACGATAGACTGGATTAAGAAAATGTGGCACATATACACCATGGAATACTATGCAGCCATAAAAAATGATGAGTTCATGTCCTTTGTAGGGACATGGATGAAACTGGAAAACATCATTCTCGGTAAACTATCGCAAGGACAAAAAACCAAACACCGCATGTTCTCACTCATAGTTGGGAATTGAACAATGAGAACTCATGGACACAGGAAGGGGAACATCACACTCCGGGGACTGTTGTGGGGTGGGGGGAGGGGGGAGGGACAGCATTAGGAGATACACCTAATGCTAAATGACGAGTTAATGGGTGCAGGAAGTCAACATGGCACATGGATACATATGTAACAAACCTGCACATTGTGCACATGTACCCTAAAACCCTAAAGTATAATTAAAAAAAAAATAAATAAATAAATAAAATATAACTTTTAAAATTATGGAATCTCAGGTCATCTGGTCAGCAGCCATTTTATGTCTGATAGCAATCATGTTTTACTTTCTTTAGGTATTGAAACCTTTCCTTCATCTCTGTGAAGTTCTAGGAAATACGCTGTTGTACTGTAGATAGTCTCACACCAAACGTTACTCTAACCCTGTATACAGTAAGTAATTGGATCAAGTGTTTCAGTGAATGGTCAGTACTTAATCACTGTCATTTTGTCTCATAATATGTCACTTTGTCTTGCTCATTCAATTTCACTTTGACAAGAGATAGTGTTTTCCCACATTTTAGTAGTGTTATAGCCAACAGGGATGATGAATGAGTTTCCTGGTTCTGCTTCTTACATATTGTCCACCCTCTAGGTTGTAATTTAGTCTCTTTTCTCTCTTTACATCTCTCTGAGCTCTCTCATTTACTCTCTTGAATTCAATTATATTCTGTACACAGATTATTCTCAACTCTAAATCTCAAACTAAAACCATCTCATTTAGATTCTATAGATTCAACTTCTTACGTGTGTCCAATATAGGCGATACCAATCTCTGTAACATTGAGCTCATCTTCTTTGGTCCTAGTTTTATGCTTCTCTTCCTCATCACCTGTTTCAGCAAATGTGTCCACCATCATTATTTTAATAGCTGATTAACCATTTTTTCGTTTTTATGCCCTATTCATTGCCAAATTCTTTCTGGAACCTCTGGAATCTTCCAAGAATGGAAAGCTAAACATTTAGTTTGTCTGCTTAAATCTTTGCAATGGTCTCCCTCATTTTTAGAACAAAGTTTAAATCACTTTGCACAATTTATCTTACCCTATAAGTTTAGCCACTGCTTACCTCTCTATTTTCCACTCAGATAGTCATGGCTCAAATGACACACACATACTCTTACTCTCTCTCTCTCTTTCCTCTTACCCCCATCCCCATTACACAACCCTGGGACTATGGAGGTTCTTCCAGTGAAGAAGTCCTATTTTCTTTTTTATCTTTATCTTCATGATTGCTAGGAATTTTTTGTAGAAATCTCAGTCTAACCTAACTAATCTCTATTTATTTTCAGGTTTACGATTAGACATCCCTTTCTTCTGTAAATGATTTTTAAATTTCTCATTATAAGTATGGTACCTGTTAATCATCTTACTATATGCTTCTATGGATTGTGTTATGCCTACTTTTGTACTGTGTTATAATTTCCTATTTGCCATTATGACGAGACATTTCTATTGGATCAGCATTATATTTTTCACATTTAGTTCGGCACTATTCGTAAATGATAAAATGGATAGTTAATATTCATTAGATGGATATCAAATGAAGGCAAGATGCTGGATACTTCTGGTTTAGAACGAAATTAGCTAATATAACAGATCCTATATTTAAACCAACAGGAACCCAATTTTCTTATTCTTGCTAAGACACAGACAAATTTGTTTAAAATTTCATATCTCCATGCCAAAATCTAACCAAGCATCCATGTTATAAATCTGGGATGATACTCAGGAGGACAAAAGCAACTATGCTAATACAAGAAGAAGAGATTTTCTGAGATCTTTGAATAAATTGTTGAGCCACCAGCACAAAATTATTAGCCTTGGGCTTCCTACCAAATAAAATATAAATAACGTCAATGGTATAAACCATTGTCTATGGAACATTTTGTGATTTCATAACAGACACACCAATCCTCAGCCTTTTTAAATATAGTATCTAGTAGTGTGCCTAGACCATAGTCAATATTAAATAAAATACTTTGAATGAAAAGTATAAGAAATGATACCTTTCAGCATTTGCATATAACTGAATAATCACAATCTTTCCCTCATTCAAATTGATGTGATGTAAATAATTACTGTTATTTGAAAACCTAAAATATAATGGTATAGACACATAATACTAGTTCAGTCATTCTGTTGACAATTATTTAGATACTAGCAAGTAAATAAAAAGAATTGAGTAGCTAGTTAATTATTAGTCAATAGCACAATTGCATTCAAACAAGAAGACTGAGGCTAATCAATTGTACCTGAAACAGTTAATTGTATATTCATCTTGATAATATTACATTTAAATATTAGTAAGTACCCATATTTATGTGTAATAATTACATATAAAGCTGAGAATTATAAGGCTTTTAAGACTATATTTCCTTCTAGGAATTTGATTAGGAAATATATTAGCAATGTAAGTAGCACTTTATTCATAAGGTTGCAATAAATAAACTTTTGATTTTGTCATCTTCACAAAAGTGATTCCATTTACTCATAATTTGTAAATAACTTTAAATTAAATCTTACTTTTATTATCATGTCTCTTCGAAATAGAACTAAGTCATCAGAAATAATGGCTATGAGCACTAACAGCAGGAAATACATATATCCAGCTCCCTCCTTTTGAGTAAATTCTGATTTTTTTCTAAACATAAAAATATATTTCTATTAAATATATATATTAACATATATATAATACGTAGAATACATTTCTGGTAAATACATGAGAATTGACTTGATGGCAGGAATTGGTTTCAAGGAAAACTATACTTTGATAGGATTGGGAATTGTTTCATTTTCTTTGATCTGTAATGATACTCTTTTTTTTTTATTGTACTTTAAGTTCTATGGTACATGTGCACAATGTGCAAGTTTGTTACATAGGTATACATGTGCCATGTTGGTTTGCTTCACCCATCAACTCGTCATTTACATTAGGTATTTCTCCTAATCCTATCCCTCCCACCTCCCCCCTCCCCAACAGGCCCTGGTATGTGAAGTTCCCCTCCCTGTGTCCATGGGTTCTCATTGTTCAGCTCCCACTGAGAACATGTGGTGTTTGGTTTTCTGTCCTTGTGATAGTTTGCTTAGAATGATGGTTTCCATTTTCATCCATGTCCCTCCAAGGGACATTAACTGATCATTTTTTATGGCTGCATAGTATTCCATGGTGTATATGTGCCACATTTTCTTAATCCAGTCTATCACTGATGGACATATGGATTGGTTCCAAGTCTTTGCTATTGTGAATAGTGCCACAATAAACATAGGTATGCATGTGTCTTTATAGTAGCATGATTTATAATCCTTTGGATATATACCCAGTAATGGGATCATTGGGTCAAATGGTATTTCTAGTTCTAGATCCTTGAGGAATTGCCACACTGTCTTCCACAATGGTTGAACTAATTTACGCTCCCACCAACAGTGTAAAAACATGCCTTTTTCTCCACATCCTCTCCAGCATCTGTTGTTTCCTGACTTTTTAATGATCATCATTCTAACTGGAGAGAGATGGTATATCATTGTGGTTTTAATTTGCATTTCTCTAATGACCAGTGATGATGAGCATTTTTTCATATGTTTTTTGGCTGCATAAATGTCTTCTTTTGAGAAGTATCTGTTCATATCCTTTGCCCACTTTTTGATGGGGTTCTTTTTTTCTTATAAATTTGTTTAAGTTCTTTGTAGACTCGGGTTATTATCCCTTTATCAGATGGGTAGATTGCAAAGATTTTCTCCCATTCTGTAGGTTGCCTATTCACTCTGATGATAGTTTCTTTTGCTGTGCAGAAGCTCTTTAGTTTAATTAGATCCCATTTGTCAATTTTGGCTTTTGTTGCCATTTCTTTTGGTGATTTAGTCATGAAGTCTTTGCCCATACCTATGTCCTGAATGGTATTGCCTAGGTTTTCTTCTAGGGTTTTATGGTGTTAGGTCTTACATTTAAGTCTTAATCCATCTTGAGTTAATTTTTGTATACGATGTAAGGAAGGGATCCAGTTTCCACTTTCTCCATATGGCTAGCCAGTTTTCCCAGCACCATTTATTAAATAGGGAATCCTTTCCCCATTACTTGTTTTTGTCAGGTTTGTCAAAGATCAGATGGTTGTAGATGTGTGATGTTATTTCTGAGGCCTCTGTTCTGTTCCATTGGTCTATATATCTGTTTTGGTACCAGTACCATGCTGTTTTGGTCTTTAAAATTTTCTATTCTTAGAGGAAAAGAAGAACACTTAAGGCACAATAGAATCCCTGACTTTCTAGAACGATCTATTTTCTCCTTTCATTATACTTCTGATTTTCTTTACATGGTAGGATTTAGGAAATAAACAGTATAGCTGAGGGTGGTGGGTGAAGTGAAGGTATGGAAGACCCACGAAGGAACACCTGAAAAGGTGACCCTGTATCAATAACCCTTTACTGCGGTTTTTCCCCTGAGCTAGTTTAAATAGGCTTATTTACAAGAGAATGCTAGATATATGGCAAAGCAAATGCAAATATTAATGCCTTTAAAATGCAAAAATGAGTTCATACACATACTTGTCTTAATTTTTTTTAAAGGACAGATTTCAAGAACAACTGTATTGCTGTTTCTCTTTACTCAATGATATTTAACTGGAATGCTAAGTAAGCATTAATATTAAACAAATAAGATTTTGTCATCTGGGCTTCCCCCAATACTGTTTCTTTTCCAGTAAAGGCAAAGCAGAACAGAACAATGCATGCCTGTACACACACACACACACACACACACACACACACACACACAGAGGAAGGTTTGTTAATAAAGACTAAAACTGTGTATTCAACAGAAAATGTTTTTGAAAATGAAACCCCAGAAGATTGTACATCCAATATCGACTTCTAGTCACATTGTAAAATGCATGTCACCCAGAAAACAAATAAAATATTACAATGTAAAGTTACTTTGTGTTTCATAATATCATTCTCTGAATTATTATATTATTAACAGATTAATATTGGTGACACACAGAATTTTTTTAACTGGACATGCAAAGTATAAATTGGCTATACCTTGTCCTACCCCGCATAAATATATCCTCTACACCATCACTGCTTTCAAGACAGAAGAGTTAACTTTAATGTGAGCATTAGCCGGCTCATCTTTCAGGCTTCTTTTCCATCATTTATGATTATTTTATCTAGTTACTTTCTCATTTATTTCGCCAGTTTTGCCAAAAACTATAACCTCCAGACATTTTCCACAAGTTTAACAGCAAATTAGGTTATTAATTAAAAACACTAATTCCAAATTGCCCAGCCAACAACATGCTACCAAATTATGCATTAGACATCAGAAATGCAAACAAAAAATTTGTATCATCCATTTTAAATTTTATAACCTTAGTAATGAGATAAGTTAAAATATTTTGGTATAAAAGTTATGTGAAGATGGTTGTTTTTAAGGAAATAAAAATTCCTTACATTACATACGTAACTATATGTAACTATATGTACACAATTATATATATATATATACACACACACACACATACACACATATATATAGCTATGTGAACACAGGTGTATAATTTAAACATATTTAGTAAGGTTATATATAAAAATGTTTCCTATATGTTAATCCAAACATTAGCTAATGATGAGACATTTTATTTTATGGTTCCATGAATTCTTGACTCCATGATTTTCTAATATTTTATTTAGTGTAATCAGCTGAAATGCTTTGAGTTGTCAGCAATAGAAATCCCAAGCTCAAAGCCTATAATCTTAGAAAATTTTTAGAGACACATTTTTAAAGTCTGCGTTAAAGAGACATTCACAGTAGTAGACATTTATTTAAATATGAAGGCCAGGCATGGTGACTCATGCCTGTAATTTGAGAACTTTGGGAGGCCAAGACAGGAGGATCCCTTGAGGCCAGGAGTATGAGACTTAGCCTGGGCAACATAGTAAGACCCTGTCTCTACAGACAAAACCAAAAGCCAAACAAACAAACAACAGCAACAACAAGAAAACCATTAGCTAAGCGTACCTAATCTGGAGGGTGAGATGGGAGGACTGCCACTTGAGCCCAGGAGTTCAAGGCTGCAATGAGCCAGGATTGCACCACTGTGCTACAGCCTGAGTGACAAAGTGAGACCCTGCCTTAAAAAGAAAAAAAATAAATTAAATTAAATTAAATTAATATAAAGAAAATAAAATAATATGTTATAATTGTTGATAGATTTGTATGAGAACCAAAAACATAGAGTTTTTTGAACTGGTTTTATTCTACTTCAACAAGTGTCTTTGTCTACACTTAAAATTCTGCAGCATATTTTAGTAACATACTATAGAAATGATCCCTGAAAGTATAGTCTTAGCATATTTTAAAATACGTCTTTTACAGAGATCTGATTTTTTTCTTCAATGAACATTATACATTGTTTAATTTAAAAGATAATGGGAAGGCATTATTCTGTAAAAGACAAAATGAAGGGATTTTAATGCAAATGTCAAGTTGCCTGTGTCTAGGATATAAGGATCTTATAGCTTTAAATTTTATTTTCTTCTCACAGATTCCTTAATTAAAGATAATGTTTAATCTGTTACCAAAGTCATATATGACTTTTTGAACAGTTCTATCAGTGGCACCTACAAGACATACTTAACATTAAATAGAATGACAAGATAATCAATTACAAGATCTTGGAAACAAACCAACACACAAACCCAGAAGTGATTTTACAAATACACCTGTAGCAAGCTGGACAAATGCCAGAGTTAAATAACAACAGAATAGTTAAGGAAATGCTTTGAATGGAGGTGGGTGAGCTTATCAGAAGGCACTTATATTTGCCCTTCTGTTTGGGAAAATTTTGTAACTGCCAGGTAATAAATTTTTCATCCATCTGAATTTTTTTTTCCAGAAGGCATTAAAAAGCCAGATGTTTCCAATATCCAGAATTATGTTGCAAGCATAAAACACTTAGGATACTTAGTCAGCATTTCACTTTCAGAAGTTTTGAAGGAAAAATATTCATGTAGTATTGTATTCCTGGCAGAGATCCACTATTTTAAAAATATATACAGCTATATTTTCTGCCACATATTTTGCTAAAAACACCAATGTTCAAAACAACTACAGACATTATGATATAAAGGAGGAATTCACATTTGAAATAAGCAGTAAAATCTTCAGCTCAGGCCGGGTGCTGTGGTTCACGACTGTAATCCCAGCACTTTGGGAGGCCAAGGCGGGAGGATCACGAGGTCAGGAGATCGAGACCATCCTGGCTAACACGGTGAAACCCCGTCTCTACTAAAAATACAAAACAATTAGCCAGGCATGGTGGTGGGTGCCTTTAGTCCCAGCTACTCGGGAGGCTGAGGCGGGAGAATGGCGTGAACCCGGGAGGTGGAGCTTGCAGTGAGCCAAGATAGCGCCACTGCACTCCAGCCTGGGGGACAGCGCAAGGCTCCATCATCAAAAAAAAAAAAAAAAAAAAATCTTCAGCTCAAAATGTTATTGTTGTAATACATTAACTTGTTTATATCACTCATATTAGGATCATACACATTTTATCAATCTCTGTTCTCCTTTCACAGCAGCAGAGGTATTTTGCCACAGAATGATCTTCCATGAAATAGCCACCTCTGTTTTGCAAGATGAAATACCCTAAGCATGTTGTTAACCACCTTAATCTCGTTGGCTCACTTGATATTTTCTCTCTCTCTCTCTCTCCTACCCCCACGCTCCCCCACCTGGCCCACCGGCGCCCCCTCCTTCTCTGTCAGATTCTTAACTCAATGAACCAGAATCTGGTGGTGAGATCAATTTAAGGGTCATGATGAGACCAAAAGTTGGAATACTAAGACAGAGACTGTGGGAGACATGCAGTCCAAATATGATTATAATTTAATAAAACCCTAGGAGTGAAAAAAGTTTCAAGAAGTATTTAGGGGGAAAAACAATAGACACTGGGGACTGGATGCAAAAACATTGAGGTTTTTCACTCATTGACATTCATAAACTCAAGATCTTCTAACTCATTTACTCTCTTTTCTGGACATGAAACAAATCCTCCCACATTCTGCAGGAAGTCTTTGTGTGGCATTCATGAAGTTACTACAATGGAGAAGAATATCAAGGTTCAAAATAGATTGATGTGTCTCTTGATTCAGTCTTCATCAGTGCTTAATTTACATATGGTCTTCTTGCCTTAACTGAGGGAAGTGATAGAGCTTTCTGTGTCAAATAAAATCGGTTGTATTTTTGTAGTGCCTATTAAATTTGACAGGTAAAGAGATGATGCTTTCAGAATAAAGGAAGAGAAGTCCAGGGCATTGAATCCTAAAATGACCTCTAGAGTACAGCTGAACAATATCATATAACTTTATTTTTGTACCTAATAAAGTAGAAAGATCTGCTGAGGTGCTTTTTATTACATTATGGTTTATAATCAGCATCATTTGCTTGCTTCTATGACAATAGAATTTTCCTTCTGCCCTTTCACTCTTAACATCTAAGCTGCTTGATCTACTGTACATTATTTTGTCTTTTAATAACCAATCCCAAACTTAGTCTTAGCCATAAGTCTAACTTTTATCCTTAAAAAAATTTACTAAAGGTAGACTGTCATCATAGTCACATTAATTGTAATGTTCTTGCCTATAATTACTTTTTCTCTTATTACTACTAGAAAATTTATCTGAAATTTGGAAATAGGCAAAAGACATTATTAGGCATGTTGTCAGTGCAATCCTGGACTTTATTTTGTCTTGGCTAGGCCATTTTACAACTTCGTAGGGCATTTAATTTATAGATTTTTGGCTAGTATAAAGACAAATAATTTGGCTTAAGCAAAACATACAATCCCAGATATGTAATTTCTTTTATCTTGTTGTATTATAATCATTGATGTGGCTTACCCAGCAATCTGATCCTCCTATACTCAAGCTTCTCAAATGCTTTTTGAGTTGGTTTGAAGCTCTCGCTGTTTCCTTCATTATATAGTTGAATAAAATCTTATAACCTGTGTTCTTGTTTATTTGCATGAGAGTCTTAATTGTATCCTTTAAAAATATATTTTGACAATATTGCTCATTAAGCTACAAGCTCTATGAGAATAGTGTAAAATTGTTTTTAAAAATCTTAACATTTAAGATACCATCTCTTAGTCTAGTGATATATATGTCCTTAATTACATAAATAAATACGTTACGTGTAATGTAAGGAAAGTGTAATGTAAATCATATACTTGTATTTATCATCATGGTACAGACTGTGTAAAATTACTGCAATCAATTCTAGGTATCACAGCAATCATTTCATGATACAGTGAAGTTTCCAGAAACAATAACATTAAGAACTCCAGCTGCTAAATCGTGTAAAGAAACATAAACAACAAAAAACATAACATGATTTGTTGATGTGTATATGAGTACAGATGTACAGCCACAAAAAAGTAGATATGTACACTGTGTTATATTCACACAGTGGAGTGTTATACAACAAAGTACATATGAATGTTCACCAATCTATTTTTTCTAAATGCCCGATTAATTCATACGTATATGTATAAGTAATATACAATAAGAAAATTACTGCTTTGTTTTCTAAATACTGAATAGATTATTTATGTTATTCTGAAGTGCAACGGTTAGTTACATATATGAATGTGGTATAATGACCTTATATCAAAATGCAGTCTAGAATTCTATGTGTATCGTTCCAACACTGAGAATCATCCATAGAAGACTGAATATTAAGTCATTTACTAGATAAAATATTGTTTTATTAAAATGATTGTTCTAGTGATATAAGCATTACAAATGTATATATGTTATATATATCATATAACTATGTGACATTGCAACACTTAGGCTGAAACAAACTATTTAATAATATTTAGAGATGAAATCAGTGCAAACATGACAACTATCCAATGGAGAAAACGTAAATTCAGAGGCACTCTCCTATGTTGGAAACTGTGGCTAGATCTTCACAGAAAAGGAAATATGTGAAGTTAGATGTTCAGCCTTATTAGTAATAGAAAAATGTTTAAAATTAACCTGAGATTCAATTCTCCAACGATTTAACTGATAGAAAAACCTATAAATTAAAAATGAAACATGTCAATAATAAGCATTGGAAATGATGTGGATTTACAAATTACGTGGGGTACAAATTGGTACAAACACTTTGGAAAAGACTTTGGCATTAACTGCTTAAGTTGAACATTCATATACCTTATAACCAAGCACTTCAAATTCTAGGCATATATATACGAATACTCTTTCACATGTTTAGTAGATGTGTAAAATGCTGTTCACGGAACCAGTTCACAGAACACACCAGAGTTCTCTAATATAAACACTGGGATATATTTATACAATAGAATGCTACATAACAAAGAAAACAAATGAACTACATAGCATGGGACAACATGGAGGAAGCTTGAGTATATACAATTAAATTAAAAATTAAGTCACCAAAAGATGACTTTTTATTAATATAATAATATTTAAAACCTCACGTATTTTTCAAGATTACATATAGATACAATAAGTCTTTTAACAAAGACAAGAAGATGGAATGCATAGAGCATGTGTCTGGATGTAGGTTTTTGTAGAAGTCCTAATTTTTGTTTTGGATTATTGGTTCATAGGTCATAACATTGCTAAAAATACATATATGTTAAATGTACTAAATGAAATTAAAATGGAGAAAAGTAATGTCTTAGCTTCATTTGTTAAGGATTTTCAAATTGTTTAAATGATAAAAATTCAAAAGGTGATACTAAAAATCTCTTAAATGGTTTGGGGTTTGTTTTACATATCAATGTCTAAAGTAATATAATATTCATAACTTTTTTTGCCACCTGCATGAGGTTCTGAGTAGAAAACATGTTTTTCCCTAACTCCAAATTATTTAATATCGGAACTTGAACTTATGTACCCATTTTAACTACTAAACTGGGAACACCAAGTATATAGTACTTCTCATAAATAAATAAACACACAAGTAAACCAAGTGTTATTTTTGAATGGATGTATTGGTTATGGATATGTAATGTATTAATGTCTATATAATCCAAAGATTATATTTTTAAATTATAAATAAATATACACATATGATATCTAACATCTGATTGTCTTGAGTGTGATAATTTAACTAGATTAATTTTAGATTACCATAAAAAAACATATCAAAACTAACTGATTTATTCACTTTTCAACCAACCAGTCTCCTTTGAGAAAAGCAGGTAAATTGACTTTTTTTTTTTTCAATTTTGAATCCTTTTTGGAATGAGGTAGTCAAATACATATTGATTTCAAGGATGGAATTGTAAATCTCAAAATAAGAAGATCCATAAAACGTATCATGAAAGTTATTAAAATACAGTAGTGTTATTTGGGAGTTTGTAAAATTTATTTATTTATTTATTTATTTATTTATTTATTTATTTATTTATTTATTTTTGAGACGGAATCTCGCTCTGTCGCCCAGGCTGGAGTGCAGTGGCACAATCTCGGCTCACTGCAAGCTCCGCCTCCCGGGTTCACGCCATTTTCCTGCCTCAGCCTCTCCGAGTAGCTGGGACTACAGGCGCCCGCCACCACGCCCGGCTAATTTTTTGTATTTTTAGTAGAGACGGGGTTTCACCGTGGTCTCGATCTCCTGACCTCGTGATCCGCCCACCTCGGCCTCCCAAAGTGCTGGGATTACAAGCGTGAGCCACCGCGCCCGGCCTGTAAAATTTATTTTTAATATTGTTTACAAGCTTTACAATATCCTCCCCCGTCTTTATCTAATGTTGAATACAGTTATGCAGTGTTCAGTGTGAGCAAAGGACCTGCAAGTGCTGCATTGATAAGAGACAGAAATAAGACATCATTTCACTTCTCAAAGTGCCCACCAGGGAGAAAGCAGAACAGCAAAAGAAGAAAACTTGTTTCTGGAGTTTTACTTAAAAGAGCCAGCAAATTACTATGGGAAATAATTACTATTAGAAAGAATAATAAAAATGTGTATTTATTTCACTAATTTTATGCCCTTTTTTACTAGAACATGTCTTTTGAGGCCTCAATCATAAAATGTATTCTATATAAAGATTGGAAGCCATCAAGACCCAAGACATTTATGAAAGCAGAACTTGGTTTTTAACTGTATTTTTTTTTTTTTTTGGAACACTGTAATATCTTTCCTGTGTATTCTTGTCTTTAACCTTTGATCTGGGGACATCTTGCTACAGAGAAATGTGTAGTATATAAAGAAAAAAAGACTTGACATTTTATCATGTTAATATACATATGTCTTTTCTTTGTGGAAAAGATAACAGAATAAACTTTAATCAAGTATATAGCCTGTTAAAAGGACAATATTTCCTATTAATTAGAAGCAGATTAAGAGTCCTTTAGTGAGTCTTCTGTCATGGCATATTTTCCAAAAAAGGATTTTAAAATCAATTTCCTCATACATATTTTTTAAAATGTGATCATTCTAGTGTTTCTCCTTCCTTCTTTCAAAGGGAACCAGGAAGAACTTGATAACAGGAACTTGCATAATTAATCAATTGATCACTGAGCTTCATTGTCGTATTTCTAAGGTCAAATTTTGGGAGAAAGCTGTTGCAATTTCATCAGGGTGTAGCAACGCCCGATTTGTAACTGAGTCCCATCTGGGTGAGCAGCCAGCTTATAACAATCTTGGAAAAGCTCGCAGGTTTCTCAAAAAAGCCTCAGGTATTGTTTTTGCAAAACCTGGGGCTTTTCTAAGATTTGTTTTCTCAGGTTGGTTTGTCTCAAAAAGCATTTTTCTGGAGCTTGTTACAAGAGTTATGGTGTGTCAAAGAATCAGAATTACGATTTTTTTTTTTAGGTAACTTAGAAAACATGATGGCTACTAACAGATATTTATCTCAGTGTAGCAGTATATATTTTCCTAAAATTATAAGAAGGTTTTGAAATGTTTTTATACACATAATAATTGCATTTTTAAAATGTCATTTTGAAATTAACACTCAGTGAGTAAGAGACTGAAAATAACCTGCTAAGTGAATCTCATTTTATAATTAATATTTGTGTATCAGGCATATATATTGGGAAATATATAATAGGAAATTAATTAGCTCTATTTGTAATATAATGCAAAAATAAATTACCCTTTAAAGTTAGTAATGTTCTGACTAAAAAAAATATATTAAATACATAAAGTGACAATATTTTCTTAGAAATGTTGGGGCAAAAATTACACAAATTTGTTGTCAACCTCAAATAGTAATACCCATTTGAAAGCTGAAGTTTTTAGTTTGTGAGACACATAAATCACATTAAAACAATGTTAACACTTTTAAGTTTATGAACATGTCTATGTTTTTAATCATCTCTTCATACACACACACACACACACACGCCACACACACACCCCTTGACAATGTAATCCTTGAATTTTTTGTTATTTTTGAAATACACCATATTTATTGTAAATAGCTTACAATTAGCTATAGCACTCTTTGAATTCAAACATAAAATTAGAATCACTAGGTTGGAATATTGGTTCTGTAAATTACTAGCTTCGATACTTTAACTAGCCTTATTTTTTTGATTCTTTGAAAAGCTACCTTTTAATTCTTTAGCTTGGGATTCTTTAATGTCCCTGGGCCTCATATGTGTTACCTTCAAAATAGGATACAATAAAGTTTATTTCACATATATGCATAAATCAAGTAATATTATGAGTCTATGTTAAAGTGCTCTATATGGCGTAACATAAATTTTTATAAATATTTATCTGTTATGTGTTTAGTATACTGTTAAAGTCTAATGTAAATTAAAAAAATACATCTTTATGAAAGAACTGTAAGCAATTTGAGAGAAGAAACAGCCACGTGGAGCAGTCAAGTAGTGACACAAATTAAAGCAAATAGCGTAAGATCAGTGATAAATGCAACAAAATGTTACCAAATTTCATAGGCCTGGTAGCTCAATGTGGCATAAAACTATATGGGAGTATATAACAAATGTGTCGATCCTGAATTGGACAGCTAAAAAGATCAGTATATTTGAGACATAATCATTTTGATGACTGAAAGTAGCAAATGAATTAGATGAATTAACACTTCAGAGTCTTGAATGGCAAACTAAGAAGCTAGACTCTACTTCAGAAGAGAATAGAGTCTTGTATGCTTCTGAGCAGGAGAAATATTATAATGCCATTAGGTCTATCTAGACAAATAAATTTGGCATTAGAATGACAGGTTAATTTGCCAGGAAATGCAGTGGAAATAAGAGAGAATATGTCTAGGAAACAATTTCATTAGCTTTGGAAATCTAGCACAAATTTCATTATTCAAAATTATCCTACTTTGGGTTGTGTGCATTTCATCAAATAATAAATAAGTCCACATAAAATTTGACCAAATCTGAAAATAGTAGTCATTCTGACAAAAGCAATTATTTGCCTAAGGAACAATCAAGTGCCTTTGTCCATATTCACCTTGATGACTTATGATTAATACATTTGGAATGTTAATAATTTAGCAACTTATCTCTTTAATTTCACTTCATTATTCTAAATTGCACTATTCTATTCCAGTGCTAGGACTCTGCACATTATTATTATTATTAATTATAATGGAGACTGTAGTCATGATTCTGGTGAATGAGAGATTATTCTAGATTCTGGAGGTGAGATCCTGCTGTCCTCAACAATTCATCATGAGAAAAGGAATTAAACAACGGAGTTAATGAATTTTACATAGAACTCTTATATGGAATCTTCTAAGTGTCCTTATACTTAGGAAGAGTAGAAAGAGGAAAAGAGAAGGAGGAAAAAAATCTGGGAAAGAAGTATTGGCTATGATCATCTGGTCACTCCAATTTAGTGGAGAGCTCAAAGTATAGCAGACAAACATCTGGATTTTAGAGTAGCTAGTCAAACGCATTAGGTTTATTTTGTATTATATTATAAATCCTGATAAGAATGATGTTATCCTGAATACGTTTCAATGGCAATGTTAACATGTTAATGTGAAAATACAGCCGGTGACATTCTTTTAATTTTGTCAAATATGAAATATAAATATCAATTGTTGACTATATTCTGGATTGTCAGAGTAGTTCATCGCTGTATACGATCCTATAAAAGAATTACTAAAAATTTTGCGGGCCAGGTACGGTGGCTCATTCCTGTAATCCCAGCACTTTGGGAGGCTGAGGCAGGTGGATCACTTGAGGTCAGGAGTTCAAGAACAGACAGGCCCACATGGTGAAACCCCACCTCTACTAAAAATACAAACAAAAGTAGCTGGACATGGTGGCGCATGCCTGTAGTCCCAGCGACTCAGGAGGCTGAGGCAGGAGAATTGCTTGAACCTGGGAAGTGGAGGTTGCAGTGAGTCGAGATCGTGCCATTGCACTCCAGCCTGGGCAACAAGAGTGAAACCCTGTCCCCTCAAAAAAAAAAAAAAAAAAAAAAAATCTGGAAGATCCTACTTCAGTTACACACTAGACGCATGCATAGAACTGAAATTTTATTTATTATAGTTCTATGCTAGTTCGTGGAGAAAATTAGTATTTTTACCATCTTTGCCATGATTGGGGTTGAAAAAGAAGGAATTATGGAAGAAGAAAATTATGACTAAATATTTTTATGATATATCATTATTTAGAAAATAGCAATGTAACTAAAAATAGAAATATGCTATAATATAATGCAATGCAAGGCCTATTTCATCTCTTCTCAAACTGTAATACATAAAGGAATCAACTGAGAATTATGTTAAAATAAACATTCTTATTTAGTTAGTCTGTCATGGGGAATCTTTGAAATTCTTCATTTATATCAAGTTTTTAGGTTACCAATATTCAATTTGTAAGGTTATTGTTTTAAATAAATTTTTAGCATACATATGCTTTTCCTTGAAAGAAATAATATTCATAGTTACAAGAAATGAAATATAAACCTATTGAAATACAGAATAATTTTGTATATCTCTCTAATGCATCCCTAATCCTAACTAGGCAGTCTACAATACATACTTAATAGTGGTGATGATAACTTCTGTACAAAATTTGCTTTGGTGTCCAAGACAAAAAGTCCTGTATTAATTGCTAGATTTCAATGTTCAAAATCATTTTGAGAAAAATTACCTTATTTCAGGCCTTATTTTTGTGTCTGAAAGTTGGTGTCTAAATCCTGGTTTTTTTCTTTTTTTAGTTGTGAGAACTTGGGAGATGGTTCAACCTCTTCGTATTTTGTTTTTTTGCAGATAAAACCAAGATAGAAATTGTGCGTCATAATTGATATTTTGAGGATTACCTGAAGTAATAAATTTATTATGTGCTAAGAAATATGTGCCTGGTATGTTGATTTTTCTAATTATTATTTTATATGTGATATATACACATACATGTAGGTCATATATATGAAGTTATGATTCATTCTAAAAGTTTATAAGAAGCTGATTTTTATTGTATTGTAATTTAAAATCTGTAATTTCTGTAACTTACGATAAAATAACATTTTACCTTTGTACTCTCTTGTTTAAGAATATAGAATGCTTATAAAAATACAATAAAGTATAATACTTAAGTTAAAATTCAGTGCTTGGTATGCTATTCATCAACAGTAGTACTGACGTTTCATTTTTCATAATACCAGCTGAACCTTTTCATGAATTGCACCCTTTACTTAGTTGAACAGCATGTAGCACTATCACCAATAAAATATCGCTTACTTGTGATTAACTTTATACACAGTAAAGCACTCACATCCTCACAATCATGATTCTTTATATAATTATAACTATTAAATTGTATATAAATAATGTTACTGCTATATTATTCCTATGAAGAAAAATATCAGTTGAAACCCCTTTAGAATTAAAAAAGGAAAGACACAGGAAGAAATTCCCTTCATTTTTTATCTTTATAATGTGCACTTAAAGGAACACTGAAACACATCAGCACATACAAAAGCTTTAGAATTTTTCCTTAAAAATATAGGATTGAAGAGTTTACTTAATTCAAATTTGAAATTTACCATAGCCTATTAACTGAAGGCATCCATTTTTTCTATAATATATCTAATCATTCATTCAACAAATAATGATTCAGCACCTCCTATATTCTGGGACTTGAATGTAAACCAGACCACTGCAGCGAACATAATAAAAACCCCCCTAAGTAAAGATATACTCTTGGAATACATATGTGTGTCTGTAATTCTAGACTTGAAAATCTATGAAGGCTTCCTGGAAAAGGCCAAGTGTAAACAGGATTCCTATTAAGTTCTCAAAGCCTAAAACTGCCTCCCTTCCACGTATTTTCCTTCAGTGTAAACTACATAGGAAACATAAGAGTTTTGCTTGTTTCTTTTTAACTAATTGTAAATCTTCAGTTCATTCCTGTATCAGTTTTTCTCTACATGTTTTTCATTTGTGTGCTTGTTGTCAAAACAATTGATCACAAGATGTATTTATGCCTTATAATTAAATGAGATAAGAAATTTTCAACAAAACTATCATGTATTTGTTAATAACCAAGTAAAAGTAGGCTAAACTCTTAGTCTAGGAAGATGAAAATGTGGTGATTAAGTGATATGTGGCAATCATATGTATTATTTTCCAAGACTGATGGTGTGGTTATGTTTTTGTATTTAATTATGTGTCTACATAGGAGCAGTAGTGTTTTGTCATCTGCCAGCTACAGGCTTAGGAATGACATTCCCTGATTTCGTATTTGGGGAACCTTCGAGTATTTAAAGGTGCTCATCACACACCTTAGTTACTTCTTTTTTTTTTTTTTTTTTGAGGATCATAAAAACTATGAGAAACATTAAGCTTTCTTTTCAGAGTTTGTTCATTGGATGTAAGATTCTTGCCCACTCCCCCTACCACCCCACCAATGAATTTGGGCTACCATCTTATACCAATAACACTGGAAAGTCTATTTTTCCAAAAGGTTGACTGTGTGTAAAATATTCACAGTTTACCAGGCAGGCAATTAGGTATTGTATTTATTTAATGGAATTTTGTGGTTTCACATGTAGGCTGTAGAGTCAGGCAACCTGGGTACAAATAATAACTCAACTACTTAGCCATCTTTCACATTTTCTCTTAAAATTGTAATATACTGCCAATGTATTTTATTATTATTTTTGAGACAGAGTCTTGCTCTGTCACCCAGGATGGAGTACAATGACATGATCTCAGCTTACTGCAACCACTGCCTCCCAGGTTCAAGAGATTCTCCTGCTCAGCCTACTGAGTAGCTGAGACTACCTACAGGTGTGTGCTTCCATACCTGACTACTTCTATTTTTGGTAGAGATGGGGTATTCACCATATTGGCCAGGCTGGTGTTGAACTCCTGACCTCAGGTGATACACCCGCCTGGGCCTCCCAAAGTGCTGAGATTACAGGTGTGAGCCACCATGCCTGGCCTATTTTGTTATTTACCTATATTTGAATATTCTTAACTCTGTTATTATTTTATGTAAACAAATAGTTAAGAACTTTCAAAGATAAGTGTATTTTCACAATTAGTTTCATGATAATTTTTGCTGCATCTTATCCTTGTAACAAAATGCTATATAACCTCGGGGAAGAAAATTATCTTCACTGACACTTTCTTTATCTTCTAAAAAAAGATTTTTAATTGAGGTGTAGCAAAAATAAAACATTAAATCTCAGTGTACAATCTGGTGAGCTATATACACCTATGTAATCATACTAATTATTGTAGCACTTTATTCTTAGAAAATAAATATACATTTAAACTTAGAATTTCAATGTGTGAAGTACACATGAAGTTTTTCATTCCAACTTATGCATAGAATACATAATTATATTTAAAAGTGAATATTCCCATATTAAAAATTACAACAAATCGTTTGCCTGCTACATGAGTTATATAGATGGCAGCCTATGTGATTGTTAAGATCCAAACTCCAAATATTTGTTAAGATGCAAACTCCAAATATTTTTCTTTGTATTTTTCTGTGTTATTCCACTCAAATATATGTTGTACATAATCTTTAAAGCTACTGTGAACCCATTGTCATATCAAATGACTCAATAGTTAATCTTACAATGAAAAAATACTAAATATTGACTTTAGGTGACCTGTCCAATCAGCCATCTAATCAAAGCAAAATGGACAATGATGAAGATCTTTGTCTCACAAAATAATGACGTCAGAATTTGGGCAAGAGGAGACTGAGAAAATAAAAATCACTTGGAATGCTAAAAACCTGTCTTGTCTTTTACATGGCTAAAATAAAAAACACAGACAAACTAGTTGAAGAGTTAACCGGCAACAATATTTCTCCCAAGGACATAGTGATATGTCATAACAAATATTTTCTTTTTTTAACTTTTATTTTAGGTTTGGAGGCACATGTGAAGCTTTGTTTCATAGGTAAACACGTGTCATGGTAGTCTGTGGTACATATTATTTCATCAACCAGGTATTAAACCCAAGTACCCAATAGTTATTTTTTCTGCTCCATTCCCTCCTCACATCCTCCCCCATCAAGCAGACCCGGTGTCTGTTGTTTCCCTCTTTGTGTTCATAAGTTCTTATCATTTAGCTCCCATTTATAAGTGAGAATATGTAGTATTTTGTTTTCTTTTTCTGCATTAGTTTGCTAAGGATATAGCCTCCAGCTCCATCTGTATTCACGCAAAAGACATGATCTTATTCTTTTTTATGACTGCATAGTATTTCATGGTGTACATGTACCACATTTTCTTTATCCAATATGGCACTGATGGGTCTTTAGCCATATGAAAAAAGATCAGTATCACTTGTCATTAGAGAAAGGGAAATCAAAACCACAATGAGACACCATCTCACATCAGTCAGAATGGCTACTACTAAAAAGTCAAGAAATAACGGATGCTGGCGAGGTTGTGGAGAAAGGGAACACTTACACACTATCAGTGGGAGTGTAAATTAGTTTAACCATTGTGGAAAGCAGTATGGCAATATCTTAAATTGCCAGCAATCACATCACTGGGGTATACATTCCCAGAGGAACAGAAATTATTCTATCATAAAGACACGTGTACATGAATGTTCACTGCAGCACTATTCACAGTAACTATCTTCTTTTGAGTGACTGTTTCTAACTCATTGTGAAACATTGCTATTTAAAAATGTTACCTTCACTTATTAATTCTCTGATGCTCTTCCTTTACGTACATGGACGTTTCTTATCTGTACTATTTTCCTTCTCCGAAGAACTTCTTTTAACATTTCTAGGAAAGCAATCTATTGACAGCAGATTCCCTGTATTTTTGTTTGTTTGAGAAAGTCTTTATTTCTCCTTCATGTTTAAAGGATAATTATGTAGGGTGTAGCATTCTAGGTTTGTTTGTTTTACTTTTTGTTTTGTTTTGTTTGTGTGTGTGTATGTCTCAAAACTAAATATTTCACTGCACTAACTTCTTGCTTGCCTGATTTCTGAGAAGTTAGATGTAATTTTCATCGTTTTTTTCACATATATGTAAGGTTTATTTTCTTTCCCTTCTGGCTTCAAGATTTTTTCTTCATCTTTGATTTTCTGAAATTTGAATATGATATGACTAGGTGTAGGTTTGTTTGTTTGGCATTTATCTCGGTTGCTGTCCTCTGAGATTTTGGATTTGTGGTTTGGTGTCTGACATTAATTTGGAGAAATTCTTAATCATAATTGCTTCAATTATTTATTCTGTTCCTTTCACTTTTTCTTTTCTTTCTGGTAATCCTGTTATGCGTATGTTATACATTTTGTAGTTGTCTCATAGTTTCTGATTATAGTTGTCTCATAGTACCTGGATATTTTGTTCTAATTTTTAGGTCTTGTTTTCTCTTTGTATTTCAGTTTGGGAATTTTGTATTGTTACATCTTGAAGTTCAGGGATTCTTTCCTCAGCCTTGTTCAGTGTACCAGCCCATCAAAGGCATTCTTCATTTCCGTTACAGTGTTTTTTATCTGTATTATTTCTTTTTATTTTTTCCTCAAAATTTTCATCTCTCTGCTTACATTATACTTCGTTCTTGCATATTGCTTACCTTTTTCATTAAAGCTCATGGCACACTTATCAGATATATATTTTTAAATTCCTGATTTGATAATTTCAACATTTTACCTTATGTGAGTCATTTATCCTTCTTATGCTTACTCTGTCTCTTCACAATGTGTATTTTTTGTCTTAGTATGACTTGTAATTTTTGTTGAATGGAGGATATGATGAATCTGAGTTTTAAAAACTGTGGTTAATAAGCCTTTAGTAATGAAGAGGTAAGGTGTCGGAAAGGGAAGTGTTCTAAAATTATATAATTAGGTCACAGTCTTCTGTGCCCCTGGACTATAAGCTTAAAAGATGCTTCTCAATTTCCCTATTGCCCCACTGTAGGTGGAACAGGGATGCTACAGGGAGCTGGCGTCAGGTATTTCATGTCCCCTAGCTAGATTAGGATCTAACAAAACCTTTGGTAAAATTGCTTTTGTAAAATGTTTTCTCCCGAAGGCAGGTCTTGTTAGGAACAGCATGGTGTGGTGTATTTAAAAATGGTGCCTTTCCCTTTCACTGCTGGAAGCATGAAAGGATTTTTCCCTGACCTTCATAAGACTTGGTAAAGATCCTGGAGGTGAAACTCACAAAAGTGTAAACTACGACTAGGTCCTCTAGAGTTTTTAACTTTCAGACTTGTGCGTTCTGAGCCTTCAGCAATTCATCAACTAAAGTTAGGTTTTCCTATACTGGGAATGATACCCAAGGTGGCTTCTGCTCATAACTTTCTGTTCCACTAAGTTGGGATACTCTGCAGGTGCCTGTTTGCCTCTTCAACTTTGGGTATAGCAGTTTGCCCTGTTACCTCACTTCTCTGATAAACCTAAGAAGAGATGATGATTCTTCAGTTTGTTCAGCCATTTACTGTTTGTTACAATGGAGCAGTGACTTCCAGGCTTCTTACCCACCAGCTTAATACACTTTTGTCAAAGAAAAAATTTACCTCATAGGTGAAACAGGCAAGAAAGACATTACTTCAGACTAAAAGGAGAGAGATTAAAGAACTTTGAGAGAGCAAAAAGTAAAGGCTCCACTCACCCGTCTCCTGAGATCACGTCAGGAAGCTGCTGATCAGTTTCAGGTGTTCTTTATCAACTAGGAGCCGGCCTTTTCCCAGCACCTACAGGAAGCTGCTGATCAGTTTCAGGTGTTCTCTATCAACTAGGAGCCGGCCTTTCCCCGGCACCAGCTGTGACCAATTACTACTTTAGAGAGACTGTTAACAACAGTTTGACTATCACCTGATGGTCACCAGATACTTTTGTTTGGAGGGGGTAGCCCTCTCCTGCCTTGTTCATATCGGACTAGCTACCCACTGTAACAGAAATACAGTCAATATAACCAGATAAAATAGAGCCAGTACTTCACATTAGTTAAAAAGGGTACATCGGAGAGAGAAACCCTAATGCTTCAATCCAGCTTCATTGTCTACTTTGTATTAAGTAACCTGTCAGATTGCTTTTGTTCCATTGGCAATTAAGAGGAAAAGAGTGAAAGAAGTTATTCCAGCTTGTAATTATTTCTTTCATTTCTGTATTCAGTGTATCAGCAGGTCCTTTATTAAGAAATAAAGTTAACACTTATATTTGTATCCAGGAAGATGTGAAATTAATGTACTTATTTTACTGCAACAAGATTCCGGGTAACTGTGAAAAATTTTCCTCCAGGTCATAAATTTAATTAAGTGACAAAATATTTCTGAATATGGCAATTTTGGAACAGTAAAATATTTATTGATGGAATTCAGAATAGTTGACATGTGGAGATTAAGGACCCTTCATTCTATTTTCTATGTAAGTGTCAGTGTCACTGACTTACTAGTTATTTCAACGTTGATACACACTCAAATTATTGTCTTTTATTTCCTTTGCATTAACTGTAATCTTTCTCCTTTTTGAAATGTTTTTGCCCTTTCAGTAAATCGTCATATATTGTCTAATTTTTTTATTAGCTCAAGCTCTTCCTGAAGGTAAAGCCTTCCCTGACCATTGCCGTTGAAGGCAATTTCTTTATCTTATTAATTCACATAATTTAGAAGCTGCACCACTACTTGGCACGTGCTGTTTACTTTCTTGCATTGTTTTGCTGTTCCATGCAATTACTTGCAGATGCTGATATCAGAACATCCCTTAGGAAAGTGAGAATGTATTTTTTTTTTTTTTACTATGATCATTGGAAAAATAAGATAGTTTCCTATCTTCCATATTCTCGTTTAGGAAAAGGAAAGGAGGCTGGGTGCAGTGGCTCATGCCTGGAATCCCAGCACTTTAGGAGACTGAAGCAGGCGGATTGCTTGAACTCAGGAGCTCGAGTCCAGCTTGGGCAACATGGTGAAACTCCATCTTTACACAAAATAAAAAAATTAGCCAGGCATGGTGGTGTAAGTCTGTAGTCCCAGCTACTCTGGAGGCTGAGCTGGGAGCATGGCTTGAACTCAGGAGGCAGAGGTGGCGGTGAGCTGACATCACACCACTGCACACCAGCCTGGGCGACAGAGTGAGATCCTGGCCCAAAACAAAACAAAAAGGAGGTGAAAAACATGTCAATAACTTAGGAAATGAAGTTTCTTTCTTATACTTCCCCTTAGGACTTTTTTTTTAAATATGTTTGCTTATTTTGAGCTGGTTTATTTTGTGTGTTTTCCATTTTTGTTATGGAGTCAGACTTCAGGAACGAAGGATACATAACATAGAAGATAAACTGTCTAATTCAAGGTGCCAGTGAAGCTAGCAGCAAATCTGAGGCACTGAACAACATGAGAGATCAGGATGGGAAAACTAGACTGAAGAAGATAGGGACACAGAGGTCTGAGACTGTGGTCAGGGCAAGGGTCCTCTCCAAATAATTGGATAGTCCTTCTAGCCAGCTTTAGTGATATAACTCATAGTTTAAAAATTTAAAACTGACAAAATTGTTTTCACGTGTAACCTAAATCATTGGTTTATAGTAATTTGCCATTTTTAAAAAAATTTTGTTTTTGTTTTGTTTCATTTGGGCTTATGAAATGTTAAAGTCATTAGTATGAGTATTAGTGGGGGAAGTTGAGGGTTTGGGCTGTTTTGTCACTAGCTTCAGAGTCCCATATATAGTTGAAAAAGAAATGTAGGGTTATAACAAAAATCAAGCAACAGGAAGCACGTTTAACAAGATATATTAGGCTGCTAAAGTTTAATCTTCATAACAACTTGTGACTATGTTTTTTTCTTTGTTTCTGTTTTTGGTTTTGGTTTTGAGATAGAGTCTCAATCTGTCACCCAGGCTGGGGTACAGTGGCATGACTTTGACTCACTGCAACCTCTCCCTCCAGAGCTCAAGCAATACCCCCACCTGGGACTCCCAGTTGAGTCCACAGGCACATGCTACCATGCCTGGCTAATTTTATTTTATTTTTTCTGTAGAGATAGGTTTTCCCTGTGTTGTCCAGGCTGGTCTCAAACTCCTGGGTTAAAGCCATCTGCCTACCTCAGCTTCCCAAAGTGCTGAGATTGCAGGTGTGAGCCACCAAACCTGGCCAACAACTTGTGAATACTGAGAGGGAAAAAAAATCATGCATTATACACTTACGTCCCTTTCTAATCTTACCTTTATATACATAGTAGTTGCTCAAAATAATTTTTGAAATGTGTTTATATTAATTGGATAAATATTAAGTATGGGTTGATATACTAAATAGATGATAAGCAGAGAGTAGTTTATGTATTAAATATATGTTATATTAATAACACTCATAAAATTTGGAGAGGAGAAAGAAAAACAAGAACTGAAAAAAACACGATTTTATTTTGTTTTTAACATTTTTAATTTTTAAAAGTATTGAATATATAAGGAAACTTTACTTCTAGCCATGGTGAATAAATATGAATTGGATTTATTCTCTTGCCTTAAAGACAAAATATATATATGAAACAATATATTTTAGATACTGTATAGTAAACAGTCACATGACAGTCATACTTGCAAGAATGAATCAAATGAGAACTCATCACTGCCTCAGCTTACGCTCTGAAGAGCTTCCAACACATTATGTGAGGGGGTGAGGTGAAGGACCAAAAAGAGCCCAGCTGTTAACATGAGTTGATGAGAAACAATGTATAAAGGCCAAAGTGCCTAGTATTTCCAGGGCAGATCACCAGGGAGGAGAGAGCTATACAGAGAGAAATTTTTGGAAATCTACAGAGCTTCCTCCTTGGATCTTCATCTAACTATTGATTAGTGCACATTCATGGGGAAAATATCTGAGAATGAGAAAGAACTACTGAAAAGGGGCAAATAAAACAATCTCCAGAACTCCCACAGAGTTGAGATATTCCATATTTCACCAGGCAAAATGAAAAAACATCTTAATGTACTGGTCATTGAATGGAGTACTCAGAATAAAATTGCCTCACTGAGGCACAAAATTAGCCCTAGACTAAAAGCTGCTCTTGTCCCAACTAGTAAAGTATAAATGCAAATCTTAAAATGACGAAACTGTTCCCAAGATATTTTATTGTGTGTCAATAATATATTAATAGAAATTTTAAAAATTGAATATAAAATAATGTAAAGTTAATAATTTTATATCAGCGTAAAACAATGTAAATTAATAACTCCTCGCACTCAATCACAATGGCCAAGTATGCCCCCAAAGGTAGGAAAATGTGACCTAGAGCAAAGAGTAAAATAAATCAACAAAATGTGACCCTGGAATGAAACAGATGGTCAAATTTATAGATAATGACATGAAACAGTTATTAAAATATATATTTTCTATGTGCAAAAAAGTAGAGGATATTACGACTATGTTATGGAGAGATATCAAAGGTATGGAGAAATTAAACCTCAGAAAATAGAAAGTACAGTTTGTGAGATAACATTTCACTACATGCCATTAAAAGCAGATTAGACGTCCCAACAGAGTGGAGTATTTAACTTGAATTATAGCAAGAAAAAAGAACAAAAATGCTGAGCAATGCATCAAAGAGTTTTGGCAAAATTTTCTTAAGTAGGACACTGGAAACATAAACCACAAAATAGAAAAAAAATAGATGAAAATTAGACTTCGTAAGAAATAAAAACTTCTGAGATTGGAAAGATACTCAAAAAAATGGAAAAACAAGCTACAAATGACATATTTGATATATATTGGACAAATGATATCAAATGATATATCTGACATAGGAATTATAACCACAGTATGTAAAGAACATCCAAAATTCCATTAGAAAACAAGCAATCCAATTTAATGTCCAATTAAAAACAAATGGCAAAATATCAGGACAAGGAAGTCAAGGAAGAGATAAGAACGGCAATTAAGAAAATGAAAAAATACTCAATGTTGTTACAAACTGGCAAAATGCAAATTAACAGCAAAATAATATATCATTACACAATAATTAGAATAGTTCAGAAACTTTTTAAAAAAGAAAAACCTAAATAGTGAAAGGATATGAAACAATTGAAAGTCATATACATTGCTGATGGAGTGTGAAATAAAACAACTGCTTTGCAAAGTATTTGCTGGATAGAGTCGTATAGAATTCTAATTTTTTAAATGTATGTATTACTATTGTTAACTTGCACAAGATTTTTCTAAATGTGTACTCACATGTTAAACGAATCTTTGCTAATTATTTTATTTATTTATTTATTTATCATCTCAGATTGTCTATCTGGAATTATCTTTTGTTTTACTTATATACATTCTTAATCAACAAATTTTTATATTCTTATTAAAAAGTTTTTTGATTTTGTTTATCTGATCATGATTTTGTTTTAGTTATAATCTGGGATTAAAATTTTGGTCAGAAATATTTTCTTAGTACAATAAAGACATTCTAATATCTTCTAGATATCATTGTTGCTTTTACTAAGTTGGTTTTCAGTTTCAGTGACATTTTTGCAGATAATTTTTTGTTTTGTTGATTTTTCTATTCTGAGACTTTTTTTCTTTTGGAGTTTAGCAAATTTATTCTGATGTGTTAGAGTGTGGGTTTTCTTGGGTATTTTTAAGATTCCTGGATCTAAGAATTATTTTTATACCATTATAGAGATTTCTTAGTAATATATTATTAAATATTCCACTTTTCTCCATTGTTTCTATGATCTCCTTCAGAAAACCCAATTATAACTCTTGATGGCCTTGTTATGCTAGCCTGTAAATCCCCTAACCTCTGTTTCAGGTTTTACTTACCTTTGTCTCTCTGAGGCATATTTTGGTTATTATGTTTCCTGTGTAGCTTCTACTCCTTCTCAACTCTGTAATTTTAATCAGTTCACTGAATTTCACATTTTACTTATTTAATTCTATAAGTTCTATAGTTGTACTTTTATACTACTTAGACCTTTATGTAGTCTTTTTTATTTTTCAAGCTGAACTTTTAAAATTTAAATTTATTAAGCATAAGTACTTATATTGTAGAAATGATAAATATTTTTTAAAATCATAATCCTCTAAGAATTGAATTCTGCTGTTTGTTACTTCTGTTTTTTCACCCTTGATATATTGACTCCTAGGCATTCTTTAAAAATGTAAGAAGCTAATATTCCTTGAAATTTTATCTTTGGAAAATGTTTAAAACCTAAAGAGAGTAATTAAGATTACTTATTCCCTGTCACCTGGGGACATCATAGACTTAAAATAATTAAAAATGTTCTGTTTGAGGCTTTTTGGACCCCATAGGTAGTGTCTCTTTGGATACAAACACAAATACAGGCCAATTCTGACTGTAATATTTCAGCCTTGAAAAAAATTATTTGAAAGTGTTATTCTGGATATTTAGTCTGGTATATATATCTTTATAACATGACTATTAGTCTTTTATATTTTGGCTGTTAAAATACACTGTCAAAGAGCAATGTATGTTTTAATCCATCTCCAATTCTTATTCTCATTGTCTCATTTTGCCATGTAGACATAAAAACTATAGTTGTCAAAATGTTACTGGAAATATTCCAGTATTTTTAAATGAACAAACAAAGAATAGATTTTTTTGTCACAGTCGTTCTGGTAATCAACATAAAATTCTGCTCTTGCAGAGTACAAATGGAAACTTATGAACAAAATTTATAAATAATTAATTGAATATCCTTGAGATAAACAAAAATCACTTTTATCAGTAATGGTCTAGGAGATGTATTCCAATGCTCTTTGAAGAATTATGTCAATCAGAAAATTTAAATTAATATTGTTAAATTAAATTAAATTTGGCCTAAAGCTTTCTCTGTTTCTTTAGTCCCTAGGTAGCAAACTGCAACTTAACTTTGTATGAAAACAGTCTACAACTGTAACATATTCTGTAGCAAATAACTGAGACTGAGTTAATCATAGCAGCTGGGCTTTAACCAGTCCTGGGCTGACAACTGATCAGACCATGTATCTGTATAAGGCAAGTGCTTCATCACACCATGCCTGAATCAGGTAAATTCTGAGCTATGATCAATCTATGTTTCTATATTTCATTTCCTTTTTCTGTCTATAAATGCTACCTGCCTATGTTACTTGATGAACCTTTGTGAACCTCAACTGGTTCAGGGGGCTACCCAATTCACGAATTATTTTTGCTAAAATTAATGCTGCCAAATTTAATTTGACTAAATTTTTGTTAACAGTGTATCATTCTATTTACGTTAATTTTTACTAAGACAAAGGATTGAATTATTTCCAGAAAATATGACATTGTCTACAAATGGTTATAGAATATATAAAAATATTTCTAAAGAATTTCATATATTGATATTTTAGTTACTTTTAAAAAAACTTTACAATGACCAAGTATATATTTTTAAATGATATATAAAATATATATAAGTGAGTGTATTGTTCTGACAGAGTTTGATGGACAGATGACATGCAGAATATTTAGAGTCCAGCTTGAGAAGAAAATGCCTTCTTTATTTTCTGAGAATACTAACAATTCTGGGACAACTTTCAGAAAAAAAATTACAAAGATTAAAATTTCTACAAGAGTGTTTTTTTTAAACTTGGCAATTTAGGCAAACATTCACTTCACTGGTTGAACTAATAATTTTAATCAAGTTCCTTATTTGATGGCCCATAAAAATGGGCTTACATTTTAGTCTGTGTCCTGGAATAAACTGAATGTGAATGAATGATTTATAATTTATTATGTTTGCTGATTTTATCAGAAAAAATTGTGCTTACTTAAAATGTATAGGTTTTCTAACTGAAACCAGAAGTCTAAAATTTTATTTTTTAATTAATGTCAGAAAATGACAGGAACAAACGTGGTTTAAGAGAAATACTAATTTCAAAATATTTTTGAAATGTGTTTTTTATTTTTTGAGTACATAACAGGTATGTATTTTATGGGGTATATGAAATATTTTGATACACAAAATATTTTTAATAGCAATGTTATAGAGATATGTGTAAGGGAAGCTGAAGTAATGGATGACCTGAACTATTAAATTATAAATAAATATTATAGGATATTCTGAGGGCAGTAAATACCTAATTGGTTTTCCCTGTTCAGTCTTCGAAGGAGCCTTGGAGCTAGTTCATACAAGTAGTCTTGCTGTCTTGCTTTATGGATCTCCTAAAAGCATAATTATGTAAATTATCTCATATTCCAAAGAGTTTAAATGATAAAGTGAGGCTATTAGATTAAAAAATTGATTTCATATTTCATGGCTTAAAGATATATTTTATATTAAAAAGTCCTGTATAGCATATTTAAAATTAATTTTAATATTTTTTAAAAAAACATAATTTTAAAACTCAGAAAGTCAAAGTTATATGTGTTGAAGATTGAGTGCTGGGGGAAGCAGACTCTAAGGTAGAGATTATTTTGCAGAAAGTTATTTAGGGTTTGCTGGGGATCAAGACCTGTTGGGGAAAAGAAGGAGGCAGGATTGGGCAGAAAAAGAAATTAGACTGCAGTGTAGCCTCAACTAATTGTACATAGTATTCCTGAGTGGTGATGGCTCTTCAGAGAGTTCCCTTGCTGGCCAAGAAACCAGGCCTTTATATACCCCTGTGATAAGCAGTCATAGGATTTAGATACCCCTGGAGAGAGGGCATGACTTGGCTAAGGCATCTGTTTTCAGCTGAGGATAACCTTCGAAAAGGCTGACCACTGAGCTGTCAGTCAGCAACTGGGGGAATGTGTCACTCCATTTTGAAGGGGACTTGGGGAGTCATCACAGCATCCTTCACATTATCTGCCATTTATTGTATACCAACTATGTTTCCTCCGTGTGCTCAATGCTTAGCATGTATATTTTAGTTTATATTCAGAATATCCCTGAGGCTAAGAAATTAATAATCCTACCCAAGCTACCAGCATGTAGGTAGTACACCTACAAGATTGGAGTTTATGTTAAGAGTCAACATTTAATTATACTTTGCAATAGTGCTTTCTATTAGTACATTCTGAAAACATTTCTTTTTACTAAATTCTAAATTCTATTTCCATCTTTAGGAATATAGCGATAAGACAAGGAGAAGCTTTTCATGGGTCATAAGCTCTTGGAATGCAGAAATGTTTGCAAGGCAGAAAGACATTTATTATATATACCCAAGGAGTCAACACATATTAAAATAAGTGTTCTGAATTACTATATTATGAGGCTCCTCAGGCAAAAAGCAATGGAGAATGCCTTCCTATTTTCCTCATTTTATCTTTTTTTTCCTAATGAGCTTACAGCTTCTTAATGCTGTATACCAGGTAGGTTCATCTGCTATGGCTGATTCCCGGCATTATAAAGATATGCCATTTGAAGCTATTCTTTAATGTTATCCAAATTTTATATTTATTCTTTAATTGTGTCTGTGTGTGTGTGTATATATACCATAAAAATTAGGTATATATTATAATAAAGTATATGATATAATGTATAATAGATAATACAATAAGTAAAGTATATTTGTTTTCTGCCTATAATACTTAAAATTATTTCATAGTTACATGCTCTTTGGAATTTTCTTATATCTAATTCTCTCCATCTATATAATTTTTCTTTCTTTTTTTTTTTTTTAGTTGGAGTCTCGCACTGTCTCCCAGGCTGGAGTGCAGTGGCGCGATCTCGTCTCACTGCAAGCTCCCCCTCCCGGGTTCACGCCATTCTCCTGCCTCAGCCTCCTGAATAGCTGAGATTACAGGCGCCCGGCTAATTTTTTGTACTTTTAGTAGAGACGGGGTTTCACCGTGTTAGCCAGGATGGTCTCGATCTCCTTGTGACCCGCCCGCCTCGGCCTCCTAAAGTGCTGGGATTACAGGCGTGAACCACCACCGCGCCCGGCCCATCCATGTAATTTTTCTATATCAATGTGCTATAACCTGTTAATGAGACTTACGTCTCCTTATTGACATTACATCTTCAATGTGGGCCAAGGTTTAAACAATGATAGCAGCTTTTTATTTTTGTGCCTTTTTGTTTTCTGCATATATTGACTCAATATTTGTAAAATCCTGAGTCTAAATCAGGAAGCATTGCGTTAAACAGAATGTTTATGATTAGAGGTACCTGACAACTTTCATTTGAATTCCAAGAATAATGTTGATCAAGTCACTTAAATGCATTTAACTGCCTTTACTGTAAAATAACAGTAATGTTTTTTATTCTGACCTCACACATCTTCTTCAAAGTAAAAAATAATGTAAGTAAATGTGTAGAGAAACTAAAGAATAAATTAGAATTTTTATCATTACAAATATTTTTTAATTAAAATATTTTTGTGATTTATTTCTTTGTCCAAGCTTTTTCTAAAGAATGACCAGGTCGCATCAGCACAAATTATCTGAAGTTAAGTTGCTGCTAATCTCTCTGAATTGATGCCCTCCAGACCTACTCTGTAACTGTCATTCCCAAAGTGCTGCTTTATACACCTAATCATTTCACATATTCTTACCTGCCTCTTTGCTATTAGCATTGGTATTTAAAACTTCTGCTTTAGATCACTAACTCTTCCAGTTATATCTAAGATTCCATCAAACAATACACTTAGCCAGTATTATACATGATCCTTGTAAAGTTACATTCACAAAATAACAATTTAAAATTTTGCTCCTGGTTTGCAAAGTAAAAACATGCTCTCTTTTTAAATGTTTCTGCATTAATTAAAATTGCAAATGTCAGTAATAAATATTTTTCAATATTTTATTGTTACTCCCAAACTTCATAGAAATACCTTCATGGGAAATCTGTCTAATTTGGTTATAGGAGAAAATAATAATAATTAAGATGTGATTATTCAAAATTCTTCCTTTTAATAATGGGAGTTCTGCAATTTCTAAAACTCTACTCTTGTTTCTGGTACTATCATTAGGATTTAACAAAATTATTCATATGATTTTCCCTGGTGCATGATTCTTGCCTCATGTATCTGTATTTTGTTTGTTCTTTTCTATCTATGTTTAAGTTCTTATTACTTTAAATTATCCAATTCAGAAGAAAGGAAAGAGGGAGAGAGAAGAAGGAAGGGAGAGAGGGTAAAAGAAAAGAAAGGAAGGAGAAAGGAAGAATTACATCTTTCTTTAATGTGAAGTGCATGCTGTTTTTGGTAATATAATTCCCCTTCTATGAAAAAATTAACTTCTTCACTGTGAGTACTTAATTCTGACTTTATAGATTTGAAAAGAATAATAGAATTATTAATGCTGGAGAAAAAAATTAAAGATTAGTTCCTCTGGCCTTCGTATTTTACTCGGAATATTTTAATAATTTGTCTAAGACAGCTAGCACAGCTGACTAATATTCAAGTGAGAAATAAACCTTCAAACCCTACACTTTTAGATTCCTAGGCCAGGTTTCTTTCTGTTATGTTACGGCCACATGTGCTTACAGGAAAGTCTTGGTTTTCTCGGGGCCCACACCATAGCTTCTGTGCTGGTGGATTGCGCCTGACCAGTGGTGAGCTCTAGTGAGGCGGCCCTTACCATTGCACACCATGTATTCACTCCCTATATCACAGCTTCCCCTGAGCCTATGGCAAGTCCTGACATCACTTTGCTGGCAAATATCTGCAAGGCCAGGTTTTGCTTTACTTGCCCCACCAGCACCTGGGAGTACAGTATGCTCCTCGACCCCCGCCAACTGCCATTGCCAGTGGAGCCTTGGTGGAAACAGAGCCAGCAAGCCCCGCTCCTGCCAGTGCCCTACCCTTGTGTTAATGCTGCACAGAGAGCAGGGGATTCTCCCACAAGCTAAGTGATCACTCCTGCTTGCAGGGCACAGAGAAGGCACCCAGAACTGTGCTGGCCAGCACCCCACGCCAAGGCAACACCTTCTCCAGTGCAGCCGAGCTCATGGTCTCCAGCAGGAGCCCCCAAGTTCTCTCCCAGCTGCAGTGCATTTATGACTGTGGTGAAAGCCTACAGGGAAGCAGGTAACCCTGCATCCACTAGCACTCTGCTGTAGCTGCTGCACCTCATTCCCCGCAGTGCAGTGAACTCCAAACTTCAAGCAGCCAGAGAATGAAGTCTGGTCCCAATACAAATCCCTCAGAGTTAGAGAACGCAGTCCAGGAGTTGCGAGCTGAGTGTTGGCCCACTTTAAGGCTTCCAGAAATAAAACCAGTTGGCTGAATCCACCTTATACAACAATTAAACCATCAAGGTCATTAAATGTGATAAAACAAGACACCCATCCAAAGGTCACAAACCTCAAAGATTCAGCATAGATAAGCCCACAAATATATGAAAGAATATGTGCAAGAAGAATGAAAATTCAAAAGTCAGAGTGCCTGCTTTCCTCCAAATGACTGCATCACATCTTCAGTAAGGGTTCAGAATTGGTCTGAGGCTGAGATGGCTGAAATGGCAGAAGTGGAATTCAGAATACGTACAGAAGTAAAGTTCAGTGGGCTAAAGGAGTATGTTGTAACTCAATGCAAAGAAGCTAAAAATTATGATAAAACATTGCAGCAGCTGACAGAAAAAAATAGCCAGTATAGAGAAGAATGTAACCAGCCTGACAGAGCTGAAAAACACATACCACAATTCATGATATAGTCACAGGTATTAATAGCAAAACAGACCAAGCAGAGGAAAGAGTCTCAGAGCTTGAAGACTGGCTTTCTGAAATAAGGCAATTAGACAAGAACAGAGAAAATGGTATGAAAAGGAATGAACAAGGCCTCTGAGAAATATAAAATTATGTAAAGAGACCGAACCTATGACTGATTGATGTACCTTAAAGAGATGGGTAGAATGAAACCAACTTGGAAAACATATTTCAGAATATCACCTATGAGAACTTCCCCAACCTAGATAGACAGGCCAACATTCAAATTCAGGAAATTCAGAAAACCCCAGCAAGATACTCCACAAGATGGTTATCCCCAAGACACATAATAATCATCAGATTCTTTAAGTCAAAATGAAAGAGAAAATGTTAAAGGCAGCTAGAGAAAAAGGCCAGGACACCTACAAAGGAAAGCGCATCATACTAACAGTGGACATGTCAGCTGAAATCCTATAAGCCAGAAGAGATTGGGGACCAACCCAGAGTTTTATATCTGACCAAATTAAGCTTCATAAATGGAGGAGAAATAAGATTATTTTCAGACAAGCAAATGCGGAGGAAATTTGTTGCCACCAGACCTGCCTTACGATAGCTCCTGAAGGAAGCACTAAATATCAAAAGGAAAGACCGTTACCAGCCACTACAAAAAACAAACTGAAGTACACAGACCATTGACACTATAAAACAACCAAATAAACAAATCTGCAAAATAACCAGCTAACATGGTGATGATAGGATCAAATTCACCTCAACCCAACACTATCTCCAGTACAGCAGAGCATGTGGTCTCCAGCAGGGGCCCCCAACTTCTCTACAAGCTGCTGTGCCTTTGTGACTATGGTGAATGCCTACAGGGCAGCAGGCATCCCTACATCCACTAGCACTCTGCTGCACCTCAGTTCCCCCAGCTCAATGAACTCCAAACTTCAAGGAGCTTCAACATACCAATATTAACATTAAATGGGCTACATGCACCAATTAAAAGACAGAGAGTGGCAAGCTGGAAAAGGGACAAAGACCCATTGGTATACTGTCTTCAAGGGACCTATCTCACATGCAATGGAACACATAGGCTCAAAATAAAGGGATGAAAAATAGTCTGTCAAGCAAATGGAAAACAGATAAAAATATTGGTTTCCAACCTAGTTCCTGACTAAACAGATGTAAAACGAACAAAGATAAAAAAGACAAAAAAAGAGCATTATATACTGGTAAAGGTTTCAATTCAACCAGAAGAGCTAACTATCTTAAATATATATACACCCAACACAGGAACACCCAGATTCATACAGCAAGTTCTTAGAGACCTTCAAAGAGACTTTAGACTCTGACACAAGTGGAAGACTTTAACGCCTCCACTGGCAATATTAGACAGATTACTGAGACAGAAAATTAACAAAGATTTTAGGACTTCAACTCAGCACTGGATTAAATGAACCAGATAGTTATCTACAGAGCTCTCCACCCAAAACAACAGAATATATATTCTTCTCATTGCTGCATGGCATAAACTCTAAAATTGATCACATAATCTGAAGTAAAACACTCCTCAGCAAAGGCAAGAGAACTGAAATAATAACAATCTCTCAAACCACAGCACAACAAAATTAGAAACCAAAACAAGAAATTCACTCAGAACCATACAATTACATGAAAATGTAATAAAGTCCTCTCGAATGACTTTTGGGTAAATAATGAAATTAAGGCAGAAACCAAGAAGTTCTTTGATGCTAATGAGAAAAAAGATACCACATACCAGAAACTCTGGAACAACCTAAGGCAGTGTTAAGAGGGAAATAAAAAACCCAGGACCAGATGGATTCACAGCTGAATTCCAGAAAATCTACAAAGAAGAGGTGGTACAATTCCTAGTGATAGTAAGTTCCAAGATAACTGACTAGCCATATGCAGAAGATTAAAACTGGACCCCTTCTTTACATCATATACCAAAATCAACTCAAGATAGATTAAAGACTTAAACGTTAAACCCAAAATTATAAAAAAAAAATCCTTGAAGACAACCTAAGCAATATCTTTCAGGACATAGGCATGGGCAATGATTTTATTATGAAATTGTCAAAAGCAATTGCAACAAAAGCAAAAAATTGACATATGGGATCTAATTAAACTAAAGAGTTTCTACAAAGCAAAAGAAACTATCAACAGTCTAAACAGACAACCTACAGAATGGGAGAAAATTTTTGCAAACTATGCATCTGACAAAGATCTAATATCCAGCAGATATTAAAAAAAAAGAAACCCAAACAACCCCATTAAAAAGTGGGCAAGGAACATGAACAGACACTTTTTGGAAGAAGACACACATGCAGCCACGAATCATATAAAAAAAGCTTAACGTCATTGATTACTAGAGAAATGTAATCAAAACCACAATGAGATACCATCTCACACCAGATGGTTATTATTAAAAAGTTAAAAAATAACAGAGGCTGGTGAGGTTGTGGAGTATGTGGAGTAAAAGGAATGCTTGTACACTGTTGGTCGGTGGGAAAATTAATTTGACTATTGTGGAAGATAGCGTTGGAATTTTTCAAAGACCTAAAGACAGAAATGCCATTTGACGCAGCAATCCCATTACTGGATATATACCCAAAGGAATATACAACATTATATTATAAAGACACATGCATGCATATGTTCATTGCAGCACTATTCACAATAGCAAAGTCATGGAATCAACCTAAATGCTCATCAATGATAGAGTGAATAAAGAAAATGTGGTACATATACATCATGGAATACTATGCAGCCATAAAAAAGAATGAGATCATATTCTTTGCAGGGACATGGATGAAGTTGGAGGCCATTATTCTTAGCAAACTGACACCAAAACAGAAAACCACATACCACATGTTCTCACTTATAAGTGGGAGTTAAATTATGAGAACACGTGGACCCATAGAGGGGAACAACACACCTATATTCTATAGGTCTAGAATTTTAATAAAGATACAGTAAGATAATATGTGTGATGTTATCTGTAATATATGCTCAATACAGATGGCTGTTTTCATGTGCATTTCTATCTCCATAAAATATTAGGAGTGATATTTTATTTATAAGTAAATGTGGAATTGACTCTTGAATCTTCAATCTGACTCATTCATGGGATATTATTGCATATTTCTTAGTTTTTATAATTTCTATAGGATCAAAAGAAAGATGACTGCAAAAATGATTTCCCCATCTATAATTTATTTCAGTCATTAAAAACCTATAAATTATCAAATATTATGAAGAATAACTTATGTAGCTTTTTATTACCCACATGATTGCACTTAACCAGGTTTTATGCTTCTAAAAATGTGCATGTGGGCTCATGTCTGTATTCAAATATCTCAAAAATGTCAAGATAGAAATATGGCCCTTTATAAAATATTTTTTAAAAGAACTGTGGTAATGCATATTAAAGTAAAAATGCATAGGTACATAAGCCAAAAAGTATCTGAGACAAGTCTCTACCAAGTTAGAAGTTTATTTTGCTGAGGTTAAGGACATGCCTATGTCACAGCCTCAAGAGGTCCTGATAACATGTGCCCCAGTTGTTCATGCTACAACTTGTTTTTACATTTTAGGGAAACATAAGACATCTATCAATATATGTAAGATGTACATTGGTTTGATCTGGAAAGGCAGGACAATTTAAAACGGTGGCTTCCAGGTTGCAAGTGGATTCAAAGATATTCTGACTGGCAATTCGTTGAAAGAGTTTATCTAAAGACCTGGAATCTATAGAATGAAATGTCTGGATTAAGATAAGAGGTTGTGAAGAACAAGATTCTTATTATGCTGATGAATCCTTCATGTATGAGGCTTCAGAGAGAACAGATTGTAAATGTTTCTTATCAGACCTAGAAACATGCCAGATTCTTATGTTAATTCTTTCCTGGATCAGGGAAAAGACCTGCAGAAAAGCGATTCTCTACAGAATGTAGATTTTCCCCACAAAGACAGCTTTGCAGGGCAATTTCAAAATATGTTGAAGAAATATATTTTGGGATAAAATACTTCAATTTCTTTCAGGGCTTGCTATCTGTCGTATGATGCCGTGATAGTCAGTCTGGAATTTAGTGTTTCATTGCTCAAAAAAAAAGTCTTAAAATCTCCGTTGTAATGTTAATGCTGGTCAGTTGTGCCTGAATTCCAAAGGGAGGAGGGGATAATGAGGCATGTTCGACCCCACTTCCCATCATGGTGTGAACGAGCTTTTCAGGTTGATGTTGGAATGCTCTTGGCTGAGACAAAGGGTCTTTTCATTAGTTGTGGGGCTTAGAATTCTATTTTTAGTTTACATCTATTTAGTGTTTTCCATGGGTCCCCAGTTTGTCATCCCATAAGTCATTTGGTCTTTCCAAAGTAATCCCATTTGTAACTCAGAGACTTTAATATCTGAAACTAATGCAAGTCATAATGGATGCATCCTTCATGTGGGAAATATAGTGAAATCTAGAATAAAACAGAAAATATGCCAAAAAGTTACTAGGCCAACGAAATCTCAATTAAAATAATGTTCCTTGGTAAATTAAAACTTGTTTATTGAAGGGCATGGTAAAAATGGAGCATGAGATTAGCCCTCTGCAGTCACAAGATTGACAAACTAATTGGGAAAATGCAAAGCAGGTAGTCTTCTCTTTCCAGACATAATGCATGTAGGTCAAACGTGTGGAAATCAAGTAACTGGCTTAGAGGTTATTTTTGTTTATCTTTATTTTTTGAGACAGAGTCTCGCCCTGTTGCCTAGGCTGCAGTGCAGTAGCGCAATCTCAGCTCACTGCAAGCTCTACCTCCTGGGTTCACGCCATTCCCCTACCTCAGCCTCCCAAGTAGCTGGGACTACAGGTGCGCACCACCACGCCTGCTAAATTTTTGTATTTTTAGTAGAGACGGGGTTTCACCATGTTATCCAGGATGGTCTCGATCTCCTGACTTCACGATCTGCCTGCCTCACCCTCCCAAAGTGCTGGGATTACAGGCGTGAGCCACTGCACCCAGCCCTGCTTAGAGGTTATAAAGGGCAAGCAAAGAAAGAGAATATTTTAAATTCTAATTATACCTACCTGTAGAGCACTAGAGTAGGTTAATTTTAACTCCATTCCAAGTTCTGGTCCCAGAACAATTTCAATCCAAATGTCAAGGGCTGCCTACATCCTTGTGAGAACATCTTATAAATTCAATATATTGGGGGTTTTTAAGTTGCACATCAATAAAACACAAGATAGGTATAGGTAGCAGAGTCAGCATAGATGCTAATCATGTCAATGATTAACATCTTAAGGTTTTCTAATTGACATACAGCCATTCACAGAAAGAGTATGAACAGCAATACCACTAAAGAAACTAATCACAGAAAAGTAATTCCTCATTACAATAAATAGATCCTGAGTTTTCTTACTCCGTGACACTTCTTTCCATTGCAGGGTACATACTGTTCCCTTTTCTAAGGCTTCATAACTTGAAAAAGCATCCATACCAACCAGGTGACCAAAGAACCCAACTAGAGATTAAGATACTGCAATTTTGACCTGAGGTCAGGAGTTCGAGACCAGCCTGGCCAACGTGGTGAAACCCAGTCTCTACTAACAATACAAAAATTAGCAGGTGAGGTAACACGCACCTGTAATCACAGCTACTTGGGAGACTGAGGCATGAGAATCACTTGAACTGGGAGATAGAGGTTGCAGTGAGCCAAGATTGTGCCACTACACTCCAGCCTGGGTGACAGAGTGACATTCTGTCTCAAAAAAAAAAAAAAAAAAAAAAAGATACTGTAGTCTTGAACCTCTATCAAAAAGATGTCTGTGTGTTTTCATACATGTATGTGTTTGTGTGTGTTGTGTACATATTAAGAGGAAGGGCTAACTTAAATTGTAACATGATTCACAAGGTATACAATCTTAGGTATATAACCATACCTAGGAAAAATACATATATTTAAGAGTGTTTATAAATAATAAATATTAATTAGCTAAAAATCTTTGTTTACCTTATTATAGGAAAAATATACAAATATTAGTATTTCAAATATTAGTTGTTCCAATTTACCTATAAGTATCTTTATTGAAAACAAAATATTAGACAGGAAAATTCATTAGAACTTGAAAAGCACAAATAGCAGTCATCAATGCAGTGAATCATTGAAATCTGTCCTTCTATCCTTGACTAGTGTAAAATATGTATGAAGAGATATTGGTGTTCTTAGTTTACAAAAACAAATTCATATCCATTTCTGATTGATGTGTGGTAATATAATTTATAATAATTAATAATATAGCTAGATGTGTTCCTCTTTAAAAATTTAGTTAAAATGTGCAAGCCTACCAACACTATAGAGCGCATTAGCTTTTACTGCCAGACAATACATCACGACAAAGTAAGTCAACCGACTGACTTTTCAGTGCAGACAACAAAAAGCTTTTATAAACACATTAATGACGGAAATAGTGTTTTTCACTCAGTATGTACTGAAGCATAATGAAGTTAGGTCTCCAAACCAAAATATATTTTCCCTCAGGGAAAAACGATCATTTAAACAGCCACATATTTGCTACCTAGTGCCTTGACACTTTAGGATGAGCTCCTTCAAAGCCTGCTGATCTTACTTATCTGAAAATAAATAATGCACACAGAAAAAAAAGGTCTCCTGATAAATATTTGCCTTATCAAGTGCTGCAGTGTTTTTGGGTGCTCAGTGTGTGCTTACAGATCAAAGTGTTTATAAATACAAATCTTAAAATATTCATAAATTTGTTTTAATGGTGTTTACTTAGAAATCAACAGTGTTCATGACGTATATTATAGACCACGTTACTCCTCCCAGATATAAATTGTAGCATTTGCTATGGTTTCAGCACACAATATTTGGAAAATTTCATAACAATTTGACACTCTAAAATGATCAGTATCTATATATTCAAGATAGCTATTGTAATTTTTTTCTTATTTCTTGCAATGGAGCATAAAAATGAAACAACATAGACTGAGTTAAAATGTATTATTTATTTTACAGAAATAGAAACTAATTTGCACTTCACTTAATAAACAAAAGTATCCTTAATATCTATTCAGTGAGAACAAATATACAACATTCTGAAATCATATAACTTGTGAACATAAAGTCTAAATGGTCACAAATCAAAAACAGAGTGTAGATGCCAAAAAAGATAAGAAAAATCAACTTGAAAATGTAATTACTCATAATATGCTGGCATTATTTTTCTTCTTACAAATAATTAATACTTTGCCAAAAAATTCTCAAAGGCTCATTAGACCCTTAAAGTATAATTTCACTAGTGAGAAAGCAGAAGATAGGATACATTATAATTTTCATTATAACTTCCATTAATTTACTTTATAAAAATTTGGATTTTTTTAAGAAACTAACAAATTTTAGACTTCAACTATAAATTTTGAGGGTGCAAATAAGATGTGAGAAACAAGATATTTAAATGGTGCAAAATATCCCTGGACAGAATTTCATGTTACTTAGGCTCCATTCCTTTCTCTAGGGAAACCTACATGGTTAGCTATAACCAAATCAATACGTGAAAAAAATTAGGCTAAATTTTTTTTAGACAAAATTGGAATCGATACTCAATGCCTGCTAAGGTAATTTTCTGACACTTGGGACATCTGTTAATTTAATATTAGATTCATTGAGGCTATTGTTTTAACTGTGTCTGGATCACTTCAAAAAACTTCTGAATAAATTATTGTATAAGGAAAGGAAGTTAGCATTTTAATCAGAAATATACAGTGAAAGACTCTTAAAGCAGTTTTTGAAAGATGCAATCACATGTCTTCATCCAGATTCGATAGCCAAATTGTAGATTTTACAAACGAAATTTGTGCCTAGGGATTTACTCAATGACGTGAGGGATGTTAGAAACAATTGTCTGTTGACGAAGTGAGTTGTCTTTAAGTTATGAGATTTCCTAGAAAATTTCAGTTTACAAATAAGAGAATTCAGCAAGCCCTGTAAAAGCCTTCACTGTGGTATTCTTAGTTCTTGAGTTTCTTTTGGTTGGGTGTGCCAGAATTTCACCCTCATGAAAGTTTTTTTACAGTGCTTGAGGACAGAGAACAGGGACCTCCCTGAGCTTACATCAGAAGGTGAAAGAGTGGTTTTTGTTCTTGATTGCTAATTAATGCTTGTTGTTTTGAAAGAATTTAGTCTAAGTATGATCATTGCAGTATGTCACCTCCTAGCAAAATATGCAAAAGGAGAAATATAGCCTTTACCTATTTCTAATTCTGGGGCATACTGACTTTCTTCACAAGAACTTGGCAATTCTAAGCCTTGTTTAAAGCAGTTTTCAACAGGCCCCAAAGCAGCACCAATGTATAAGTTTTGTATATAATGAAGCTCATATGACTTAAAAAAAAAACATAAACAGAATAGGTATGACACCGGAAAAGTGAGGATGCATTTTCCCTCATGTATGAAAGCTAATATTGGATTATTGAATGAGTGGCTGAGCTAGATTAGAGAGTACAAATTTATGCTTAATAGAGTTTAGAAATTCATAGGCATTAAGAGGAAGCAGGAAACTTTAGCAGGTGGAGCTATGAACCTATCGTCCCATATTTCAGCAAAAGCAGCTTCCCATACAGTGGAATCCCATCACAAACTGTGTTTAACTTATTTAAAGTTATATTTTAGTCAGTGCGCACATATCCAGAGTGAGATGGAAAATATTAAAAGGTTGTTTTTCTAAGTATTCATGTACTAATATTTCCTGTGGGCATTTTATAGTACTGAATATGATTTTACAATTTGAAGAAATACATTTTCACATGGTCTCTCTATTCATGCCAACCCATTAATGCACAATGGAAGAAATAACAAACTATCCAATTATGTAGAAAAATTGATTATGTTGTTTATTAAGAAATGTATTGATCTGAAAAGCAGATCTATTAATGGATTTTTAGGATAATTTTGATTATTGTATCAGACCAAACTTGAAGCCATACCCAATCCTAAGATTAATTCATATTCCATTTCTCTTGTCAAATACAAAACAACCTCTAGGCTTAGGTAAGGATAAATTATACACAAAAGAATAGAAGCAATGGGTGGGGAAGGAACTATCATAATAGAGAAAATGCAATGAAGATGAGATCTGTAATATTCTCAGTGGTAAGGCAGAAAAAAAGATTTTCTTTTGAAAAGGAGTAAAAAAGACTGGAAAAAAGACACTTTTGGAGAAGTAGGATATATAGTGATAGATGGGATAGCTGATCAGAGAATGATTTTCCCTGAAATCAGCCTGTTTTTGGAGAGGTCAGTCAGGTACTATCGTATGTTGGGTCAGATAAGAATGAATCAAAACTAAGAGTTCTGTTTGAGGAGATATATTTAACAAATGTCTGGTTAGCAAGCATTTTGCTACAATTGATCAGTGAAGACAAAATAGTTCAGTTCTTCATGTACCAGGTAAACAGTAAGAATCTGGAGGTCTGTGTCTGGCTTTGTCATAGGTAACCAAGGGAGCACTCATGAGTCTTACCTAAGTCATAAAGTAAGTGGGGGGTGTATTTGTATTAAGTCTTATTTTTTAACACAGAAGCTTTGGGGAAAATTGTATTAACCTTCACTGTTTTTCAGGCAGCAGCTACTCCAGGGACAAATGAAGCCCATGCACGGTCCACTGCAGTGATGAGTCGTTGGAAGTATATATTGACTTGTTGGGCTTTTTATTATGCTTTTTCAGATCTGGTGGAAAAGTTAAGTTACAAGGCAACCTAAAGTTTCAATTAGGATCTGAAAAGTCAGGTTTTAGTTTTTAGTGTCATCAAGTCAATAGGGAGAAAGAAAAATTATATATGTTTGTTTGGAGGGTGGTAGTCATATTGAAAGAAACTAGAAGAATTGAAGTTTGGGTAAGAATAGACAATATGTGCAAGATGACAAGATTCAGTCTAATTTACACTTAAGTTATAAAACTGTTTTCTTTTTTCCCCACCTATTCATCAGTTAACTGGAAAATTGCAAGAGGGGCAAAACAGCTCAAAGACAATGAACAGGGCCAGGATTTGATAACCCACTAGAGTATGCTATAGTTTTCCATTAAAATAACAAAATTCCTCCCTATAGTCTCCCACCATTTTGATCAAAGGTAGTACCAAAGAAAGATTATTCTTTATCACAGAATAAGTCCGATCTTATTATATTTGGCCTAATTATTTAAATAAGTAGAATAATAATAGTAATTTAACATACAGACATTTTACATTTTACTTTGTTGGAAGTTTTCATGGAGAAGATCAGAAAAAAATCCTTTTTTCTCAGTGGCTTAAAATATCATAAAATCTCTAACTAAGCCTGCCAAAATGTTACTTGCTTACTTATCTATAATGCTGGAAGCCATGTAAGTTCAGGTGCTAGGTCAGTTTTTCCAAGAAGGCTTGGTAAGTATTGACTCCAGAAAGCCATTCTGGGTTTCTTAAAATGTCTAGTCATATCTGAATCAAGTATCATTGGCAAATAAGAGATTCCATTCAAAGCCTTGGTTGCGTAACTAAGGTTTCCAATTATGTTCAGTTAACAAGAAAACTAGATTATTTCCCAACATATTCAAATAATTATATTGCCATGTAAATAAGAATATAAAAGATTCTAAATTGCGGAAGAAGCAGGCAGAGGGAGAACACAAATGTTTCACTTCATTTACGAAAGCATAGTAGACTAAATTATTATAAGTTGCAGACGGGTCAAGAGAAAAGACAGAGACTCCTTATATCCAAAAAAATGAACATGAAAGCATCAGTAGTATTTCAAACAAAATTCATAATTATCTCTCATTTGTTTATTCAATTGACTCTTGTTCCACTCCATCTTGGGCTATCAGTCTAATGAATCCACCAGCTTTTCAACTAGAACTCTGAAAATCCTGACTCCATTTAGTTGTAGAGTCTCTAAGTTATTTAAGCATTGCCATCAAGAAGCCTGGGCCTGAGTGTACCTGGCATAGTCTTTACCTGGATCCCTGAGATGGTCTCTTTTTTTTTTTAATTTTATTTTGAAGATGCATCACAATGGCCTATTATTGGTTGCCAGCACATTCAGGAAAGGATTAGAGTAAACAAATCAAAACAAAAGCTATCTCTATATTACTAAAGAATTCAAAGAACTAAAAAAACTTATTACAAAATAGGGTAATAGACAAAAACATTTGTTTGCTTCTGTGATGTGCAACATTTTAAAAAGTAACACATTATGACTGAAACATTGTACTATAGGGGTCTAATATCAGGCAAAGCAGCAATAAGATTCTGTTAAATAAAAACACATAATGGTCTTTCTTTCTTTCTCTCTCTCTTTCTTTCTTTCTCTCTCTTTCTTTCTTTCTCTCTCTTTCTTTCTTTTTATTGATGAATTTTTTGTTATTTATTTAAAAAAAAAACACATAATGGGCAGCAAGGACATTGTCAAATCTCTAGGAACTTTATACAATTTCTGAAATACTTATAATACCAATATTTTACCTGTACAAATTTAACGTAGAAAAGGTTAAGCATCTCTTCTGTTGTGACAAAGCTTCCCATGCATCTCATAACATATTAAATAAATCTAATTATTTTTAACACTTCTTGTTTTGCAAAGTGAAAGAAAAAATAATTTGTGATTTTGCAGGGCTCCTCTAGGAAATCTCAAAGACAGTTTTAAGTGCAAAGACTATCATTTGAAATTCTGTTTCAGGAAGGTAAAATGTCAAAAGTTGTGAAATGGGATTACCAAAGTGACAATAACAAATTTTAAAAATAAATAGAAAGTAACATAATTGAAAATATAAATACTTCTTTTTAAAACTGCAAATACTTTGTTCTCTTAAATAATCAAGGACATGATAAAGTCAACATAAAGCACAAGAAATTATTTTGATAAGACACAGAATCTTTGCCTTCCAGGCAGATTACTCAGAAGGTTAAGAAAAACCTACTTCATAATAAATTTTGTTTCAAATTTTTTATAAACAAACCTATCAAACCTCAGCCATCTTTGACCATGGCAAATGAAACTCTCTTTCTGCAAATCATCTACCACTTTCCATATCCACTCAGGTATTGTTCTATACATTCCTCTTTTTCATTCCAGAGTTAACAGTTATTTAACTGGAAAAATTACACTTTTTTCTTATCAAAGACACATCCTGCATAACTTATTACTTAATTTAACGTAAGTCTAAGCCCTTAAGTTGCTAAAACTTCTTGGAAGCTATCTCTAAGCTGGCATACTGTAAGCAAAAGCAAGCTTGGCTGCTGCCACTTGTAAAGCCAATAAACAAGGAGGAAGTACGCTGGAAGGCAAGTGACCTCATTGCGGAGCTAGCAGTGAGGATGGCAAAGGCTACTATCTTAAAGAAACTGCTTTATACTTGAGGCTGAAGAGGGGCTTACAAAGGGAACTTGGAATGGGAGGCATGTAGGAATGGTGCTGGGTGCCAGTCTGTATGTTGCAGTGGCTATTTTGAGTCATGGTCCACCCGGAACACAGGCTAGTATCATCTCAACAATGGCTAGGTTACCTGGAATTTTGCAACTGGGTCTCCATGCTTACTCTGCCTCAAAATTAGCCCCTGGAACTTCTAAGCAAGCACATAGTTAAGTGTGCATTGTGTAAACCTAACAAGCATATAGTTAGATAATGTGCGTGATGTGAGGGAGTGTACAGTGGGAAAGGGAGGGACATGGAGTTTCAAAGTACACTTCAAGGCTATATTTTAAGACTAAGAAGGAAAAAAGATTTCTGCAGTTTACTTCAAGGTGATATCTTGAAAGTAGGGTGGAAGGAGAAATAAGATAGAAGAAAAAAAATTAAATGTGTTTTGAAGCTAAACTGCTTGGTTACAACAGTATAATACATAATTACTATTGAAATAAAATATCAAAATAACTACTTTTATTACTTTCTGGAATTTTCAGAATACTCAATGTATATAAGTAATTCATTGTGTCTAAACAAATCATAATAAAACTCTTTGAGGCATTGTGTAGTTGAATTTGTTAATGCCATCTGAAGGCAGAAAAATACTAAATATATATATATATGTACACACATAAAGAGCTTATAGTTTCAATTCTAAAAATTTGTATTTCTGTCTTTATGATGTTTCAGTCATAAACACCGAAATACATATCCACTGGTTTATGTAAAAAACTGACTCTTGTCCTTTCAACATCTTTATGTTTTTTACCAGAAATGTTTTTCGGAAGCATGTGACAAATTGACTTTACCTGCTCTCCCCAATTGGCCATGATGTATAATCTTATGGAATATATGAATTAAATTTCAGGCAAGGGACTGAAGAGAGACCAGCTGGCCATCTGCGTGTCTCCAAAGCCCACCTAAGTGAATAAAACATCTAGACTCTTTCCAACTGGCTTTATCAGCCTCTGGTGGTTGCTTTTGGGATTATCTAATCCTCCAAGAGACCCTCATAGGGGAAGAGGACTTAAACCCAAATGATTATAGGGAATTGAGGAACTAGAGTAGGTAGAGAAAGATCTGGCAAAGGTGGATAGAGTGGTGGAGGAGGTAGAAGTAGGTGTTGAAAAGGGCCAGATCAACGGACTCAGAGGGACTCGTGGAAAGGTGGCAGATGGAGTAAAGAAGGAAGAAGAAGCTAGAGGGCTGGGGCTGTTAGATGAGCCAGTTCAAGGAGATCCCAAGTTTACCAAAGGGGCTATTTTAGTTCTAATTTGTCTTTTGTAAATAATTCACCATTTCTGAAGACATTTAACTGAATTAGTGCTGTAAAGCAAATATAGTCGGAGCAAAAGCATGTTACAGCAAAGCATATAGTCAGGGGGAGAAGGTGCCTGAAAGAGAATTACTGGAGGGATTAACAGATAGTTAAACCAAAGTGATGGGGAAACTTTAAAGCTGGGGAAGAATCCCACTTGGTTAATTGCCTCACAGTATCCCCAGGTCCAAGAGCCAAGGAACCCCTCTGAAAATCGTGGGGTCAAAGAAAAGAAGAGATTCCCCTCCATGTCCCCAGGTGTGAGAAGCCAGAGAAACTCAGAAGAGTCCTCACGTAAGGGACAAAAAGAATAACCAGTTTGCTTGAAAAAATTAAAGTAATTCCTTTGTAACAGACAAGATGCCTGCAGCATTGCTTTCAGAGTTGATCTCATTAAAAGATCCTCAGATAGTCTAGCAGGAAAGGAGTTCAAAGGTCTGACAGGGCACCATATCAGTATGAGGTGGTGGGGTCCAGTGGTGAGCCGCAATCTTCATCTGAGTCTCAGCACCAAAAACTATAGGATAAAAGTCAGACTCTAGACCTTAACAGGGCTTGTTGCAAAACATGGAAAAAAGACTCTTGCAACAGAGGAAAAAAAAGCTATTGTAAGTAATAGGGAGAATGTTCTGACTGAGAGATCTGCCAGTATTGAAAAGGTTAGACAAAAAGGAGCTTTTGTTTTGTAAAGAAGAAGAATAAGGCTAGGAAACCAGATTGGGGAAGTGGTACAAACAAGGGTGGAAAAATTGGATGGGAGGTCGGTGAAGATAATACACTGAGACAGCCTATTTTGGGAAAGGGTATTAAACATGTGTTGTGTGCGGGTTCAGGCTGTGTTGGATCAAAATTCAGGGGCATGAGGGAAGAAGAGAATTTAAACCAAAGTTTAGTTGATCAGTGTGGCCAAACCATTCAGTTCAATTCTTCATTCATTATTTTAAAAATGGGAATTTGGAGTGTGTGTGTATGTGTGTGTGTGTGTGTGTGTGTGTGTGTGTGGCCTTGTCATAGGTAAACAAAGTGGGCATCCATGAGTCTTACCTAAGTAATATGGAAAAGAGTGTTTCTTTACCGTCTGTAAACCTTGACCAAGAACACAAAAAAGGTGGGAGAGTTTTATTAACCTTCATTATTTTCTAGGATCGCAAGTCTTAGTAAAGTTCAACATTGTCACCCTTAATCCTGTCACCACAGATGCTGTTGCTACTGAGCCACCTGCATTGGTTTTCTTTTTTCTGTCAAGCAGTGAACCTTACATGTCTCTAAGAACGAGAGATAAAATGGGCACTTAAGCTATTAAAGAATGTCCTGGTTTTACCAAGAGACAGGTGCATCTTAAAGAAATTCCTTTCCTTTAAATCTTGCTGCCTGCAATAATCCAATTTACTGAGGTTAAATTCAAGAAAAATAATTTCCTCATTAATATGTCTTGCCTTATGCCATATGGATTATGGACTTAACAGGCATTTGAGGGAAGGTGGGTGGTATAACTTGGAGATTAAATCAATAGCATGGACACAGACTAGAGAGCATAAACAGATGGTTTGCACATTTAAATTTGCTATGGGAATACCACAGTGCCTGCCGACAAAGTCAGGTCATATTCCAGAATATCAGCTAACAATCAAGAGAAAAGGCTAAATCTGAGAAGGTAAGACAGAGTCACACCTAATTTTGTTATAGAGCATGGCAGATATAGGATCAATGCATTTTAATATAATGAGATGCTAAGTGCATACCACCTGCAAGAAATCCTTAGGCCATTGGAAGGTGAAGTTAAAGTCCAGATTTTTAATCTGAGGATGAAACCATACATAAAAATGTAATTTAAGGATATAGGCAAGCATTTCAGTTAAGGTCAAACTTGTACACAAAAAAGTAGATGGGTGCCAAGTAACTGACATGAGGAGTGTGACGGGGGTTGAAGATTTGGAATAGATTGAAACACAGCTACAGAGGGCAAAGAATGATTTTGGTCAAGACATTGTTTGTGTTCTCTTTTTCATTGTTAATAATGATTTTACTACTCTCTAGAGAGAGCAAAGCTTTTTAGTGAATCTTAATTACAGAGAAGTCAGAACTGTCTGGGGGGATATTGGGAGACACCAAACTTTCGTTATTGCAAATTATTTAAATCTTTGCTTTTTAATCTTTCAGACACTTAATCTTATATTTTCAAGTAAAAGAAAGTTGCATGATGATTTATCATACAATATCAGGAATTTTTTTTAGTGTAGTAAGTGTTAACCAAAAGGATTTTGGTTTGATTTGCTTGCCTTTTCTTAATAAGAAGTGTATGACTCCATTTTCTTCCCATAAGAAATAGGTCTGTCACCTGAACAATGTGAAAGTTCCATTCTCCATAGTAATGCTGTAAAGTTTAAAATGTAAGGACAATCCTTGATTACATTTCTAAATATGCCATATCTTATTGGTCTCTTTCTCTCTCTGTCTCTCTAATCCCAGCAATAAAATTTACAAGGTAAATTTAACATACATTTAGCAAGCATCTCTACCTGCCATGCATTGTTAACCACAGTTAAATAAAGATAAGATGAGAGAAAAAGGACATGAGCTTGCACTCTATCATGTAGCATTGTGTTCTTTCTGAAAGGGGCCGGGCAGAGGCCAAACTACACTGGTCGCGGTCAAAAGATCTTTATTGGAGGTATCGAGTGGCACCACGCAAGGAGAAGGAAGAGAAGAGGGGAGAGAGAGAGAGAGAGAGAGAGAGAGAGATTGAGATTCCTCATCTATACTGTGCCTGAGGAAAAACAAGTCCAGTTCCCATTCCCACATTTTCTGGCAGTTGATATAAGTAGTCATGGCACTGCTTGTCTACCACCTGCTGGAGAACAGGAGGAATCAAAGGAAGGGGCTGGGTTGTAGGACTCCAAAGCACACCCAGGAGACTATGGGACTACTGTTGTCATGTGCACGAGGCACTACTCTATTGGAGACATGGGGCCTTAAGCAGAAGGTTATTTAAATCCCAAAGCATAAACAAAATTATTGGAAATAGAAAAGCCCAATAAGCAGAAAGGCTGAGTTAACCTGCCTACTGGAGTGCGGAACGTGGACACTTTTGGCAAAAGCAGTGAGGTCTGGGCTTTATGTCAATGTGATAAATTTTACTTCCCTTTCAATATCTTTATCAAAACCTTCCCCCAGATAAATTGTAAATCAACTGACCAAGGTAATTTACTTATTCTCAGCCGGATGTTTGCGTCGGGTAATTTTGCTTCCAGAAAAGGACACAGCCTGCCTGTTTTTTCCTAACCATTTGGCAGGCAGGAGAAAAACATCAGGTCAGTGGCCAATAACACAGTTGCAACAGTAAATATGGGGCAGCACTTTAGAGGAGGCAGGAAAAAGGATGAGGAGCTTTACTCTCCCTGTGGGGAAAAAAACGTTGCTGGATTGGCAGGACTTTCTCTGAGGATTAATAGAATTTGCTCCGGTAACAAGCAGGTCACAGTAATTATTCCCACCTCTTTGTAGCTTTTCAATTGCCATTACCCTCCTGTGGCAGCTTATGGAGAATAGTTGGTGTAAAAATTATGGGCACTGATTATTATAATTAGATAAATATAGGGATAACAATTTTATTCAATTAAGGGTTTTGGCAAAGTGACCTAAACTAAGCCACAAAGAGAATCAACTCACAACACCATATTATACAAATGTCTGAATTTGCATTCAGAAGGATGGAACGTAGTCATTTTGGTGAAATCAGAATTCTCCAGAGGCAAAGTAAGAACCAGTGCCCGTGAAAGTAAGTACAGCAAGAGGTGATGATAATTTCAAATGGCAAGCCAAGGGATCTGAAACTTTGTATTCTTAATTTCCATCTTCTTAAGTCTGATATCATTTTCGTTAAAAAAGGCAATTTAGTTAGGAGGCACTGACATATCCCTAGAATTTGGCATTTTTCCTGGATTCAAAGAGGCTCATAAAACATTTTTTAATGAATGGATGAATTATGTAATAGAATAAATGAATGTATAAGTGAATATAAGCAATAAGTAAATGAAGTCTTAAGGGTTCTCTTGAAAATCTTGTAGTATCAGTAAGGGATTCCATCAAATTAAGCCTAGAAATCACATTACTAGGTGTTGTTTTTCTAATGATTTACTTTTAGTGAAAAAATGAAACATTAACACATAGTCACTGCATGAAACATATGACTGCATTGCCCTTTTATCTAAATTGAAGAAAATGCTCTAAGGAAGAGATAAACAAATTTTTTTCAATTCTGCACATCTATGCAAGCCTTCTTCCTATTCTTAGTTCTCTTTATTCCCACTTGCTCACTTTCTAGCTTAGTCTACTTACTTTTCCTCTTCTGTCATTGTTCTTCTCTCCCTCTTCATATTCCATCTCTCTCCATTTCATTCAGAGCTTTATCAAAAGATCTCCATAGCCAAGAAGAAATATCATTTTACTCACCCTTCAAATAACCATGACATCTAAACTACTTGTTATGCTGTCTGTTTGGCCTGACATCTCTTCCTGCTATGCTTCTTTTTTTCTCCTTGATCATGCCTTCTCATGTTAGACAGCATGGCAAAATTATTTTATCTAACCACTGTTCCCCAGTACCAGAAGAGTGAATTGATAATTCCCTTCATTTAAACTTTTGCCGTATAACGAACATCTCTATTCTACCACATATCACCTATCACTGATATTTCTTTCTGTGCTTCTTTCAGATTTTAACTTCAGGAGATTAATGGTCATAGCACATCGCTGTTAGTATCCATAGTTCCTGGCACATTGTAGGTGCTCAATATTTGAAAACATGAATGAAAACAGAAGGGAATGGAGAGAGTACAGAGTTGGTGGACATACATATTTTACAGTCATATTTACTTATCCAAAAATATAAAGGCATCACTGTTTTTATAACATTAAATTAATTAAAATTAGAAGTTGAATGCATTTTTTAAACTCTAAATATGAGTAATTTTCTAAAATTCAAGTGAGACTAAAATACAAACATGGCATCTTTTCATGTCATACTTTCTTCTAACTTGCTCTTATAAATAAATGAACACACACACACACATATATATATACATATATATACCATTGAAATCTACATATGAAAAGCTACATAGAAACTGAGATAACACTTTCATTCTGTTAAGTAAATATGTGTCTGTAATGTCATTGGTTAAGTCAAATTCTGAATGGAATTTATACCAGTGCTTAGCATTATGCTTTTTCTCCTATTCATTTCATCCTTTCTTATATTTTCTGGAGCCATTTTATTCACTGCCAGTGCATCTGATTGGACTGCAAAACATGAAATGTGTGGCTTCAAAACACAGCTGGAGCCAATGTCATTCTTTAGCCAGCTGGCATGAGCCATCATTGTAGAAAGCAGCTGACTTCTGTTTTGATAGAGTAAGCATTCCAATGTGTGCTGCTTGTAATTCACTCACCATCCAACAAACAAATTAGTTTAGAAAAGAAATATATCAGCCATTGAGAGGAATGAGATTGATTGATAAAAGGGTCTATCACTCCCTCCTACTTATGGTACACAGTGTACTTCCAAGGCTTTTAGCAAAGTAGTTTGTACCAGTTGCAGTGTTTTCATCCCCACAGCAAGAACTAGTGTGAAAAAACACTTGAAATTTTTCATGGCTCAAGGACAAAAAGAGCAGAGAACAACTTAGACAATCTACTTCATCTATGTACCTATGCAGATCTATTTGTCTGTCTATCACCTATTTATCTGTTCTGTCCATCTATCCACAACTCCACCTGCCAATTTATCCAACTGTCATCCACCTCTCCAACTACAGGACTATCTGTTATATTTCCCTTTATCTAATTATCCCCTATTTACCTATCTATCTATCTATTCATTCATTCATTCACCCATTATCTATCTATCTACCTATATCTAGTCTTTTTCTCTCTTTCTTTCTCTCTCTATTATATTCCCTTGTAATAATAAGGATAGATGTTCATTCGGTTATTGCTTAAATCTCTCTAGGAACAAAAGACTTACCATTCGACCTTATAGCCAATTCTCTAATTGTCCAGATCTAGCACTTACAGAGTTAACTGCATTTCTATGATCTTTATTCATTAGTTATGGCTTTGCTCTCAAGAGCAGTACAAAATAAGATTATGCACCTTCCACTGAAGATATCTCCAGATTTTTGAAGAGAGCTAATTATTTTTTTCTAAGCCTTTTATTCACTAGCCTAAATAAACCTGCTTTTTTCAGGATATATTTTTCTAATGATGAACTGCAATGTTCCTCTGTTGCACACCTGCCAGGTATATCATTGCTTTTTTAATTTAAATTACTGTGCCAGATTTAGAAACAAAGGGATCTTAAATCTATTACTTATGCTGTACTCATTTCCTACATATTAACACTAGTATCATATGATTTAAAAACTTGAAAATAGCCCTTTTCATGTCATATCATTTGTTTATTACTCCTCAACAAATAGTTACAAACTTAGAAGCTTAAAAAAGAACACATTCCTTGTAGATGCTGGATATTAGCCCTTTGTTCGATGGGTAGATAGCAAAAATTTTTCCCATTCTGTAGGTTACCTGTTCACTCTGATGATAGTTTCTTTTGCTGTGCAGAAGCTCTTTAGTTTAATTAGATATCATTTGTCAATTTTGGCTTCTGTTGCCATTGCTTTTGGTGTTTTCATCATGGAAATTAAACAAATTTACAAGAAAAAAGCAACCCCATCAAAAAGTGGGCAAAGGATATGAACAGACACTTCTCAAAAGAAGACATTTATGCAGCCAACAAACATATGAAAAAATGCTCATCATCACTGGTCATTAGAGAAATGCAAATCAAAACCAGAATGAGATACCATCTCATGCCAGTTAGAATGGCAATCATTAAAAAGTCATGAAACAATATACGCTGGAGAGGATGTGGAGAAACAGGAACACTTTTACACTGTTGGTGGGAGTGTAAATTAGTTCAATCATTAGGGAAGACAGTGTGGCGATTCATCAAGGATCTAGAACCAGAAATACCATTTGGCCCAGCAATCCCATTACTGGGTATATATTCAAAGGATTATAAATTATTCTACTATAAAGACACATGCACACATGTTTACTGCAGCACTATTCACAATAGCAAAGACTTGCAACCAACCCAAATGCCCATCAATGATAGACTGGATAAAGAAAATGTGGCACATATACACCATGGAATACTGTACAGCCATAAAAAAGGATGAGTTCATGTCCTTTGAAGGGACATGGATGAACCTGGAAACCATCATCCTCAGCAAACTAACACAAGAACAGAAAACGAAACGCTGCATGTTCTCACTTACAAGTGGGAGTTGAGAACACATGGACACAGGGATGGTAACATCACACACCAGGGCCTGTTGTGGGGTGGGGGGCTAGGGGAGGGATAGCATTAGGAGAAATACCTAATGTAGATGACGGGTTGATGGGCACAGCAAACCACCATGGCACATGTATACCTATGTAACAAACCTGCACGTTCTGAACATATATCACAGAACTTAAAGTATAATTAAAAAACAAAAACAAATACAAAAAAATCCAATTATAAAAAACAAACAAAAAAACAGAACACTTTATCTCACAGTTTGTGTGAGTCAGAAACCCAGGGATCAGCTAAGCTGAGTCCTCAACTTGGGCTGTCATGAAGGTGTTACCTGAACTGTGTCCTCATCTGGAGGCTGGGAAGGACCACTTCCAGAGTCACTCAGGTTGTTGCCAGAGTTCATCTCCATATGGCTGTGGAACTGTACTGACTTCTTTCTGGCAGATGGCTAGAGGCTTCCCCAGGGTCTTAGATGCTGGCCTCAGCATATACTATGTAAGTTTCCTAACATGAATGCTTACTTCTTCAAAGTCAACAAGGGAGAAATCTCTAGATGAAAGCTGCTAGCAAGATGGACACTTATATAAGGTAACATAGCCATGGAAGTAAAACCTGTCATATAGGCCATCTTTTATTGGTTAAAACAAGTCACAGGTTCCACCTACATTCGAAGGAAGAAGATTAAAAGAAATGGAAATACCAGGAGGCAGGTGTCATATCAACCAGGAGGATGGTTGTTTCCATCATTCCATGTCTTCCATATCCCCCTTATTCTCTATCAGCATTTTGACTTGATCAGGTTCTTTACACTGAGTAACCCAAATCTTTCAGTTTCACAAGGTCTACTTTTTACTGATCCTATCTTTATTGAATTACTTCTCCTCACGCTCACTGTTTAGCAACAATCTAATTTCCTCTTGGTCTTCAAGATCAGTCCTAACTGCCTGAAGAGTAACTGCCTTATTTTCATTTTTGATACATGAGAAGTCCAAGGTACCCATGGGGCAGTTCCTAAAATGAGTTTAATAAAATTAGGGCTGTATTTCCTAGTGGAAACGTTTCTTCCTTTTTAAGTAGGACCTCCAAGTTATGGGAAAGGAAGGAAATAATAATAACAATCATAATAATAATAAAAGTAGCTTAATAAGCATAATTAAGACACGCTTACCTTCACTTTTTATTGCCTATTCAGCTCCGTTCTGCATAAGGAAAAAGTGCCATATATTGGTTGCTGTCTTCATACATATATCATATTCTGTAGAATGGAACTCCAGCTACTCAAAATATTTTTCCCAGCTAGTGTCATAGGTGAGATTTCAGTAGGCCATTCCACTCTTCTATCAACTTGACTGCTTCTGGGTGTGAGGTACATCATGAGGCTAACTGCACAGGGATGGACCTATTTCCTCAATCATATCATGATAAAAAAAAGTTTCTTTGTCACAGGCTATGGTGCACAGGGTAACATGATAATTAATGAAGCAATTTGTAAGTTCCTTAATAGTAATACACACAGAATTGTTTGAGGCATGGAGAGAAAAACATATTTAGGTTAGTTATGTATTACCAAAAGAATGAATGACTGCCTCTTCAAGAAATAAAGGGGTTCAATGCAATCATCCTTTGTTAGGTGGTTAATAGGTGTACCTGCAAAGTGGTATTGATATGGTTTGGCTTCGTATCCCCACCCAAATCTCATCTCGAATAATAATTCCCATGTGTTGAGGGAGGGACCTGGTAGGAGGTGACTGGATCATGGGAGCAGTTTCCTCCATGCTGTTCTCATGATAGTAAGGGAGCTCTCACGAAATTTGATGTTTTTATAAATGGCAGTTTCCCCTGACCTATCTCTCTCCTGCTACCATGTAATATGTGCTTGCTTCCCCTTCACCTTCCCCCATGATTGTAAGTTTCCTGAGGCCTCCTCAATCATGTGGAACAGTGAGTCAATTAAACCTCTTCCAGTCATAATTTACGCAGCCTCAAGCAGTATCTTTATAGCAGTGTGAAAATGGACTAATACAGGCATCAAATTGGAAACTCACATTCTCTCTGCTATTTGCAAGTTGGGCACTCAAAATGTGTGATAGTCAAATCAGTCTTGGTTGGATGAAACACAGCTTGTTGAAATTATGCTTACACAATTTTGCCTCTATCCTTTGCTATAACCACTTTATAAACGTGTTCAATGAATAAGCAGCAAAGTAGATGGAGCAAGAAGATTGGCATTCCAAGGAGTGTTCATTTTTTCTAACTGATTATTAAGAGTAGAAGACATCAGCAGCTATTTCAAGAAGTTTATCTACATACCTTTTTCCAGATCTCATTGTCAACAATCTTTTCAATGTACTCTACATATGTCACTGAGTGGCTAGGCAATCTATTAATCATTATATAGAAGGCAATTATTAGTAGATCCATTCCTCAGGCCATCTTTCCTTCTAATCAGAGTGGAAAACAAAATATCTTGTGTTTAAATTTTTCCCTCTGGGAAAATTTCTCATCACAACTTCTATTCAGTATATTGTACAGAAGCCTCTTTAGTGTCATGCTTTTTTTTCCTTTTCTATTAAAAAAAGAAGTTATAGTGTTGTTTTAAAAGGAAATGGCAAAACATCAAAACTAATTACCATAGAAATTGAAGATGCCTACTTATGAATCTTCATTGTGCCTTTGTGACCTGCTTGAGCGTGGTGTCATATAAATGGTTTCTTTTTATGCTATAGCATAAGTTCTACTTAATGGTCTGATGTATCATATGCCACTTAGTTTGTGATAGGCAGTGTATCAATGTACTTTGTGTCCTAGATTAAGCATTAATTTTTCTACTGAAACACAGGTATAAGTCTTGAGCTACTTCTAGAGAAAGACAGTTTTTAGCAAAAAAAAAAAAAAAAGAAAGTAAAAAAGAGCATAGCTTTGCTCCCACACTCTAAGAATCTGGACTATGATTTTCCTAGTAGATTTTTTGAGAGACTCCATACAGTCCTCTTATCTGCTGTAGATTCATCGTCAAATACCATTGTGTCCACTAATTGTAAGGACAGAATATCTGGACCTGCTCAAGATATTCCTTCCTCATCCTTATTTAATATTGGAGTCCACATCGATTAATAGGTAACTGATGAGAATCCCATCCATATGCCAAAGTTGTTACATCCTAAATTCAAAGATTCCCCTCAATTCTCATTATGTGCAGTGGATGGAACAAAAGAGAGCAATCTATCTTTTACTTTAGAAGAGATACCTGAGAGACTACTGGACTCCTAGAAAATTTAACAACAATGTTTTCACCTAAAATTTTATGGAGTTCATTTCTCATTCTAAAGTATTAATGTGTCTTATTTAAGTTACCTAAGCTACTAGCTTCTCTTACCTATAGGGGCATCAAGGTAACTGAGGTCTCTTTAGACTACATTATGACAAAGAGAAGGACACTGAACATAGATTTGAATGAAGGTTAAAAAAAAAGTTACCAATGTTTCTTATTAAATTGATAGAAAAACAAACTTTTTTTTCCCAGATAAGTAGTTTTATGCCAGCTATCAGGGAGTATGCTAATTTTTTCAGTAATGGTATAGCACCTGAACATTCCATAAAGGGTAGTATTCTTTCCACGTTTATGATAATACACAGTTACTTTTCAAGATCAGTCAAACTTTTTTTTTTTAAACAGCCAAAGAGATAAGACAACCAATCATCCTTGATCCTTCCGCATGTTTGGAAATAGCAGTAGGGTCTGTATTTTCCTTTTAAATATGGTATAGTTTTCTTTTGACTGCATTTTCCTATTAAATATGGTATTGTTTTATTTTAATTGTGTTTTCTTATTAAATATGTTATTGTTTAATTTTGACAAATAACATTCTAATGGCTTTCATTTGGTCTCTGATACCTTAGGAAGAGTCAGGGAACAATCATAGGAATCTTGCTACTTGTTCAGTGTCCCACTTTAAACAACATATTCAGGAACCCAAGCTCTAAGCGTGGGATGGGCCACTGGACCATCTATCACATGTCCTCTGTCAGATTCACTGTAATGGGTCACAGCATTTACTCAGATCCACTATCTACTAATCTTAGGAGATATTTGCCCCTCCAGTTTCTCAGTGCCTAATTACTCTGCAAATGGCCACAAGTACATTTTGTTTCAGAATCTTACTTTCACAGGATGTAGGTAATTGTTTATTTCAAGCTTTAATATGCTAAAAAATCAACTTCTTAAACCCACTTTCCAGTGTACAGGTCAACATATGAAATGCCAAATTCTGAATTAGACCTACTGCTTTGATAAATTTGGCCCAGTTCAACTTAATATACTGTGTTATTTGATTTAACATCCTTAAGGGTGACAAGATCTTATAATTTTCTTTGATGTACAGGCTATCTTCTGTAGAAACCTTGCATTTCTCAGTCTGGAGTCTAAGACCAGAGGCAGTGAGTGATAATGGGAAAGTATCTTTACAAAAATAAACACCTGCTGGAAGTAAAGTTTAAGAATATTTAGAGAACAGATTCACAATTTTGGCTCTAGCTACCAAAATGCCCCTAAACCAGGTCTTCAAATCCAATTTGCTTTTAAACAGTGACCTATTCTAGGCATAAGTGACTTGAAAGTTGCACATTTGCTGGTGTTGCCATCTTTAACCTGCAGTTTGATTTGGATTCTGGTCTTTGGCATGCCTTTCTTATAGCTATGAGACAAGAGATTGTTTTAAGATTATCATGAAAGCTTTCTGCTTTTCCACATATGTCTATAATTGGAAATTAAAGGCCCATAGATTATCACTTGTTTTTTTTCTTTTGGTAGGTTCTCAAGAATAGTTAAAGACAGACATTCCACCCCATAGTCTGTAATCAGTGTGATTGTCATATTGATCAAATGCTATCAACTGTGGATTACATAAACCTTTGCTCTCCGTTGGTACTTCAACCCAAGCCACTACCAGGGATCAACCTCAAAGGCCTGCAGTCTATAACAGTCTCACAGTGTTCTGTACTTATAAGGTCCTGTACTTCTTTTGATGCTCAGTTGTTATTTGTTACTGGCTTAAAATTCTTAATAATTTTTAAACAAAGGGCTCAGCATCTTATTTTGCACTGAGCCCAACAAATTGTGTAGCCAGTTGGCCATGCCGCCAACAAAACTAATTTGACTAAGTCTGGTGCCAATGAATGACAAATTAAGCTGTTCTGCATTCCCCAGCAAAGGATATCACCCATATGCTTGACTAATATGCGACCAGTCTAGTTTCAGAATCCCATCTCAGCTTCTGCTTCCTGGTGGAACACTTGCAACCAACTACTCTCTCAGGTTTTTGTTCTCTCAGATGGCCCAACTGATAGTATTTCAGTGAGGGCTTATTTATAGATATGTGAGAGGCTTTAGCAAAACAATAAGGGAAATTGTGTTTTCTAGAGGCTAGTAATAGTGAGAAGAATCTTTCATCAATGAATTATAGTTGCGGAAAAACACAGCCACTGCCAGAAGCAAATTCGAACCAAACCTGAATTGGAGAAGATTACCTAACCTTTTTTTCTTTAGTGAAACCCAGCTGGAAGCTGGCCTGCAAAGAAATCCTGATAATACTATTCATAACAGTCAGACAATTGGGCAGAGAAGACTGAGAATGGATCTGTTGAAAAAGGGCAACAGAAAAGTCGTGTGAAATAAAATTTAAAATTAATCTTCTCCTTTTTTCTAATCTAAAAGTTGGAATCTTTATAACATGGAAGGACTACTTAGCATGGAAAAGCTACAAGGAATGTATAGTGAAGACAAATATTTTATTTCCCACCCATTCTTGAGTTACAATAAATACCTACTCCTTCTTATTTTTAGCTTACTTAGAATAAGATTAGAGCTGTGAATCTATCTGATTCGTCCCCTAAGTCCTCTATTTTCGCATGCATAATTGAAAGCCAGTTGTGAGTAAAAGGTGTAGTTCCATAGAATTTATGTTTGGTTCCTTTTAAATTTATTGGACTGTCGTGTACTTTTTTATTGAGCAGAAAGGACACTGTGCTTTTGTGTATTCACTTCCTGTCTATAATGAATTTATCCTTTTGTTGTATTCTAGTCATTATAATTTAATGTTTAATTCTTTTGTGTTGTTTTATTTTAGTATCTTTATATTTTTGTAAACATATCAGTTACATAGTTGTTGAACTGTCCTAGAATTTAAGATCCCTAAATACATTCATTGTAAATATTCTGCTAAAAATTCTAGCACTGAAACAAAAGCAGTATAACAAATGTTTTATATTGTAATAAAAAGGTACTGAAAATGTCAACTCAAACCTTGATACAAACGGTATAGAGGCCAGGGATGGAGATATCCTCCTTTGCTGTGTACTTCCAGTATTAATCTGTTCTTATTCCTTTAAAATGTGCTTATAAAAAGAGAGAGAGAAAGGGTGATTAAATATTCATTTATTTATTTATAATGTGGTTAATATTATTAATGAAGTATATTCATGTAATTACTTTTTTGGTAGTTTAATCAAATGTAGATCTATAGAAAACAGCTGTTCAATACTTAAACAGATGGACGGGGGAGGGAAACCTAGTGTCCTGTGTTTAAAGAGCTGAATGTATATCTAAACCCGTAACACTGCTACCTTTTGTGCACCAACAAAATAACCCAGCCTAAAATGCCTTCAGATGAACGCTACATATTCTCTTCAAAGTAAAGTGGCTGTTATTGTTAACAAATTGAGTAATAAAATTTATACCTCAAAATATTACAAATAAACATAGTTTCATGTTATTTAGATTCATTACAACTGAAAACATATAAAATAAAAACAAAAGCCAACTGAAAATTAAGTAGTGTGAAATGAAACCAACCTAATTTTGAAATTACCTTAAAAACAAGTTATAAAGAGGGAATCCAGGCAACATGCAAATTTGTAAATCATCCTTATTGCCTGATTTTAAATAAGCACCTCCTAGAATTTACCAGGATCTTTCTACATAGTGCTTAATAAGTAGCAAATGAGAAGCTTATGAAAGATCATCCAAATCTGTCAATGAGGGCATCACAAAGCTAAGGAATGCTTTTAATGAAAGTATGGTACCTAGTGTCTTCTTGTCTTCTCCAAGAACTCACTAAAGATAATATGGCAGCAAGAGTTGACAAGTGATCTCTATACTACAATAAAAACAATCATTACTCTCAATTCTTTTAGAAAGAAAAAGGTTATAAATGAGTGAACTACTGTAGAAACATGGAGGGTAGAGTAAACCAAAAGAACTGATACACCTGATACACCAGAAGCAAAAGAGATCGTGGTTTGAAAGACAAGATTTGTTTTGTGCCACAGTGCTCTGGATTTGATATTATTCAAATAGCGATATAAAGCCCTTGCTTTTGTGTGCTAGAGTTTACCTAAGCATCCTTCATCAGTTAATATTTTAGTCAAATATCTCATATGTCACAAACAACTGTTTTTCTTCATTTCTTCATTACATTTTTTACTAATAACAGGATCTGCTCTTTGCTACGTGTTACCCTCTGAATAGGACTAAAACAATGAAAATATAGTCAGAGGCTCTGCCCTCAGAGAGGTTAATTTAGATAAATAAATAATATAGGTTTTTAAAAGCAAATGTAATAAATTAAAATCAATTCCTAAATGATTGTAAATTATTTTAGCTACAAAAAGGACTATTTCAAACCTAGAGATAAACTGCACAAGCTGATTTAGATTTTTTTCTTGCTTTAAGAATCAAGGCAGTACTTTTGGTTTCTTACTTTTAAATTTATTTAGTTCCCTCTTGAGCTGATTTATACCACTTTGCTTCTATTATTGACTTTGGCAGTTTGTTACTTATTTCAACTACTCTTTTGTGTAATAGAATTTTTTGAATCACCTATAGGCCAGGCTTGTACTTAATTTCAATGCATGAACTTGTGTTTTTAAATGAGTTATTCTTTCAAACAGGAGATCTCTTTTTTTTTTCAATTTTTTTTTTTTTTTTGTATTTCAGTAAGACCTCACATATTGACCTCCTTTTTTTTCCCAAGACATTGTAAGCTTTTAAAAAGTGAATTTAAGCATGCAATTAGGAGCAATGAAGCACAAAATTGCTCATGCATGAAATATCATCATTTTCCTTGTGCATCTGAAAATAAGGGATTTGTGCTGCCCAATCATGAGCTAACTAGTAGGATAAGGGCACACAATCATGCACAACCTATCATTATATTTTAACAAATTCAGTAAGAGTTTGGTACCCACAACTATAAACTCATAAATACCCACTTGATGATAAGCCTTTCTTCTTACTGCACATACACTGATTTGTTCTATATGATGTGATTTTGACCTTTTGTCCATTGATTCTCTATGTGTCACAAGTTTTTTTCAAGAAATATTAATATCATTTGAGAGAAGACTTTAAGGTTAAAGATGGAGGGCTATGGAAGAAAAAGTGTTTAAGGAGCCAGTAAATCTTTTTTAGTTCCTATTCTCATGCAATCTGTTTAAGATGCACCAGATTTAACAGCTAAAAAGGGACTGGAGCCCAGTCTAATTTCTGGTCCACAAGACCACAGTATTTTCTGCATTAAACAACTGCATCTTCAGTTGCTCTTTATTTAAATAGACAAATACATTCTCATCCTAAATATAAAAGCCAATTGGAAATTAATTAGGGTCAACAATTTCTATATGTTTCGTTGTTATTAGAAGCTTAATATCACAATTATGGCATATCAATACCCACCTTTTGCCCTCACTGCCTTAAAAACTTTACTCTTGCTCACGGCAGGCTCCATTCCTGACCTCATTATTTTCTTTTCTTGGATTTCAGATTTTTCTTCTTCTGTCACATAACTGCAACAGAATTATTTTCCTTAAATTTCTTACCCATTGGAGACAATTACTATTCTTTATTATTAGAGAAGTGATTCTACAGAGTAGAGGAGGCACTGGATTTTGCATTTTTTTCTTTTACTTTTTTTTTTGCCTATATCACTAACATCCTGTCATTTTAAATAAACGCTTTATTTTTAAGACCCCATTTCTTTAAATATGATTATGGGATAATTATAACTGCTCTACTTATGAAAAATAAGTATGTATTTAATTAAATATCAAACGGTTAGCATATAAAGCCCTCTGCACATTGTAAATCAATCAACAACCATGCATTTTTACGAAGGTGATACATATTACTAGACACAGTTTGAAATGATTGGTTTGCTACTGATAATATTCCTTTTCTCTCATTTTATTTGCAGTGATTCATACCCCATCACTGATCCTTTCCCTACCCCTTCAGCCTAACACATTTTGCAAGATTTATTTCAAATTCCACCTCTTCCCTAAAGCTTTCCTAAGAATTCCAACCAATCTTGACATTTCCAAATAAAATGTATTATTATATAGAGAGGTTAATTTCCTAAAATGATTATTATTAAAATATATTTTATTAAATATTTCAGAATATTTGAGAATAGATTTTCTACTGAAAATGTGTGAAATTTAAAAGCTAGTAGTAAGATCTTGAGATAATTTTTTTTCCACATAGGCTAGACAGGCCTTGGGTGGTCTTAGGCAATGCTAGTTATTCCAGTTAAGTTTATAACGTCTCTTTTTTCACTCACAGAGGGGTCCTGATTCAGATGAAAGAAAAAATGTGTTCACCTTATCAATGGGTCAATTTCATGTAGTGGCTACAAAGTGGTGGAAAACATCCACCATTAATCACTGTGTGTTTGCTGAGAACTGGCTGGACTCTGCCACTATAGTACAAATACAGTTGGTCAAGGAGCAGGAGACCAAGGTTGAGAAAAGTATCTTAATGTGTACTAGTATCAGAGTATGCACTAAGAAAAGGAAATGTAAAATGATTTTTCTCTTAGACGTCATATATTCCTATACAAAGGCAATATGAAATAGCCCTTGTTAGCATGAAGGAAGGAATGTCTGAGTAGTTGGAGTCGTATTTGTAGAGTCAGTGAGAATAGATGTAAATCTCTCCATCATTCCACACCCGCTTTTACATCTTTCTGTGTCCTGCACCTCATGGCTAGGAGATTTCCAGAAATAAAACTATACAGTCAATTTCAGGTGCATTTTAGGCAGTAGCTACAGGTCTCTTGGTAATTCTGTTTACAACATTTGTTTCTGTTATCTATCTTGAGAAATTTGATGTCCCTAAATGTTTCTTATTATTTAGAATGATGTTTAAGTTAATGATTACACATATGGGGGTGGTTATTTAATAATTCTCTTTTTTTCTCTTTGTTTCCAAATATTGCAACATTATAGAGTCTCTGATTTTGAAAGAATTCCATGAACATTGCAATGTGAATTATCACATTGCACTCTGCCTGTAGTACATGTCGCTCCCTCATTTAGTTTTCATCATTGCATCTGTGCTATTGGCTGTGGACATAGGGAAGCAGAAACTAAAGAAGTATCTCCAACTAGTTTGATGGTACAGGCTGATTGTATTTATTTTGGGAGGATTTATCTGATCTCTCCAGACTTCACTTAGGTATTTTTATCAGCTATGACACTTTCAGCTGTAAGAAATAGAAGATACAATTACAATCAGCTTTGAAAACAAGAGTTGATTAAAGAAATCTTGTGTAAGGCAGTACCAGCTCGTCAAGGGCCAGGATCCTTCATCATTCTCCTGCACCATCCTCAGCATTTTGGCTTTCAAGCTAAGGCTGATGCCCTAATGATAAAAAATGCAGTGACATGGAAGCCCCAGTTTTCATGTCCTCACAAAACCCATTTAGCGGCAGGGAAAGAGGCCGTGTTCCTCACATTCTCGTTTTTTTATCAGAAAGGAAATCCTCTACCAGATCCCTAAAATCTAACTTTACATTTTGTCTCATTAGCCGTAGTTATATCACATGACCATGCGTGAGCTAATCACTGCAAGAGGAAAGGATGGTTATTATGGGCTTTGCCTAATCATCATTTCTTCCAGGAGCTGGAAAGAGAACCAGTTTCCCTGGGTGCATGTGTGCCATCGGTTCCTGAACAGAAACCGGTTTCTAATAGCAAGGAATAAGGAGATAATGGCTATTGGGAGGGATTTCTATAGCATCTGCCACACCTTTCAGTGTGTTTCTGTAGCACTTACCATAGTATATAGTGCCCGCTAACTTGTCTGTTTGCCATATGTAATTGTATAAAGGTAGAGATTGGCTTGAGCTCATTGTCTATCCGCAAAATATCATACACAGTAAGTGATCTTAAATGAACAAAATAATACTGAATGTTATGTTGTACTATAAATGGTCAATATGACTTCAGGATACATCAAGCTATAGTGTCTGTGCCCTTCTGTAGGCTACAGGAAATCTGCAAGCTCTTTTATAAATATGCTTCATAAATCATGGAAAAATAAGGCAAAGCCTAATCCTTCTCTTTCTTTGACATTTCTTTTTATTAAATTTCAGCATAGTATTTCTGCATTGAATATGTCACCTTCAGTAATATATCCAGGATACTTTGGGAAAAAAAGACACATGCAGGTGTAGACACTGAAGAAGAGCTTTCTATTTTGTCATTTTATTGTTCCTAAACTTGGAATAAGGCTATGTTTCATTTTTCTTATTATATGTTTAGTAGAAAAAATGATCTGTACTTATAGCTTACAAAAGGAAGTCTAACGTAGGAACAAAGTACTCATTAATTTTCATTCACATGATGTTATAATAACATCTCTGAGAGATGACTTAAGGCATAATGTTTTTCTCTTTTGAAATAAATGAACTCATCTTGGATGCTAATTTGCGAGTTACTTTTTAAAATAATGTTTACTCTCTATAAACAGGAATGCACTAAAATTTAAAAACATGGAAACATATGTAGGTCACATAAATTTAAGAAATGATATACCTAATGCTAAATGACGAGTTAATGGGTGCAGGAAATCAACATGGCACATGGATACATATGTAACAAACCTGCACATTGTGCACATGTACCCTAAAACCTAAAGTATAATAAAAAACAAAACAAAACAATGAAAAGGAAGAACAAAAAAAAAAGTTATTTCTAAAACATATTAACATATAGCTATATTCATTAAAGCAAAACAACTGTGTTAACATTAAAAATAACATATAATTCTCAGTAAAAGTTTACATACATTATTTAGTTTCTTAGCTATAATTTGTACCTAATATATTTATTAGGTACAATAAATTATTATCTTGTTATCTCTCTATTTCTCTGGAGAACCCTGACTAATAATACACTACATGAGGGAGATTAGAAAGTATTAAGGAGCTCTACAGAATACAGCTCTCTGTATTTTCCTGGAAAAAAAATTTTAAAAATATGGTTGTATTTTATCTTTAATTGCTTCATAAAATTGTAGTCTTTTTTCAGGTTGCATTTTGTGATTGCTACATTTGAAATTATTGATTTTTTTCAAGTTACTATTTTCTATATAAATTGTGATTTTTAAATTTGAGAATGTAATCTCTATGTCGATAATGAGGTACCTGGTAAGTTCAAAGCAAATTCTGTTAAATTTTTATTTTGTAATAGTTTAATATGTAAATATTCTGGCACATACATTTTCACAGCTACTGTTTAAAAAAACAGTAAACTCTATTTACAGCATCTTTATTCAATAAAATTTTTATGACAAAAAAAAAGAAATGAAAACTGTAGCATTCTTGAAAAGTTATGTTTTGCCCTTTAAGAAAATTGTAGTTTATTTCTGCAGCCAGATAAAAAAGCACAGAATGAGGAAATAAATAAATATACATAGACAGATATAGATGTTTGTACCAAAACAAGTTGATTGCTCTCTTTAGATTTGGGTATAGATAATGCCTTGAGGGAAATATAAAACACTGTAGAACAGTTTCTCAATTGTGACACTATTGACATTTTGGGCTGGATAAGTCTTGGTTGTAGAGGGTTGTCCTTTCCATTGCACAATGTTTAGCAGCGTCCCTAGCCTCTACCACTAGATGCCAGTAGCATCTCCCCAGTTGTCACCAACAAAAATGTCTCCAGACGTTACCAGATATTACAAGGAGAGAAAAGTAACTCTAAGTTAAAAACCATAGCTGTTAAGTAGCAAAGTTATAAAAATTTTCATCTTAATATGTAACAGCTTAAAAAAAAGGATGGGTTTGATAAGGTTGGTGACTTTGAGTTATGTGATTGGTACTTGGGCCATAGACTATGGGAACTGAAGAAAGATGATTGATTTGTTTATAAAATATAATAATCCTTTTCCACTGTTTTACAAGACCATTTATCAGTTCTTTTTTCCATTAGTATGTAGAAAAAAAATAAAAATAATGAATTCAGCAAATATTCATCAAGCCAGTATTCTGCATTAATTATCTTACTAAATGTTCAAGAGTCAAAAATAACAGCCCATTTCCTCACAAGACTGATGGTCTAGAAGTTGAAACATAAACAAATTATTAGACTATTATAACAGAAGAATGAACAAAGCAGCTGAGGAACTCAGAGGAGAAATTAAATACATTTTCACAGAGAGTTCAGGACATTTTTCCATAGACATGCTATTTGAGCTTATTTTTTAAAAAACAACATTAGAAAAAAATGGAATAACATTTAAAACAATGGTGCCTCCTTGTGAACTTCATGTAGCTCACAGAATTAGAGCAAGGACATAGCAAGATAGAGTAGTTGAAGTAGAAGCTGGCCAGAAAAACAAAGCTGGGCTATGAGAGGTTCATACATTACGCAAAAATAATTAGGCCTTTCTCCTGTACGTTTTAAATAGTTCAATAATGTGATTAGAGCTATAATCTAGAAACACTATTGTAGTCATGTGTGGAGGCTAAAGCATCTCTGTCGTGGATGATAATCCACCATGTTGACTTCTGTTTGACCCCAGTTCCAGGAATGCCTCCAAAATTTCCACTTTATCTACTGTTTCTTGTATAAGAGCATGTACTTACTGTAAATCCTACCCTTATGTCAAAGCAACCTTGATCATAAATTCTGCTCTTAGACAGATTCATGTAGCATTCTTGCCTTTCCCTACAATTGTCCTACACTCTTCTTTCCCAAGGGATATGAGCTCTGGGTCTAGGGGATAATGGTGCAGGGATCCACCATCTTGTCTTGCTGCTGCCCTAGATATAAACATGGCTTCTGTTCATAAATATTTCTTTCTGAAAAACTGGATATGTCAGCCTCTTTCTTTGGTTTCTCAGCTTCCTCAGACCTTTGGGGTTTGCACAGGCCTGCCCATCATGGAACATCATGTATGAACTTTAAATATAAAGTAAAGAAAACTGAAGGCAATGAAACCTACATTATGACAGAAATGTTGAAAACTTGAATAAATCCACAGAAAGAAAGAACACAAGAGTAAAACATTCAGGTTATGTTAAAGTGTTATAAATTATATAAAGAGAGAGAAAATGAAGAGGCTGCAAGACATAATGACTTCCATGCTTTTGCTGTAGGTAATTTGGAATATCTTGATGCTATTAAGAAGAGGTGATACATACAAAAAGGAAACAAAAAGATTTGGGGAGTGAATAACACATTTTGACATATATCAAAGGCCCTTTAAATATTCTAAAATATCTGTAAAGATATTCAAAATCAGTGGGAAACTATTCTAGTGCTTATCAGAGATGTTTTATTACTAAGTTATACATATAAAAGTAGATGCCCAGTGATCACAGTATCACAAAGAAAGCTTTCAAGTTATGAACAATAGAGAAACCCCAACATTTAAATGGAAGATATATGAACAAAAATATTCATTTATCAACCTTGTTATTCTTAATTTTACCATTGTCAGAGTGGGTAAGAAAAAAACAGGAGATTTTTTTTTCCACAGAAAGCAAGATGGAAGACAGCTTTAATATGAAAGTTAAAAAAATTGCTTGATCTCAAGGCTTCATACATTGCAGATGTGTAAAACAATATGAGGATGAAAGAGTGCCCTTTAAATGTGTCTGTTGGAAAGTCATTGGGGACCTTAGCACAGCAGTCACAGTGGAAAGGTCAGAGTTGAATCAAGGTCCTCAAGGAGAAGGAGAAAGATTCAAGAGAACATGTAGAAGATAACTGGTAAGAAGAATAATGGCCACCCAAAGAGGCCCATATTTTAATTACCAGAACCTGTGATTATCTTAAGATGCATGAGAAGGAAGAGTTAAATCTTTTCATGAAATTACATTTGCCAGTTAGCTGACCTTGAAATAGAGTGAGTAGCCTGGATCATCCAGGTGGGCACAGTGTAATCACAAGTGTCCTTAAAAGTGAGAGAAGGAGGAAAAGGAGGTCAAAGTCAGAAAGGAGATGTAACTACAGAAGTATAGTCTGGGAGATTTAACATTGCTAGCTTTGAAGATAGAAAGAGGCATGGAATGTGAGTGGTCTCTAGATGTTTGGAAAGAGCAAGGAGATGAATTTGCCCCTCAAGATACGAGAAAGAAATGCAGACCTGCTGATGCCTTGATTTTAGGCCAATAAAACCTATGTTAGGCTTCTAACCTACACAACTGTTAAGGTTTGTGTGGTGTTAAGGTCCCCAGTTTGTGATGTTTGCTTATAGCAGCAATTACCTGTTTGGAAACTAACACAGGAATCTCAACAGAAAAAAAAAAAACACATCATTTTTTCAGAAATGTATTGATTCATTTAACAAATATTTACAGATCTGTTCCACCTGTTGGAGATATAGTTGTGAATAAAACATGCACACAAAAATCAATCCCTCCATTGGAGAACTTCACTTTCAACAAACAAATTCTAAAAGGATCTGGTATATTAGATATTAATTGCTATGGAGAAACAAACAAAAGAAGGCAAAAGGTATTAGTTACAATGGCGGTGCAAGAATTGAGATTGCTGAATCTTCCTTGAAAAATGGACATTTGAGCAAAGATGTGAAGCAGTGAATCAAGTGATGTATACGTCATGGGGAAGAACAAACTGAAAAGAGGAAATCACAAGTGTATAATCCCAGGAGCAAAATCAGAACTGGCTTGTTTAAGGGACAGCTGGAGTGCAGTCAGGCAGGAGAGATGAGTTCAGAGAATCAACATGTGGGTAAAGTTTGTCAGATCACAGTAGTAATGACTTTGTATTTCATCAGCATGGAAATAAAATCTATTGCAACATTTTAAGTAGAGGGCATGATTTGATTTGTGTTTTAAAAGGATAGCTCTGGGTATGGGTTTGAAAATAGACTAACAGAAGTTAGGGTTGAAACAGGCTGAACAGTTGGCAAGCATTTTCCATAGTCTAGTAAATAAATAATGTGACTTAGTTCTAAATTTTAGGAGTGGTCACAGGGAGGAGGAAAGGTGCTGGATGTCAGAAATAATGTGAACATTTGGTCCCCTGGATTGGATGTGGAATGTAGGAGAAAGGGAGGAGTCAAGGATAAATTCATAGTACTCATTTAGTTTAGGAGACCCACTAGTGGAAGACAGAAAGACAATGGAGGGGCAGGGCGTGGTGGCTCACACCTGTAATCCCAGCACTTTGAGAGGCCAAGGCGGGCGAATCACTAGGTCAGGAGTTCAAGATCAACTTGGCCAACATGGTGAAACCCTGTCTCTACTAAAAATACAAAAATTAGCTGGGCATGGTGGCAGGGGCCTGTAATCCCAGCTACTCGGGAGGCTGAGGCAGGAGAATCACTTGAACCTGGGAGTTGGAGGCTGCAGTGAGCCAAGATTGTGCCACTGCACTCCAGCCTGGGTGATAGAGCAAGATGCCATCTAAATAAATAAATAAATAAATAAATAAATAAAATAAATGACAATGAAGGATGGAGCATTGCAAATATAGTATCGGAATGTATCAATAATAATCACAATAAGTTGCATTTTGATAACTTTCAAACACTGAATATCATATGATCATTATAAACCATCTGCAGTATTATTAAGAATGTTTTCCTCATTTTGTAAATTGAAAATATGAGAAAAAGAGAGGCTAATTGACTTTTGTAAAGCCATTGTTACTGAATGAAAGACTGACTCCCTGGTGACAATAAACCTCTTTCATATAGTAGTGATTATGCCTTAAGAATTTCTATTTTTTAGATCTTTCCAACAATTTTCACATTGAAATACCAAGTACCACATTGAGTATTTTTTTAAATTGCTTTTGATACAAATGATATTGAGAGTAATATGAACTCTGTGTACATATATGAAGTATTGGAGCCACGTGAATTATAGAAAGCTTAAGAAATCATTAATATATTTCCTGCATCAGTTGGAATTACATTTAAATATTTTCAAACATATGAGAATGTATTGTTTTTCAATAGGCCTTCCGTGGAGAGGAAATATAAGCCTCAAAATGCTTGTAGAATTTTTACGCTGCAAAATTTCAAATATCGTTAATTGTATATTGTATATTCTGTCTTCTTGGTAAAACCTGGAATTAAAATCTTTGCTATGCAACACAAAAATGAAATTTTATTAACATGATGGCATGCTTGAATTGTGTTTGAGATTATTATCATGATGATTTCAGGGGCCTGGATAAAAGTAGCATTTCCTTCTTTCCAGATCTCCATGGAATAGTGAAAAACAGGCTAAGTGATGAAAAAGAAGTGCCGAGAATTTGGTATACTTCATTTTTCGAGGTATATGCACATTTAAAACGACTTGATAAAAAGAAACAGGGAGAACAAAAGTAACTGGAACAAGGAAAGAGATGAGTCCAAATCAAGAGGCAGTTTCCAGCTTACTTGTAAAAAGACATTCCCAATTTGTAGCTTAGGAAACACTATTCTTAAATTTTAGGATCATTTTTCTAAAGAAAGCTTCTTTGCTATTCTGAGGTTTCCTGGCTTCCCTTGACAAAAGAATTTATTGAAATAGTAGACACTACTTCTATGTGCTATGTTCCATTACATAGTGAATTCATTATTACTGTATTTTATTAAAATGAAATTTATAAACCCAAACAATAAGCTAATGAATAATGCTGCTCAGCTCATTAAAGCTAAACTTAGAAAATAACCGTTGATCATATTTTCAGAGCAGTTTTAAATTTCAAATAACTTATAATGGAAGCCTGAGTTTTTAATTAACAAATGGATAGATTTATATAGTAAAATGGTAATTTTTAGAGAGAAATTAATTGATACGTGGCTAGTTTACCTTCTGTGTTAGAATTTCTGTATTGGCAAATGTTTTTTATATAAATAAAGATATGTATTAAATGTATTGGTGTTTAAAGATGTAGTGTGTGTGTGTGTGTGTGTGTGTATGCATGTGTATAATTTTTCTTGAGCCTAGTTGAACTCATTTAAGCTAAAGGAGCCTGTGTGTTCATGAAGAAAATAAACAAAATAGCACCTCTTATCCCCTTAATTTATGCTTAGGATTAGGGCTATCTATCAAGGTTTAAGAAAGCTTGGTAGCTTATAGGTGGAAGCTACCAATTTAATAAAAAAGAAACTCCACCAGATCTTGAATCCCCAAGTGCAACGAGGTGCAAAACTATGTACTGGTGGTGTTCACAAGTTGTTCAGGATTGTGTTATTCTTTATTGTGATTCATGTAATTTTGAAATAGGGAAATGTTCATTATTCCTCAGGGTATATTTTGAACTGTACTTCCCAAGACACTGTAATATTTTTTATGTGGAGTTATTCTTTATATTTTATATGTGCTGCTGTTCCTGGTTTAAAACTAGAGCTAGATGAAAGATCAGTCTTATCATTAAAGACTGACTTAAGTATAAATACTTTTTAGCTTATTTAAAGTATAACTTTCCTTAAATTGCAAAAGTTGCTTTTTTATGAGTGACTGATTATTTGAATCATCTTGATTTGAGTTGGTGAAATAAATACGAAAAAAAGCACAGCTTTCCTTAAACAATAAATAAAGCAGGCATGTGTCATAGGGTAGAGTATATTGAAGAATGAAATTAATTGAAAATTAATCCACAAACAAGTGAATAAATAGACCTGAATAGGTTCATGAATTTCTCTGAAAATGGAATAACCATGAATGATTCAATAGTTTAGTTCACATTTTTATAGAGGATACATCTATTTTATCATTATTTAGGGCTGGTTTTTTATATACCTTCTAGTTTCTTTAATATTATCTCAAAGCAGATAAATTGCATCTCTTCTGTGTATTAATGTTCTCTTTTTTAATTTAAAAATGAAAAAAACTGAATACATGGGCTTTAAAATAAATAAACATTTCATTGCAGGCTATTGAAGGCTAACAAAACCATGGGAACCAGAAATCTAGCTGCAAAATAAAGTACAAAAGCTCATAGTTACCAGATGCTTTCAATAAAAATATTAAAACTATGATTGATAATAATAACAAACCCTTTATATAATGTCCAAGCCTGGTTTAAGGGAATGTTTTCTATCTATTTCTACATTTATGTGTATATCTAGGTATCTATCTGTACACATAGGTACATGTGTAGACATAAGTCATAAATATATATATATCTTAACTAATTTAATTTTAACAATAGCTACATAATAGGCAACATAGGGGTTGCATAATTTAAGTCACACAGCTAACATGCCCGGAATTCAAACAGATTAACTTCAAAGTCTGACTGTCATGCATACTGTTTCTTCTACCTCTGTGACAGAAAGTTTATCTTAGAAATCTAGGCTTTTTTTTTTTTTTTGCCAAACATAGCTACCAGTTCAACAACATGTCTTTTCTGGGATCATCACATCAGTGCCAGAGACAAGCAGATAAAATGCAAACCAAATGAGATTCTAGGTTCAACATAAAAGAAATTCATTTTACTGACTGAAGGTTTTAAAGAGTGAGGAGGAACTGGTAGTTTCCATCAAAGACTCACTGAATACCCATATTTATTTATTAAGCAGATATTATTTTATTGAGTGGCTATCTTATGCTGGGAACTGGTTTTATTTCTCAGAATAGAGGTAAAAAGATGATCCTTGATTAAAAAGAGATTATATCCCAGGGAAAAACTAAACATGCAAACAACAAATGTAAATATGTCATGGAAATGTCAATAATGGTAACATGTACAAATAACATTGAAAAACTTAAGAAAATGAATGTATGTTGGAATGTCAGAAAATGCTTCACACAAGAAAAAGTTTTAAGTTGAGATTTGAATTTCCTTGGCTCTGATGTAGTAGTTTCCTCAAGTGTATTATTATAAAGATTATATAAACACACAATATATATGTACCATATATACACATATATGTGCATAATCACATTTGTACATCTGGAATATCTGATGTCTTTGTATATATACACATATTCAGTCTCACTGGGTCTCGACTACTAAGAGAATATACTGTATTCAGTTACTAGGGCACAAATTATGGACAGAAATAGTGGTTGTGATTAGAAACATGGGTTGTGTTCATATCATAAGGTGTGTTAGGTGTCATAACAAAGGTGTTTGAACATTTATGCAGTACAATATTTTAAACAGCAAAGAAACTTGGTAGGAAACAATAATATTGACATATCTGAATATTATAGAGATGATTATCTGAAGGCAGTTTTTGTAGTTTCTTGTGCCCACATCAACATAGGTTGAACTGTACATAGATATTCTTTCATTATTTAGTTAACACATTAGATAATAATTGTTATTATTTTTAAGTAATACATGCAAACATTTTTCATCTTTATTAAACTAAGTAGTGGTGGATGTATTAGAAATGAAGCTGGAAATGATTACCTTATTTGCCCATGCAGGAGTATATGTTTTCCTCTACCCCTGTTAAAGTAGATATTCGCATTTCATATCTCCCTTCTCTCTACGATCCAATCTTGTCCTCATCATATCAGGACTTCAGACCCAGAAAAGTTGGGTGTAATTTTACTATTCAAATTTTACAACTTAGTTTTAGAGTGTCACAAAGCAAAAAATACTCCACCACCATTTCCTTGCCCCCTCTGCTCTATCTGAATCTATATGATATTATTGATACTGAAGGAGGTTGGCTTCATACCACGCCCTAGAGAATGGGGGTATGACGTGGTGCAGGGTTCACATTGACTTGATCGCAATTCTTTCAGATTTATTGAGACGTTTTATATTATAGGAGGAGATACATTTTCTTAAGCGATTCCATCTATACACAAGAATAAAATGGTTCCTGCAAAGCTGGGGTACAATATTCTATTTATGCCAGTTAAATCAAACATGTTTAGTGTTAAAATGCTCTAATGCTTACTGATTACCTGTCTGATAGATCTAACAGTTATCGTGGAGGATGTAATATCTTACTTTAGTAAAAGATTTGTCACTTTCTCCTTGCAGTTTTGTTAAATGTTTGCCCCTATATTTTGAAGCTGTGCTATTTCATACATACATGTTTAAAATTATGTCTTACTGGTGAGTTGAACTTTTCATTACTATAGAGTCATCCTCTTAATTTCCAATAACTTTTTAAAATTATAGCTATTTTATCAGATATTATATTTTAAGTAATTCTCCAAAAACATATTTTTACATTATTTGACATTCAGCCTTTTAATTTTAATTGTACCTCATGGAACCAACATGTTTTTAAGCCACTATTATGAACATTTTTTTAACTAGAGAGTTTAGTTCATTTACATTTATTTCTACTACCATATTACCTGATTTCTATTTGTTCACTTTTTTCTCCCTTTCTTAACATCTTTTAGATTAATTTGATGTTTTACATTTATTTTATTTCTCATCCTATGTTTTTCCCTGTACTTGTTTGGAAGTTATATGCACTCTATGTATTTTACAATTTGTTATTCTTGCCTTTTAAGGAGCATATTAAATTCTAAACATATTTAATATTGTAACCTTTATTACTTACAATATAAGCATCTTGGAATAGTTAAGTCTTATCAAGGCCTTTTTAGCTTATATTCTTTTTCTTGTTTTCCAGAGTTTTAATTGTAGCGCATTTTTTACCCACTCATTGAATTCTGCAAACATTTAATGCCCTTGGAAAAGGACCCTGGGCCTGGAAAGAAATGGCAGGCTTAGCCTATGCATTGATTACCTGAAAAGAGAGCCCAGTCAAGCTATACCCAGACTGCTAACAACGTAAAGTAAAAAAAAAAAAAAAAAAAAAAGTAAAATAATTCATTTGTGTAGTTTGTGGTAATGGTTATGTAGCAATACAAAACCAATAGAGTAATTAATTAATGAGGGAAGTAATAAGATGCTACAATTGATTCAAAGGAGAATTCAGAAAACACTTACATAGGCAATTAGGAATGCTGAAATGAATTTACCAATAGACGCAAAACTGGTCAATATCCACAGGGCAAATATCAGCTGCATTCACTAGATAATATTTTTTCAATTTCTATGGATAAGTATCATTGACATTACTGTCAGGTTTTATTTTTCTATAACTTAAAGAGTTGTAAAAAGTTCAAAGACAACAAAAGATACAGCTTTTTTTTTTTTTTTTTTTTTTTTTTTTGAGACGGAGTCTCGCTCTGTCGCCCAGGCTGGAGTGCAGTGGCACAATCTCGACAATCTCGGCTCACTGCAAGCTCCGCCTCCAGGGTTCACGCCATTCTCCTGCCTCAGCCTCTCCGAGTAGCTGGGACTACAGGCGCCCGCCACCACGCCCGGCTAATTTTTTGTATTTTTAGTAGAGACGGGGTTTCACTGTGGTCTCGATCTCCTGACCTCGTGATCCGCCCGCCTCGGCCTCCCAAAGTGCTGGGATTACAAGCGTGAGCCACCGCGCCCGGCCAAGATACAGCTTTTTATAAAATCAAATAACCCAGAAGGGTACACTAGATGGGACACATAGTGGCCTCTTTTGCTCATTTGAAAGTTTTTTTCATAATTTCTTCCAGAGCTATGAAATAGGAATGTGATTTAACTACTTTAAACGTTGTTAAGGTGTATAGAGTGATCATATATTTAGGAGTGCTACATGGGAGGTGTAATTATTATTAAAAATATCCAAAACAGATGACTAATAGGTGCTTGAAGCTCTGCTAGAAAATGCTTGCAAACTAGAACATTTACAAGTAGGTGTCAACAATATTTCTGCCAAAGTAAGCGCTGTACTGTTTTGCTATGTGGCAATGCTCTATCATACAAGGAAAATATCCCCCAGAATTTATTCAGTTGATTATCTATTACCTGAAGCTTCTGTTTGAGAAGCTCAACAAATACCTCGCAGTGAAAAGAAAATAGAGAAATGTGCTAGGCATGGAAAGAGAAATTCTACACGTACAAATTCAGCTTAGGGAATATTTGCCAATAAATGTCAAATGCTAATACTTGCCCACTAATCATTGTAAAAATAAATTATCCCACTCAGGCATCCCTCTGAGTATCATCTAAAAGGCATGCTCTAGTTTTTAAACTAGAGTTTTAAATTTAAGAATTGCCTACTTTCCCGATAATTCTATTTGTTTTCTTGAGGATCTTTTTTACAAACAGTTGATGCCTCTGCTACAACATAATTGTTAAGTATCTTTTTCTTTTTTAGTGATGAAATCCACTCATGGAAAAGTCCATGTTTTTCAGAAAGTGCGTGGGAAGATTGTATTTTTGCCTGCTCTTCAACTTGGCAAGAAATCATTACAATGTGGGATAGATGCCATCACGTGCTTACTCTTATGTTTTTGTTCAGTTTAGAGCTGGCAGAAGGGTATTTTCTGTTTACGATGAGAAGTACAAGTAGCTGTTGCCAGAATTTGGCTGTAGGATCTATTAGTTAAGATATAGCTAAACATTGCGTCTAGACTTTGATAAATCCAAGTAGCTAATTAAGAGTCACTCGTATCCTAAACCTGGAGTAAACGGAATAAACTTTCCATTTGAAACTCTTCTAGAGGACAGATGCAGTGGCTCACTCCTGTAATTCCAGCACTTTGGGATGCCAAGGCAGGTGGATTACCTGAGGTCACGGTTTCGAGACCAGCCTGGTCAATGTGGTGAAACCCTGGCTCTACTAAAAATACAAAAAAAAAAAAAAAGAAAGAAAGAAAAAATATATATATGCACACATATATATAATAATCTGCTTCCACACTCACTCATTCATATATATATATATATATGCAGGGTGGCTGGTGGTCACCTGTAATCCCAGCTACTCAGGAGGCTGAGGCAGGAGAATCACTTGAACCTGGGAGGCGGAGGTTGCAGTGAGTCAACATAATGCCATTGCCCTCTAGGTTGGATAACAAGAGTGAAATTCTGTCTCAAAATACAAAAACAAAACAAATAAAACTCCTCTAATCTTTGGTTCTGGTATTCAAGACTGAAATAATACAAATTCTCATGTCAAAGTATTCTACTGCGTTTCTAAAGATTCCTCAAGTTCAGTGTTGGGACCACATGGGATAAAGTGAGGATCTGTATTGATGTGTAGAAATGACTATGTTTTTAATCTAATAAATCCTGGTAAAACTTTGCATACTTTCTGCACACGTTTCATTTGGAAAATAGAATCTGCTCCAAAAATTTTTGAAAATAACCAGCTTAGAAAGCATGAGCTTTTCATTGCTAAGCAACAAAAATTACCAAAAACTAGCCACTTCAACATGCATTTATTATCTCACAGTTAAGTAGCGCAGAAATTTCGATGGGCTCAATTGGGTTCTCTGCCCAGGGTATGGCAAAATCTTATTTATTTTATTTAATTACTTTATTTATTTGAGACGAAGTCTCGCTCTGTCACCCAGGCTGGAGTGCAGTGGTGCAATCTCGGCTCACTGCAAGTTCCGCCTCCCGGGGTTCACGCCATTCTTCTGCCTCAGCCTCTCGAGTAGCTGGGACTACAGGTGCCCGTCACCACACCCAGCTAATTTTTTGTATTTTTAGTGGAGACAGGGTTTCACTGTGTTAGCCAGGATGGTCTGGATCTCCTGACCTGGTGATCCACCCTCATGGGCCTCCCAAAGTCCTGGGATTACAGACGTGAGGCACCATGCCCTGCTGGCAACCTTAATTTTAATTAAGATGTCAGCCAGCCTGGGCTCTTAACTGTAAGCATTGAAAACTAATCTGCTTCCACACTCACTCATTTAGATTCCTGGACAAATTAAGTTCCTTGTGGTTGTAGCACTGAGGATGGTTTTCTTTTTTTTTTTTTTCTTGCTTATTCAGCGGGGGGTTGTTCCTAACTTCTACAGGCTGCTAGTCTTCCTTGTCCCATCACACTCTTCAAGGCCACCAAAGATGGGTCAAATCTACTTCATGCTTGGAAGGTTGTTGACTTCTGGTACTGGCCAGAAAATTCTGCACTTAAAAGGCTTACATGATTAGATTAAGATCACCTAGATTAGCTTCCTATTTTTAAGGTCACCCATGCAATTTAACCTAATCATGGAAGTGATATATCAACAATTTCACAGTCCCCAGGATTAGGGTTTTTCTACCTAAAACACCGAGGCAGATTTGTAATTGGATTTCTATTGAGGGTAGATGTGAGGGGAGCAATTTGACAATCAATTACCCAAGAGATAAGAAGATTCTTTGGAGTGACTCTGGGAATGGTGTTTTTGTGGTTGGGAATTGTTAGTAAAGCAAGTGTTTAGATGAGCTACATACAAGTGAACTTGCATAAATATAAAAACAATAACAGTTGGGTACCAAGAAATAAGGAGAGCAATATAATATATAAGGAGAGCAATATGTGGCTGATTTTAATAATAAAGGCTGAGGTATTCTTAAAAAAAAAATAAACCACAGCCTTATTTCATCTCTGTATTTATGTTTCTTTTAAAAGTTATATTTGTATCACAAAATACAATTTAATTCATTAGTTTGCATTTTTAATCAATATTATTAAAGTAAAAAATGAATATATGTTTATGATTTTTAATACTTTTTATTAATCTTTACAGAGCAAATCTCCTGTTTTGTCCCCAAATACAAGTGTCTTTCTGAAACACATTCACAGTAGCCACTGCCTCATTTGTTTCACTAGAGTATGAAAGGAGATGCGAGATTTCTAGGAGTTCAGTCTTGCTATTCCAACGTATGACAACCTGGAAAATTTCACAGTGCCTGAAGATGAAGGTTAAGCATATGAAGAGACTATTTTCTTATCTAGTCACTTTCCTTATAAAGAAATATAATAGTATATTTTTATCTGCATCCTTTATCCAGAGAAACTTTTTAAAGCCATTAGACAAAATACTTTAGATAAAAAGAAATCCAGTTTTGGTTTTGCTTGTTCTTTTGTTTACTTCTTTACACCATTAGGAATATTGCTTACTATGCTAAATAAAAGTCACTTGTGATGGCATATTAAAGGAAATGTGACAATAAGACAGGTAGTGTAAGGAATCCATTATAGTTAGACCATGTTGTTTAATATGTAAATTAACTGCTTTCTAAAACATCTAGTTGAATAAAATACAACCTGAAAAAATAAGAGTATAAATAAGAAAAAGAAACACTTAGAATGTAATTTTTCTTTTTTTCGTCCATTCAAGTTTTGTTATAAAATTGCAGCAATTCAGTCAGATTTTCAGGTTCCATTTGTAATTCTAGCTTTCTTTTTTTAAAACATGTATTAATATTTTATTTTATTTTATTTAAGTTCTGGGATACATGTGCTGAATGTGCAGGTTTGTTACATAGGTATATATTTGCCATGTGGTTTGCTGCACCTATCAAGCTGTCATCTAGGTTTTAAGCCCCACATGCATTAGATATTTGTCCTAATGTTCTCCTTCCCCTTCCGACTACTTCTGGACAGGCCCCGATGTGTGATATTCCCCTCCCTGTTTCCATGTGTCTTCATTGTTCAACTCCCAGTTATGAATGAGAACATGTGCTGTTTGGTTTTCTGTTCATGTGTCAGTTTGCTGAGAATGATGGCTTTAAGCTTGCTTCATCCATGTCCCTGCAAAGGACAGGAACTCATTCTTTTTCGTGGCTGCATAGTATTCCATAGGATATATGTGCCACATTTTCTTTATCCAATCTATAATTGGTGGGCATTTGGGTTGCTTCCAAGTCTTTGCTATTGTGAATAATGATGCAATAAACATACGTGTGAATGCATCTTTATAGTAGAATGATTTATAAACCTTTGGGTATATATCCAGTAATGAGATTGCTGGGTATTTCTGGTTCTAGATCCTTGAGGAATTGCCACATTGCTTTCCACAATGGTTGAACTAATTTACACTCCTGCAATCAGTGTAAAAATGTTCCTATTTCTCCACATCCTCACCAGCATCTGTTGTTTCTAGACTTTTTAATGATCACCATCCTAACTGGCATGAGATGATATCTCATTGTGGTTTTGACTTGCATTTCTCTAATGACCAGTGACACTGAGCTTTTTTTTAAATGTTTGTTGGTCATATAAATGTCTTCTTTTGAGAAGTGTCTGTTCATATATTTTGCCCACTCTTTGATGGGGTTGTTTGTTTTTTTCTTGTAAATTTGTTTAAGTTTCTTGTAGATTCTGGATATTAGACTTTTGTCAGATGGATAGATTGCAAAAATTTTCTCCCATTCTGTAAATTGCCTGTTCACTCTGATGATAGTTTCTTTTGCTGATCATAAGCTCTATAATTTAATTAGATCCATTTGTCAATTTTGGCTTTTGCTGCAATTGCTTTTGGTGTTTTAGTCATGAAGTCTTTACACATGCCTATGTCCTGAATGGTATTGCCTGGGTTTTCTTCCAGTGTTTTTATGGTTTTAGGTTTTAGGTTTAAGTTTTTCATCTATCCTGAGTTAATTTTTGTATAAGGTGTAAGGAAGGGGTCCAGTTTCTGTTTTCTGCATATGGCTAGCCAGCTTTCCCAGCACTATTTATTAAACAGGAAATCATTTCTTCATTATTTGTTTTTGCCAGGTTTGTCGATGATTGTAGATATATGGTGTTATTTCTGAGGCCTCTGTTCTGTGTCTTTGGCTTATATATCTGTATTGGTACCAGTACCATGCTGTTTTGGTTACTGCAGCCTTGTAGTATAGTTTGAAGTCAGGTAGCATGATGCCTCCAGCTTTGCTCTTTTTGCTTAGGATGTCTTTGTTATACAGGCTCTTTTTTGATTCCATATGAAATGTGAAGTAGTTTTTTTCTAGTTCTGTGAAGAAAGTCAATGGTAGCTTGATGGGAATAGCATTGAATCTCTAAGTTACTTTGGGCAGCATGGCCATTTTCATTATATTGATTTTTCCTATCCATGAGCATGCATTTTTTTTTCATTTGTTTGTGTCTTCTTTTATTTCCCTGAGCAATGGTTTGTAGTTCTCCTCGAAGAGGTCCCTCACATCCCTTGTAAGTTGTATTCCTAGGTATTTTATTCTCTTTGTAGCCATTCTGAATGGGAATTTACTCATGATCTGGCTTTCTATTTGTCTATTATTTGTATAGGAATGCTTGTGATTTTTGCACATTGATTTAGTATCCTGAGACTTTGCTGAAGTTGCTAATCAGCTAAAAGAGTTTTGGGCTGAGATGATAGGGTTTTCTAAATATACAATCATGTTGTCTGCAAACAGAGACAATTTGACTTCCTCTTTTCCTATTTGAATACCATTTATTTGTTTCTCTTGCCTGATCGCTCTGCTCAGAATTTCCAATACTATGTTGAATAGAAGTGGTAGAGAGGGCATCCTTGTCTTGTGCCAGTTTTCAAAGGGAATACGTCTAGCTTTTGCCCATTCAGAATGATATTGGCTATGGGTCTGTCATGAATAGCTCTTATTATTTTGAGATTTGTTCCATCAATATCTAGTTTATTGAGTGTTTTTAGCATGAATGGGTGTTGAATTTTATCGAAGGCCTTTTCTGCATCTGTTGAGACAATCATGTGGTTTTTGTCATTGGTTCTGTTTATATGATGGATTATGTTTATTGATTTGCATATGTTGAACCAGCCTTGCATCCCAGGGATGAAGCCAACTTGATCGTGGTGGATAAGCTTTTTGATGTGTTGCTGGATTCAGTTTGTCAGTATTTCACTGAGAATTTTTGCATCAGTGTTCCTCAAGGATATTGGTCTGAAATTTTGTTGTTGTTGTTGTGCCTCTGACAGATTTTAGAATCAGGATGATGCTGGCCTCATAAATTGAGTTAGGCAGGAGTCTCTCTTTTTCTATTGTTTGGAATCATTTCAGATGGAATGGTACTAGCTCCTGTTTGTACCTCTGGTAAAATTCAGTTGTGAATCCATCTGGTCTTGGGCTTTTTTTTTTTTTTTTTGGGTTGTTAGGCTATTAATTACTGCCTCAATTTCAGAACTTGTTACTAGTCTATTCAGGGATTTGACTTTTTCTTTGTTTAGTCTAGGGAGGGTGTATGTGTCAGGAATTTAACCATTTTTTTCTGGGTTTTCTAGTTTATTTGCATAGAGGTCTTTATAGTATTCTCTGATGGTGGTTTTTATTTCTGAAGGATCAATGGTGATATCACCTTTATAATTTTTTAATGTGTCTATTTGATTCTCTCTCTTTTCTTCTTTAGCAGTCTGGCTAGCAGTCTATCTTGTTAATCTTTTCAAAAAACCAGCTCCTGGATTCATTAATTTTTTGAAGGATTTTTTGTGTCTCTGTCTCCTTCAGTTCTGTTCCGATCTTAGTTATTTCTTGTCTTCTGCTAGTTTTTGAATTTGTTTGCTCTTGTTTCTCTAGTTTTCTTAATTGTGATGTTAGGGTGTCAATTTTAGATCTTTCTCACTTTCTGATGTGAGCATTTGGTGCTATAAAATTCCCTCTAAACACTGCTTTAGCTGTATCCCAGAGATTCTGGTACATTGTCTCTTTTTTCTCATTGGTTTCAAAGGACTTCATTATTTCTACCTGAATTTCATTATTTACCTAGTAATCATTCAGGAACAGGTTGTTCAGTTTCCATGTAGTTTTGTGGTTTTGAGTGAGTTGGTTAATCCTGAGTTCTAATTTGGTTGCACTGTGATCAGAGAGGCTGTTTGTTATTATTTCTGTTCTTTTGCATTTGCTGAGGAATGTTTTACTTCCAATTATGTGGTCAGTTTTAGAGTAAATGCTAAGTGTTGCTGAAAAGAATTTCTATTTTGTTGATTTGGGGTGGAGAGTTCTGTAGATATCTATTAGGTCCACTGGATCCGGAGCTGCGTTCAAGTGCTGAACATCCTTGTTAGTGTTCTGTCTCGTTGATCTGTCTAATATTGACTGTGGGGTGTTAAACTCTCCCACTATTATTGTGTGGGAGTCTAAGTCTCTTTGTAGGTCTCTAAGAACTTGTTTTATGAATGTGGGTGCTCCTGTATTGGGTGCACATATATTTAGGATAGTTAACTCTTCTTGTTGCATTGTTCCCTTTACCATTATGTAATGCCCTTCTTTGTCTTTTTTGATCTTTGTTGGTTTAAAGTCTGTTTTATCTAAGATTAGGATTGCAACTTCTACTTTTTTTTTTTTTTTTTGCTTTCCATTTGCTTGGTAAACATTCCTCCATCCTTTATTTTGAGCCTATATGTGTCTTTGCACATGAGATTCGTCTCCTGAATACAGCACAACAATTTTAAAGATGGATATTTGTAAAATGCTATACTTTCATTTGTTTACTTAATTTTAAAGATGGATATTTGTAAAATACTATACTTGTATTTCCTGGTATTCTATAATAGGTTTTCGTTTGTAGTGCTATATGCATTCTATCTCTTTCTCTACTCTTTATAAGGAAATGGAGTTATTAAGATTTATTCAATACCTTCTACACACCAAGGACTGTGTTTTCCACTTAAGTTCCTTCATTTCATGCAATCCTTACATGATTTTTCTAAGTGTCACATACTCCGGTAAGTAGTTATAGCATAGTAATTGAACTGTTGAATCAAGTTTATCCTAAAGCTGCCTCCTTACATATTTAAGTTTGACCTAAAGGTTTTTCTCCACATCATGAACTATAACAAGTGGAGGTGTAAAACGACCATAGCCAACACCTGTGCCAATCACTGAATTTTAGCCAATCAAATGTAGGCAACTCTTCATACCATGTTCAGATATGGCAAACGCTGAGCTGCAACCAATCCAGTTGTTTCTGTACTTCACTTCCATTTTCTGTACAGTAACTTTCTTTTTACTCTCCATAAATCTTCTTCCACCACGTGGCTGCTCTGGAGACTCTGAATTTGTTGTGATTCTGGGGGGCTGCCCGATTCACAAATTGTTCATTGCTCAATTAAACTCGTTTAAATTTAATTCAGCTAATGTTTTTCTTTTAACAGAACTGATTAGAAAAATGAGGTTCAGTGGTGTAATATATTAATAATTTGTCCAGATTCTCACATATATTCAGTGTGGTACTAGTATTCAGCACAGGTATGCATTTGCATAGCATTGTAACACAACTATTTTATGTGAGGTGTTAGTTTATTGACATTTGGTAAATAGCTCACTCAAGGCTGCTGAGAAAATGATAAACAATTAGAACACAAATATTCTGCGTTCTAAAATTTGTTTTCTATCAGCTATCTTAAAACTTCAAAAATAAAAATAAATTGAAAATATTCTGATAGCCAGAACTGCCACATAAGCCAAAGAGTTTCTATAAAGACAGATATACAGAAATGGGTCCATAGGTAAATCCAACTGTAAGTTCCACCCAAACATAGTCATATAATATGAAGTATGCTATAGCCATATAATTTTTAAGTGTTCCTAAAAATAGTGTTATCTTCTGAAACCCTTCACAATCTTTTGACGAATCCTTTCATACTAAATAAACAAGTGCATGCATAAATAATATATACATAATTATCTTAATATTTCCATTATGGAGAGAAATATGCAAAGTCCTATATACGGCCATAGGAATACCATGATAATAAAGTGATTCAGAAACATAGAGGAATAAATTTGGCCACTTATATATATACGCTCTATTAGAAACAGAGGTAAACATTGATAATTCAGTTGACTCTCAAACAGCATGCAGGTTAGGGATGCTGGTCCCTTTACCTGCAGTTTAAAATTATCATATAATTTTTGGCTCCCTCAAAAATTAACTACTAATAGCCTACTCTTGGCCAGAAGCTTTAGCAATAAGATAAACAGTTGGTTAACACATATTTTGTTTTGCAAAAAGTGCAAGGTTTTCACACCTGCTGAAATAGCTGCGACATGGACTTTACAAATTTTCTTTTCTTTTTCACAATGGTCCTTAGGCTGGATTCGTTATGTGTAAATGACAGGCAGCTGCAGCTGCAGACCTCAATTTACAGTACATACCAGGCAATTCAACTTTTCTTATAATGTCATGATATTTCTCTGCTTCTTGGGAGCACTTCCAGCGTCACTAGTGGCACATCGCATGGGTCTCATGGTGTTTCTCAAGGTTTACAATATTGCACTAAACATTGCAAAAAATGCGTGAGAACCACGACAGATAACTTTTTACTGTGACACGCAATTTACTGGAGAGGGACCGTTTATGCACTGATGATTAGCGTCACACAGCTTTTAATGCAGAGTCTCGTGATACTAGAGCTCACTGCCACAGAAGCAGGAAGTGGCTGTGAAATTATTACATTAGTGCGGTGTGTGCTACAGGTAATTTATGCAATTATAATTTAATACTGAATTATTGTGTTTGTTTACATTTTTTCCCAATTGTGATTGGTACTATGTAAGGTCTGTAAATGTTTCTGTGCATAAGTTTTGACAAATTTTAACATTTTAATAATAGGTTTGTGTATATTTTATGGTACTAAATGATAAAGTAGACTAATATCTACATATATTTTGTGCATTCATGCATTTCTTTTTATTATTTTTAGATATTTTTAGACTATGTTGTTTATCTGTGAGTTTTTTCAAATTGTCACAAATCTCTCCAAAAAATTGCCCAATGTATGTATTGACAAAAATCTGCACGTAAGTGAATATGCACAGTTTAAACCCATGTTTTTTAAGGGTCAGCTGCAGTTGCAAACATGCACTGAAACACAAAGAAATGCTCACCAATGCTTTACATTAAAAATACTCACACAGAGTTGTTTTTAAATTCTGAATCTCTTTTAATATTTTCAAATAAACTTCAGTGTTCCTGAGTCTTCTGGTTTAAAATGGCAGGGAAATAAAGCTAAAAAGCTTTATGTATTACCAATTAGCATTTGTTTTTACAACTTATGTGATGACAGATGGCCAAAAATCATCTGAACAATAACATCGAGTTAATAAACTATCTTTGGAAATCAGAAAAAGTTACAGGTAGGACCTTTGATACATTCTAAATTGATCAATTCTTTCTTCTTGTGCCTGCGAACTTAAAAAAATAATAATTTCTGCATTACCAAGCTGTGCAAAACAAAATTGAAAATGGCATAATATAAGTTAAGTAGAGATTCATTTGAATATAATTATTTTGAGCCTTTAGCTCTTTTTGATTTTATAAGGCTGAATTTTGAATATTATTCTTGCAAAAAACAGCTTATAGCAAATTTTATAAAAAATGACTCCTTGAATTATTAGGCTATCAATTGTTTTCATTTATTTATTCATCCACTCTTTCATTCAAAAATGTCTATAGAACATGACCATCAATACTGGATGTGCAGAAATATGTGAAATACTGACCCTGCCCTTGCATTAATTCTAGAACGAAATCACACAGTCAAATAAATACTAAAAATGCACTCTAGCCAATGGAAAATAAATAAGTAAAAAGGCAGCATGGAGGTATAAGAAATGGGAGAGATACTAACCTATTCAGAGAGTGGAAAACAAGTTTTTCCTGGATGAAGAGAAACTGTATCAGGATATGAGTGCATTATGTGATCATAGACTCCAATCCTGAATGAGAATTTGAGAATCTAGGGAGGGTGGTGAATATATTTTGCATGGAAAAGAATTATAAATGACTATTTCCAGAAGGAGAAATATGAGAGATTGCAAAAATGATCACAATTTTCCCCTTCTATCAAGAGATGGAGTCTCCTTCTCCACCCATTGAATCCCTACTGGTCATGTTCATGGGGAATTGTTAATTGCAAAGCATACATAGACTTTAAAAAAGCATTTGTACATTGTGACTTATTGTTACTTGCTGTTTTGGGGACATTTTGTCATCACATGAATGAGACTGGATTAGACTGGTAAATGAGGAAAGCTGTGCCCAGTGGCTCCCGCTGGCTCAGCTGTCATCCAATCAACCTCTTGTAACAGATCTGCCAAGCTGACCAGAAGCTGACCACATATAAATGGATGAGATCAGCAGAAATATTACTTGGCTTAGCCAAACTCAAATTGTTAACTTTCAGATTCAAGCTCAATAAACAATTGTTAACTTCAAGGAACTAAGTTTTTTAGTAGTTCGTTACCCCAAAAACAATAAATGATACAATGCCTGAGTAGTCATTGGTCTCTCACTATGGTGTAAAAAGAATAAGGTATACATCACACTATTCCCACAATGACAAAGTAGGAAATAGTATAGATAAATCTATTACTGAAGTCATAATGGTGATCTCTCATGAATGGGATGTCTGTGAGGTTGGATTTAGAGTAAAACATACTTCTTCTCACAATGAAGTACTCAGTATATAATGAAGTACTCACAATATAATCTTCCCTTTGCAATTCTCCATTGTTTCTACAGGACCTTATCTTTTTCTTATGTGTTGGCAATTAACTGAGCAAAGGAAATTTTAAAATTTATTAATTTGCTTACTTTTACTTCTTTATAGAAAATAATCACAGTGCTTCTCACTGTGAAACAGTAATTCACTTCATTGAGGCTAGTCATTCTTCACTACACCTTCACAACCAGTAAGTAATAGACAATGGACAATGTCTTCAGACTACAGCTTTGGGCAGACCCTTCAGAGTGAACAACATAAGTGTCTAAAATATATACAAAAATCATATATATGTATATATATAGTAAAGTTGAGTCCATATGTCATATCAGTAGCATAATACCCAGCTTTGATCTGGGCTTTTTTTTTTTATTTTTTTGAGACAAGATCTTGCTCTGTCACCCAAGCTGGAGTGCCATGGTGCTATCACCACTCACTGCAGGCTTGCCCTCCCAGGGTCAAAAGATTCTCCTGCCTCAGCCTCCCAAGTAGCTGGGACTACAGGCAGAGGCCATGACACCCAACTAATTTTTGTATTTTTTGTAGAGATGAAATTTCACCATTTTTGCATAAGCTGGTCTTGAACTTTTGGGCTCAAGCAATTGTCCACCTGGGCCTCCCAAAATGCTGAGACTACGGGCCTTAGCCACCATGTCTTGCCGATCAGGCCTTTAAACCTAAGAAATTACCAAAAGTAATTTTTATAAATTATTACCACCAAATCTTACATTAAGCTACGTTTACCTATCGTTTAGAATAACTTCCTATTTTTTTTTAATTTTTTCTTCTTCATTGTGAAATTCAAGGTGTTGACTCCAATTAACATTGTCGTAGTCCATTTTGGCTGCTATAACAAAATACCATAAACTGGGTAGTTTATAAAATATGGAAATTCATTTCTCACAGTTATAGGCACTAGGAAGTCCAAGATCAAGGCGCTGGCAGATTCAGTGTCTGGTGAGGGCCCCTTTGCTGATTTATAGATGGCACCTTCTAGCTGTGTCCTCACATAGTAGAAAGGGTGTGGTAGCTTTTTGAGGCCTCTTTTATAAGGGCACTCCCATTCAGGAGGGGCTCCACCCTCATCACCTAATCATGTCTCAGAGGCCTCCCTTATTAATACCATTTCTTTGGGTTTAGGTTTTCAGCCTATAGATTCTGAGGGAACATAAGCATTCAAACCATAGCAAACATAAAATCAAATCTTTGTGTAGTTTTATATCTCAGTTGCCTTGGAGATTGTCTCTTTCTGCATATGCTGCAAGACAATTAAGTAAAATGGCTAGCATCTGTTACCAGTCCCCAGGATTGACTCCTTTTGATTTAATTTTAGTTTGGGGTTTGATGTACTCACAGTAAGTACGGTTTAATAAATTTAATATATGTTTTAAGGCACACTGTCAAAAAATGATCTAATGTGCTATGCCTGTAGTTAACTCTTTAGAACATGTAGACAACTTACAGAGAGTCAATAAGCAGAACACGTCAGGGAAATGCCAACTTATTAGCAGGGAAAAATAATGATTCAAAAAGTCACAAAACTAACATTTTATCTAACTTTATTTGCATCGTGAGTGTGTGTGTTCCTCTCTATGGAAGGAGTCAAGCTCTTAATGGAAATTATTACTTGGTCATTCTTAATCATCTTTGGCCATTAAGAATCCTCAGGATGATCTTCAAAATATGGATGCAGGGGCCACACCCTCAGAGAGTCTAAGGTCTGGGATGGAGCCCAGTTACAGGCATTCTAAAAATTCCCCATTTGATTCTAATGTTCAGCCAGGTTGAAACTACTGGGCTATAAAAATAAATTGTTTCTTTTGAGCATAATATAATAGAGGCAGCTTTCTCTTCTATGACAGAAAAAAAAGACATGAGAAAAAAACTTTCATACCTTTCCTCATTATAAATAGCCCACATTGAGGCCACAGAAGTAATTTCTGGACAACTGCAGAAACTCCCAGAACTGAGAATTACAGAAACAGAATATTTCGTGAGCTCATTTTCTTTGCTTGTTTTATAATTTACTTTAGAATACCTAGGCATTAACAGGAAAGAGAGAGAGTCCACACAAAGTTTAATCTTTAATGCTATAATGTAGGGGTGACTGTTTTTTCTAAGAGACATACTTCTCCAGTGACCTGTCAGCCACCTATTAAAGGCTTCTAATCTGATCTATACTCAAGAGATGGCCCTAAAATTTTTAATTGTTTTCAGCTATCCTGATGTCTGGACAACACTAGAAACTGTTAACTTACATAACTAATTTTGCACATACTTCATCCTTGTATGAGCAGGATAGAAGAATCTAGATAGCCCAGTAGTCAATTCTCTTCGGAATGAGATACACTTGATTCTGACAAGATGTTATATATAGAATATTATTTCTGCCCCTTTGTATCCAGCTTTATTAAGGTGTAATTGGCATACAAGAACTGCACAAAGTGAAAGTGGGTAATTACTCATACAATGAGCCTATGCAGCACTGCAAAAGTGTCCTGATACCATTTTGTAATTCCTTCCTCCAGCCTTTCCAAGTGCCTCCCACTCCCTCCCACACCTCCTAATCCTAAGGTAATGATTAATCTGCTTTCTGTCACTGTAGATAAGTTTGAATTTACTAGAATTTTGTAAAAATAGTGTTATGTCATCTGTATTTGTGTTTACCTTTTTTATGTCAATCATAATTTTGATATGACATTAAAAAGATAAGCAAATATATGGCAATATTTTTCATACCATGTCATTATTTTGAGATTTATCCATGAATGGTGTATATGTCATTCCTTATTGTTCAGTAGTGTCCCACTGTGTGCATATACCAAGAATTTGTATCTGTTCACCTATTGATAGATATTGTGGGTTTTTTTTTCCATTTTGAGGCTATTACAAGTTAGGCTGCTACAAACATTCATGCAAAAGTCTTTCTATGGATGTTTTATTTCCCTTGGGTAAATATATATTAGTGGGATTGGTAGGTCATATGACAGGAGTATGTTTAACTTTTTAAATAATTGCCAAAGAGTTATGCAAAGTGGTTGTACCACTTCCATTCCTACTAGATGTGTTTGAGGTTTTCAGTTGTTCCACACTTTTATTAACACTTAATAAGTTTTCTTCTTAATTTTATTATGGATTGAATATGAAGTGGAAATGCATTGTGGCTTTAATTTATATGTTCTAATAAACCATGATGTTATACACCTTTTCATGATTGTTTTAGATTTTTTGGTAAAGCGTTTGTTCAAATTAATTGCTCATTTTAAATTAGGCTATTGGCCTTATCACATATGAGGACTCTGTATTATAAATACAAAATCTTTGTCAGATATTTGTTTTTCACATGGTTTCTTCAAATCTGCAGCTTGCATTTTCATTTATTTAACAGTGTTTGTAAGAAAATAAACGTTCGTATTTTACAAAATGCAATTTATTACTATTATTTCAAGAGTTTGTGCATTTGATATGTATTTAAGAAATCTTTGTCAAACTATAGTCAATAAAATTTTCTCCTAGGTAATATTTTCAGGTTTTCTTTTAGAAGCTTGCTGTTGGGAGTTTTATTATCCTAGCTGTTATATTTAGATATATTATCCATTTTGAGTTAATATTTTGTACAATGTAAGGTAAGAGTTGACGTTCATTTTTTTCAATCTGAACTATTCAAAGGTTCTAGCATCACTTTTGAAGAAGGTATTTATTTTTCATTGAAATGTTTTGATATATTTTTCCAAAATCAGTTTATCATCTGCATGTGAATCTATTCCTGGGCTCTTTATTTGCTCCACTGATCATTTTTTATTATCTTTATTCCAACATCAAGTTTTCCTTATTGTCATAGCTTAATAAGTCTTGAAATCAAACATCATAGGTCTTCTATCTTTAATCTCCTACTTTAAGTTTCTTTTGGCTATTCTAGAGCCTATGTACTTTTATAAAAATTTTAGAATCAATTTAGTTTTCAATTTCTACAAAGAGTACTGGGGTTTTGGTTGGGTTACATTGCATCTATAAATCAATTTGCAGAAAATTAACATACTGTGATCAGATAATATAGTGTATATTATCTGAATCCTTTTAGTTGTATTGAGACCTATAATATGAGCCAAAATATGGTTTACCTTGGCAAAATTTCTATATGCATTTGAAAAGAATCTGTGTTCTTCTGCTGTTTAATGGTTTGACCTAATAATGCCATAATTGGGCAAGATCGTTGATTAGTGTTTTTTATGTAGGTCATATACTGATTGATTTTCTCTCTATCTATTATATTAATTACTGAGAAAGGACTTTTGAAATTCCCAACTACTTCACTTCATGTATTTTGAAGCTGTGTTATTAGGTGTATAACCACTTAGGATTGTTACATTTTCTTGATGATGTTATGTTTCTAGATGATTTAGGATGTCTCTTTACTACAACAAAATGATTGTCTTTATCCCTAGTATTATTCTTTACTTTGGAATCTACTTTGCCTGACATTAATAAAATCAATGAAGATTTATTTTTATTTGTGTTAGTAGGCAATTGTTTGTTTATTTTAATCAGTCTTTTACATTTAATCTCTTTTAGCTTTTATATTTAAAGGGGTTTTATTTTTGCCAGTGCATACGTAGCTCTTACATTTTATCAAATATTATAATTTCTGTCAAATAACTATAGTGCTTAAATAATGTATATTATTTATTTTATTGTTGACAGTTTTGGGTTTAATATACCATTTTGCTATATATTTTCATTGGTATTATCTATTCTTTGTTTCTGTTTCTTGCTTTTGTTTTGCCTTTTACTCTGAGTAGTCTTGATGCCTGAACTTGACCATAGTTTGAGTGGAATACTCTTACTAAAATATTTTGGCAATTTATTTTAGTGAACTTTTCATTTAAAATGACAGCATAATACAAGAAAATGAAAGAGATTTTGGAATTGATAAAACACATGGTACAATTTTTGTGGCTCCTGTGTGGCACCTTGTAAATAAATGCTAGCATGATTGATAGAACTGAGTCTCAGACTTGTTTTTATGATAAACTGAACGAAATATTAAATTGAATGCCTTTAGCTCTAGTGATAGCATTATGACATTTAAAATTTATTTAAACAATGAATTTACTTCCCCAGATCACATATCTACTAAATGATATTGCAACCATCCCATTAAAAAGAAAGTTCAATAAGTCCAACTCTTTCTCTTCCTATGTCTCCCCTTATTTGTCAGGGATTCCATTTCTTGGATCATAGTCTCTAAATCTTGATATAATTTAGAAAGCATTAAGTCAATTACTTATCCATAATATGAAAAACTTAATACCTGACGATTTAAGTAATTTGTTCTAATTCAAAGAGTTATTGATCACAAACACTGAAGTTGAACTTAGACTTTTTGTCACAGTCTGCCAAAATCTTTCAGTTTGGAGATTTAACCTGATTACCTGCTATTTAGGGTCAGAGACAAAGGTCAGTTTATTACTCACAACAGTAGCAGTAGTATATATTCTACTAT
>NW_026652306.1:1606744-1754913 GCF_009828535.3 Hylobates moloch | reverse complement strand
GCTCTGTCCCCCAGGCTGGAGTGCAGTGGCGCAATCTCGGCTCACTGCAAGCTCCGCCTCCCGGGTTCACGCCATTCTCCTGCCTCAGCCTCTCCGAGTAGCTGGGACTACAGGCGCCCGCCACCACGCCTGGCTAATTTTTTGTATTTTTAGTAGAGACGGGGTTTCACCGTGGTCTCGATCTCCTGACCTCGTGATTCACCCGCCTCGGCCTCCCAAAGTGCTGGGATTACAAGCGTGAGCCACCGCGCCCGGCCCAGGCACCTTTTTAATAAAACAAATGGATACAACTCAAACTGAAGAGGCAGTCAAACAAAGATAGCCAGACAGTTAAAATGACAATTGCTGCTGCAAACACAGTTGCTTTTGATCTGTGGACAATGTTGAAAACACTGAATAATAACTTTCATTTCACACACACACCCACACTCACAAGTACCCACCAATCATTATTCCTAGTACCATCAGTACACTAGAAATAAAATAATAAATCTATTAAACATAACTTTAAGCCATGAAAAAAGTGAGTTTGGAATTCAAAAGTGAAAATTTTGACTGGTATGTTTTACATGGATGAGTTATTTGTATAACAAATAACTCTTTTGTTTGTTTGCCCCTTTTTACTCTGGTCACATACACAGATAACGTACTTTTTGAAGGTCCATCAGTTCTGAGAAAAGCTGCAGTCTCCAGTTAAGCGAGATGATGAGAGTGTACCAGTACAGTAGCAAATAGTGGGCTACTTTGTTTAATGCAGGAGGGAAGCAAGCTAGTAGATTTATTTGATCCAGACATAGAGGTGATTCTCAGAATGGGATGCTTTGGAAAAGCATATATTTGACTGTACTTCTAGGAAGAAATAGCAATTACTAATCTTACAACTCCATTGCTTGGGTGCATTCTTTCAGTAGTAAAAACAGGAACTGCATAATATTAAAATAATCTAGAGAATTTAGGTCAGTCAGAATAGTGCTGTACCAACACTTATAAGAAAAGCAGCAACAAATGGATTTTAAAAATTCAAAGATGTCTTTATACATCCACTAATAAAAGACACCAAAATGCTGTTAGTAGCAGATTTAAAGAGACTTATTGTTTGTGATGATTAAACCCAGCAGGCTTACTTGTTTTACAAACAGTATTCTGCCATCCTGTGTGTAATTTGCATAGACAGCTAATGCACTAGCTCACACACTATACATATACATATAATACCTATAAGTACATATAACATGTGTATACATATATGTACACGTACACATATATGTTTACACACAAATATATATGGAAATCAATGTATTTATAAACCAAAATAAAATTCTAAGCCCCCAAACTGACCAAATGAATGCCTTCTTTCAGCCAAGAAAATTTCAAAGAAACCTAGATAGCAGGCCCTAAAACAAATCCAACTATTTTACTCCAAAATATATTTTTTGATGTATTTTAAAATGGCCCTGCCAAACTGTCTCTTGTTGGAGACATGTACATTCTGTAGAGAATCCCCTTTTCTTTGCAGGTCTTTCTCTGATCCTGAAGACATTAGCTGAGAGTCTAGCACCTTTTAAATATCTGTATGAAAAAGATTGCCATCTATTGCCTCTAAGGGTGGTCACCTATGATACCTCATCTGCAAAATAAGAATCTTCATCTCCACAGACCCTTATCTTAAGCCAGAGACTCCTTTCTATTGATTCCAGGTCTTTAGATAATAACAACTCTTTCAACCAATTACCAGTCAGAAAGTCTTTTAATCCACCTGTGAAGTGTAAGTCACTGCTTTGAATTGTCCTGTGTTAATGTCTTATGTCTCCCAAAAATGTATAAAAAAATGAGCTGTAACCTAACCACCTTGGGCACATGTTCTCAAGACCTCTCAAGACTATACCTTGGACCATGGTCATTTATATTTGGCTCAGAACAAACCTCTTTAAATACTTTATAGAGTTTGCTTTTTTTCATCAGAATCTTAAACACAGCAAAACATGATTTAATATTGAGATTGAATGGCTTTTATGTGATCAGTGCAATGTTTTGGTATTTCATTTTCTTCTTTTTTAGATAGATAATATGGATGCTATCATTCTTGTTTTCTACAAATATGTGTTTTATTACTAAGGCAGACTTTGATATCTAAGTGTCTTCTGATGTAATCACTTGACAGTTTCTTCCTGCCCACTGCATACACAAAACCAATTAACGGAGACAGCAGTATTGCAATAAAAAAGAATTCAGTTGATGTGAGGCCAACCATGCAGAAGAACTGGAGTTATCACTTAAATCAGTCTTCCCAAAGGCTCAGCAATTAGGGTTTTTCAAAGACAGTTTAGAGGGTAGGGGACGGGAATGGGTGCTGCTGATTGGTTGGGGATTGAATCATGAGTGTGGAAAATGGTCCTCTTGGGCTGAGCCTGTCTCTGGCTGTGGCTATACAGGACTGGTTGAGTCATAAATTATGAGTTCAGGTGGGGTCAGCCACTTGACAGAATGCAAAAGTCTGAAAAACATCCCAAAAGACTAATAATAGGTTATAAAATTGTGATGTTATCTACAGGAACAATTGGAGAAGTCACACATATTGTGACCTCTGGCCACATGACTCCTAAGCAGTAAGGGATTATAGAAACTATGCCTACATCTTAGCAGAATGTAGGCCCCTCTCATAATCCTATCCTGTGGTCTTTCATTAGTTTTACAAAGGTGACTTAGTTTTAGAAAGGGCTATTATCCTTGCTTTAAAGATAAAGTATAAACTTAATCCCTCCAATAGTTACCTTGTTCTAAGCCCAGGAATGAATGAGGACAGCCAGTCTGTGAGGCTAGAAGAAAGATGGTCAGTCATCCTATATTTCTCTCACTGTCTTAATGTTTGCATAGGGAGTTTCACTGGCTAAACCGTTTCAAAAAGAGTAGAAAAAAATAAGTGCCTCTGGAATGCTTTACTTAACATTCTGCACACTGCTATTATGTTGTTTTATTTTTATTTTCTTTTATTTCCTGTTTTGTATGAATTCTAAGTTCTAATTGGTATCTATCAGCAGGAGCTTGCATGCAGAATTTAAGCTGGAACATCACAACTAAGACCAAGTTTTGGTTAGGAAAGTCTCTGGTAGCTTAAGACTTTTGGGGAATATTTGTGAAATCTGGTTACTTGAATGAGGATGCAAACCATGTCAGTTTCTCTGTGGTCCATTCTGGTAACTTGCTCTCTATAAATATACTAGAAGGCTCAGTGCTTATATTCATGCTTCTGAGCAGTACGTGACATCAACATAATTGAGAATGGAATACTTAACTTGCTGTTTTACTGGATGAGAAGCATTACCAAGAGCTCTACCATGTTGAAAAAGTATCACAGAGACATTGATTCAAAACATAAATCCTTTTAGTTATGCATTGTCTATTAGGTTAAGTCTGTTTTACCTACAAATACAAATATTAATCTGAAATATTTAAGTGAATTTTCTCAGATAGGGAAGTAAATAATAAAATAATCTCTCTTTCAGTAGGTTATTACCGGCCTATACTTCTCCTTTACTCCATACAAACAAGAAAACCACAGCATTGTTTTGCTCAAGAAACTTGTCCCCACAGTGTCCCACTTTCTTTTTGAGGAGAATATCAGACAGATTGCTGTAATTTTGGAGCACAGAATCTAAAATTGAACAGAAAGAGATAAGATCAGAAAAACTAAGAAGAAAGGAAAAGATTTAGTAAGGCAAGGTAGATTGCTCAGCATAACAAAAGTTGTGAGATACTTAAGGGAGAAGAAAAGAGCACTTGGCTAAGGTTCAAAATATTGGGGTGGAATCTTGGCTTTGGAGAAAGAGATTTGGGTAGTATGGGCTGAGAGAGGACTGGGCAGCAAGAAAATGAACTGCATTACAGGGAGCAGTGTGGATTAGACCTTTTAAAATATTTGAGAAATAGAGAAGAGATTGGAATTTCCTACATCTCCTCCTCCCTCCCTCTCTTAATTGCTTTCATTTTAAAAACTTCTGCTTCATGAATTTAGATTATCTAAAGAGAAACCAGAAAAATGTGGGTCTTGATTCATCACTGTAACAAAAAACAGTCACAATAAAAGCAATGTAAACACTTGAATCAAGCATAAATAATGTCCCTTAGAGACTAATACTGAAGTAAGTAGCTCTCAAAATGTAAAAGATGAAACTAAATAGCAGGTTTAAGTAGGGCTGTACAATCACAAGCCATATGACAGAAGCACAACAAAAATGCAAAATTACACACACACACACACACACACACACACACACACACACACACACACATCTTCTGCCATGATGAACCCCTAGACCTCTAGCAGAGATAAGAGGTTTTATTTTAATTTCGGTAGTTTTAGGGGTACAGGTGGTTTCTGATTGCATGGATTAATTGATGAATTATACAGTGGCAAAGTCTGGGATTTTAGTATATATTTTACCTAATTGGTAATATTTCAGCCCCCACTCCTCTCCCACCCTCCCCCATTCTGAGTCTCCAATGTTCATATATTATTATTTATGCCTCTCCATACCCATAGCATAGCTCCCACTTATAAGTGAGAATATATACTGCATTTGTTTTTCTGTTCCTGAGTCACTTCACTTAGAATAATGGCCTCCCGTTCCATTAAAGATGCTGTTTCTTCTTTTTTTATGGATGAGTAGTATTCCATGGCATGTGTATGTGTGTGTGTGTGTGTGTGTGTGTGTGTGTGTGTATCACATTTTCTTTATCCACTCATTGATTGATGGGCACTTACATTCATTCTGTATCATTGCATTTGTTCATTGTGCTGCAACAAACATATGAATGTGAGTGTCTTTTTGAAATAATGACTTATTTTCTTTTGGTAGATATCCAGTAATGGGATTGCTGGGTCAAATAGTAGGTCTACTTATAGTTATTTGAGAAATTCCATTCTGTTTTTCGTATGGATTGTATTAATTTAATTCCCACCAACAGTGTATAAGAATTCCTTTTTCACTGTATCCATAACAGCATCTGTTATTAAAATTGACTTTTTAATAATGGCCATTCTGAAAGGTATAAGATGGTAAGAGATAACAGCTTGATTTATTCTGGACAGGAGAGGTTCTGGAGGGTAATAAAAACATGACACAATTTAGCCAAGTTGTAGCCCCTGAAGAGACTGGCTAACAGGCCACTAACTCAACTAAGAAGGATTGATATGCATAGAAAAATTAGTGTAGAGGTTGAGTATATGAAAAATCAAGAAATAGGGATAAACTGAAAAAAGCTAGCTACCAAATAGTCTGAAGGTCTACTGGTGGTTTGGTGATAGGAACAAGTGTTTTAGGAAAATTTTTGTTACATAACTAATTACCATAACCTTAGCAACTAAAAGCAATGGAAGTTTATTATTTTACAGCTTGTGTTGGTCTGAAGCCTGGACACATTTGAACTAGATTCTATGTCTGGGTCTTACAAAGTTTCAATCAAGGTTCCAGCTTGACTATGTTCTTTTCTAGAGCTCAGGGTTCTCATTTAAGCTCATTTTGTTGTTGATAGTTCTCTGGTCCTTACGGTTTTAGGACTGAGGGCCCTGTTGTTTTGCTAGCTGTTGGCCTGGAGCCACCCTCAGCATCTGGAGACTGCCTGCAGTTCTTTGTCGCGTGAGTGCTCCCATTGCCTCTCTCATGCTTTGGATTTATCTGGCTTCAGAAAGGACCCAATGTCTCTTTCAGACAAGATCAGGCATGCATTCAGGGTGGTATGGCCTTAGACAGAGTGCCCCTTTCAAAGACTCACCTGATTAGGTCTGGTCCTTCCAGATGATCTCTCTTTTTATCAACTCAAAGTCAACTGATTAGTAAGTAACTTAATCACAATAGTGATATAGCATCATATTTACAGGTTCTACCTGCATTCAAGGGAAGGGCAGTATACAAGGGTGTGAAAATTCTGTGGGTTATCTTAAAAATCTGCTTACCGCAACAGGCATGATGATTGAAAGTGAAGTTTTGGAAGGGGTTGGAGATATTTGAGACAGATCCACTCCATTTAGATACAGGGGAGGGGCCACTACATGATATATTCAAATATCATTTGAAAGGGCTTAAATAGAACAAGAGAGTAATTAATATTTTTGTTGGATATAAAGCTATAGCTTGATAAATTTAATAAGACAGATATTAAAAGTATACATTAATATTAATAATATGCTGATAGTAACAATTCTGATTTTTGCACCAATGAGGGACATGAGGCTAACACAACTAAATGAAATGTCCTGAGGATGTATCACTTTTATCATTAGATTTCATAGTTATTTGTGTATGCATGTTATCTTCCTATTAGTATCTTTCTTAAAGGTAAATATTGTGTCATTTATTTTTGTATACTTCCAGGAGCCAGCTTAATATTAGCACCCTATAAATATCTGATAAATTAACAGTTATAATTGACACTGTTAATTAATACTTTGTAGCCCTATTCTATTTATCTGGTTTATTGACATATCTATAGTCAGATGACATGATTTTTAACATGTATTTTAAAAATAGTAGCATACATACCACAGGATATCACTTGAGAGTTCACCTATGTGTTGTAAAGCTTGTTGTCATTCTACAAAGAATCCAAGAACATCATAGGTAAAATTAATATAAATACTGTATCTCAAACATGGGTGAAGTCTAGAAAGCTTTTAAACACTATTAGCTTGGTTTTCTAATAATATGACTAGTCTTGTTCCTTTTTCCTGTGCTGACTTAGTAACTTATATTAAACTAGTGATCTTATTGCTGTGCATATTTATCTAGAACCAATAGCACCACTACATTTTTTTATTGCCAGTGGATGGTTAGCCCCCAATGGTTCTTTTATGATTTCATCATGGATTTCTAGTTACCTCTTGTCCTTCTATAATCTTCATAGCAGTCTTGGTGGTCTTCTTAATGGTGGCAGAAGTTCAGAAAACTATTGGCTACTTGTCATGAAGTACTTGCAATAGCCAGGTGAAAAGTTTAAAGTATGAATAACAATAATTTATTTTAAGTATATTTCTGTACTCTTAGATTATAATATACTAGTAAAATGTCCTGTGCCCTTAAAATGTTATATGGTATATAAAAGTTCCCATATTTTACCACAGAGGGATTATGTGTGACCCTCATTTTCTACATTCAAATTATGTATGTCCATTTATTTAATAAAAGTATAAATTCCTCTTCTATATTCTCTTGCCAATGTAGAGACTTAATTCTCTAGAGTTACTGAAATCAATATAATAAAACTTCCTTGGCCTCTAGAGACTTTAAAGTAAATTCAAAATTTAGCCTGCTCAGCAGTTAGTACGGTTAGCAATAGTTTCAAAGCCCAAACTTTAATCCTGAATCTGTTCAGTCAGGCTGCTTGCAATCCATATCGTTCTTTAACTGCTCAATTAAAGTTTAAAAAGTGGGAACTCAGTTGAAAAACTCATTTTCCTCTTGTGTGTACTTCACCAAAATAGACTCTTCATTGTTTTCTTTTCTTTTGAAAATAATTCAATATTTTCAAGTAGAAAGTATTATAATTTCTATTAAAAAACAATATTCATGTGTAATTCTAAAAACCAATCAACACTTTGCAGTTCTTTTCCCTCCAGTATTCTTAGGCTTAAACTTGTCTGAAAATTGTGTTTACATTATTCATGGAGAACATATTTACTTCAACTTCATTGAGTCTAAAGGGAAGAAAAGAAGCCACAATTTATTATGCACTCAGTTTTCTGTGAAGAATGAAGGTGAATAGTGATTAGGTATATAAAAGGAGCTGAGTTGCAATCCTGGTTGATTTGGCATGGAAGCAGAAGTATGCTTTCTCTTGCTTATACTACTACTTTGTCCAAAGGATCAAGATCAAAATACGGACACGATCATAAAGGTATGCCTAACCAAGGTTAATCCAGATCTCCAGCCTTTCACTTGACCTCTTTTAGTGGCTTCAACGTTCAAGCCACATCTGTTTGCTTTTATTCTGGATGCCACTATGCTCCTTCCAAACTTAGAAACGCTTGATCTTTGTGCTTGGAATGTTCACCATTCCCAAATCTGTTTGCCTTGTTCTGTTTATGTTTCTGATCTCAAATTAAAAATGACTTTCTCAGGAAAAGTCTTCCAGTTTACCGAAGACTAAGTCATTACCTTTAAAATATATGCTCAAAACTGGTCATCCTAATCAGTTCTAAGTTAATTTTTAGGTGGCTATTTGATTGAAAACAACATTTAAAATTCCTTTGAATGCACTTTTGAAAACATTTGTTGGATGAATTGGATAATGTTAACTATAATAATAATAAAATTCATTGTATGCTTAATATGACAAGAATTAGTCTAAAGTCATATATAAGTACACAGACACATGTAAACTTAATTCTCATAGGAAACCTATGAGAAAAACCCTAGGAGACAGTTCATTATGTGTCTGTCTATCCTATAAGTGAAGAAGTGTCCTTTTTTCTGAATTATCTTTCAAGGATATTTATGTAGAGCACAGACTTGGAAGACAGAGATAGTGTCTTTCTACAGGGTAACGAATGTACATGTTTACTGTCCAGTTTAATATATATAATGTCTCCTTCCAAAGCTAAAGAGGTAGGCATGCTTATAGCCCATTCTAAAGATTCAGGTTACCTGAAATCAAGGTTTCTCTCCTGCAATATATTCCTTAGTGTGTAAGGGTCATCTGGCTCTCTTTGCATAGCTTTGTGAAAACCAAGGTTCAGGGAACAAACACAAAAATGGTGATAATCTGGCTACTGTTATTTTTATGCATAAATCATTCTTAGTCTCCAACCTGGAAATCTCTTGTCCCTTCCAAATCTCATGTTGAAATGTGATTGCCAATGTTGAAGGTGGGAGGTGTTTGGGTCTTGGGGGTGGACTTCTCATAAACTATTTGATGCCTCCTTTGTGGGAATGAGTTAGTGCAAAGCCTGATTGTAAAAAAAGAAAAGAAAAGAAAAGAAAAGAAAGAGAGAGAGAGAAAGAAAGAAAGAAAGAAAGAAAGAAAGAAAGAAAGAAAGAAAGAAAGAAAGAAAGAAAGAAGAGTCTGGGACCTTCCGTCACTCTATCTTGCTTCCTCTCTTATCACGGATATGTTGGCTTCCATTCTGCATTCCACCATGATTGTAAGTGTCCTGAGGCCTCACTAGTAGCTGAGCAGATGCTGGTGCCATGCTTGCACAGCCTGCAGAACCATGAGCCAAATAAACCTCTTTTCTTTTTATAAATTACCCAGTCTCAGGTATTTTCTTTATAGGAACACAAATATACTAACACACAGGATGAATGAAACTATGACAGGACAAACAGCTTGTAAGTAGTGTAAAATGTCAAAACTCCTATGGTTTTGAAAGTGAGAATTATTATCATTATTATTATACCCACTTAACAGAAAAGACAGCAGAAGTACAGAGAGGTGAAGATGCCATTTATCTTTTATTATTTCACCTTCTTTATGCACAACCAAAACGGCTAGAACTTTTGAATTTTTTTCATAGTTAATCCCAAGCTAGAGATATGTTGAATATACTACACTAAGCTGACAACTTGTATTTATATCCATTTATATCAGCATTATAATGCTGAAAGTGTTAAAACTACCACACTAAATTATTGTCTAATTTAATCAAAGATGTGTATGAAATACATTATCTACAAAAAATGAATTATATATTATTGGTTTTCATTGGGGATTTAGATTCAAAATCTTAACTCAGAAATTCACATTTTTAAAATTTTTAATAAATATCATAACATATTACTAATTGAGCAATTAAATTAATTGTTAAATAATTTGTGCATATTTCAGATAGTTTTCATCTAAAATCCCATTATGATGGGTACTAAGTAAATTATATTTCAACTATGTGATGGGGAGGTATAGTCTACCAAAATAATATTCATAAGAGGTTTAGTGGCTTAAGTGATAATTTCAAGGAAAATTATCTGAATAAAAATTATATGCATTTACCGTGATCTCATACTATATACAAATAAACAGGTATATGACTGAAATAAAATGACCATATGGATTTTATCAGTGCTTGTATCTACTCAGGAGAGCCTTGGATCAACAGTTTTTTTGTTAAAATAAAAAAAAACATATAATACATTTATATGGAGAAATAAAATAACAATATCTGATGTGGTACAGATATAACTGGCTAGTTAATTTTATTCTTGCAGATAAACAACTTGAATAATGTTCCAATAGAGCAAAATGGTCAGGAATGTGTTTTCTACAGCGAGAATGTGTCGGCTTAAACTTTTGGTGTTGACAATGGGCATCATGAAAGTTACAGTTCAGATGGTCAGAATACAAAATTTTTGACAATCTTGGCAAAAGTGAGAGTAGGAGATTTTAAAAAGGCAGTTATCTGCTTATGTGCTGCAACTTAGATTTCATGCTTGGATCCTTGAATTTTCCATCAAATAAAGTAGAAAAATTTGGCTTTGAGTTTCCTTAAATGCAATACAAACTCCAGCACTACATTACAAACATAATCAGCACTACATTAGTGCTATTTGAAATCATGAATAAATAAAGGAATAGATGCTAAATGGCGTATGACTCCATTGTCCCTCAAAATATCCAGTTAAAATATAGAAGCTATATATAAATTTATTTTTTTATTATTTTATCAATTTTACATTAATAAAGTACTAAAGAATTAAGACATCGGAGCAAGCAAAATCTGATCAGTAAAAATAAATTTGGAGAATCCCAAGGACAGTTTATATTAACTGCATACCTGCATAGGGAGGCATATTTAAGCGTAGAAGATTGAGCACACTTAAACAAAATGCTATAGGGCTGGTCATGACTTGAAGCCCAGTCATCAAAATCTTGAGCATTTCTGCAAAGCAATATTAGTATATTTCAATTATCTTTGATGTGTTACTTAGTTGTCCACCTTAGATAGTTATATTTGTACATTTTAGAATTTAGGTTAAAATAAAAAATAATAAATTCATTTTGTTAAAAAGGTAAACTGAAGTCAAATAACATTTTAGAGAGTTTATTTGAGTAAACAGCAATTTATGAGTTGGGCAACTCCAAAGCAGTAATGATTTAAAGTAAAGGCTCTAGTGAAAAGTCACAAGGGACCAGCTTTTACAGGGTGAATGCAGAAGAAAATATTAGATTGTTTCCAATTATAAAGTTACCTTATTTGGGCTATCTTGCTGGAAAGTTGTGAGTTACATAAGTTTGCTGGCTGCTTCTGATTGATTGAGCTTAAGTTCTGTTAATAGGATAGGATACTATTCTAAAGTAATAAATAAGTTGTTTTCTGGTTGTTTTTTAATACAACCATTTATGAAAAAAGCTCAAGTTAAGTTTCACTTGTATTTGCAAACCAAGCAAGATTAAATTCACTTGTGCAGCCTAACTACCTTTGTCTGCTCAAGGATTCTTCATGTCTGGTCTCCACTGTAACTTATATTAGCAACCTTTATCTATCATGAAATATGCACCAGATTCTATTCTGAACATTTTAATTAAAATACATATTTTACTCTGATATTCACTCTATGATCTATTCTTATATTGCAGATTAAAATATTGAGGTACAGAAAGACTTAGTCACTTGTCCAAATCCTGGTGGAGCCAGCATTTGATCCCACAAATTCTAGCTGTAGAAAACACATTCCTGACCACTTTGCTCTATTCTTGCATTCTATTTTATTTTACTGTCTGATTAAAAACATTGGCAAAAGAAGTTCTGTGTAACGCAGCATGTTTGAATAATGCATGCTCCTTTGTACAAATTTTTAGTAAGTTACATTTTAGGGAATTGTTTGTAATGTAGAATAAATGGAATATTCAGATGATCTGGAATTAGATATATTCAATGGTTACAATCAAACTATCTTGTATTTTTGAATTTTAAAAACCTCCAAAATCTGTACATTATAAAGCTTTTATTTTTTTTAAACTGACTATACATTTTTAAAAGAAAATTAAGAGCTATTTTCTAGCCTGCATTTCAAACAACTTGTTGTTTTCTCTTTTCCAGTTGTTAAATTTCAAAGACCTACTTGGAGAATAAAGCAGCTGTTGCTTTAGCTAAAAATCTTTCAGTTCAGCTTCAACCTACAGAACATTACCTATGAGATTAAGTAACGTTCTCCCTAACATTCTGGTGTGTTGAATTAGAATGTATCTAATAAAAGAACTTTTTCTTAGCATTTTAACAACCTAAAAAGAAGAAAAAGAGAGAACTAAATATTTTTAATATTCAGTGTGATGGTTAATACTGAGCGTCACTTTGATTGGATTGAAGGAAGCAAAGTATTGATCCTGGGTGTGTCTGTGGGGGTCTTGCCAAAGGAGATTAGCATCTGAGTCAGTGGGCTGAGAAAGGCAGACCCATCCTTAATCTGAGTAGGCATCATCTAATCAGCTGCCAGCACTGCTAGAATATAAAGCAGGCAGAAAAACGTGAAAAGGCTAGATTGGGTTAGCTTCCCAGCCTACATCTTTCTCCTATGATGGATGCTTTCTGCCCTAGAATGTCAGACTCCAAGTTCCTCAGCTTTGGGACTCGGACTGGCTTCCATGCTCCTTAGCTTGCAGATGGCCTATTGTGGGACCTTGTAATCGTGTGAGTTAATACTGCTGTATAAACTCCCATATATATGTGTGTGTGTGTGTGTGTGTGTGTGTGTGTGTGTGTATGTGTATATATATGTTGCAAGTTACCTTTCCTTTCTTTAGAAAAGAAAGTTATATATATATTATATAATTATATATATATATCCTATATATATAATTATATATGTAATTATATATATGTAATTGTATATATATCCTATATATATTAATTATATATATATCCTATATATATATCCTATATATAAATTATATATATATCCTATATATATATATATATATAGGAGATATATCTATATCTCTTAGCTCTGTCCCTCTAGAAAACCCCCACTAATACAGATTTAACCCTGATGTATATATTCAGGTAACTATTGTTTTCTAACTCTCAATTTTACCTTTTATGTTCTAAGATATTCTACCCTTTCTGAAAACACAAAGAAAGTGGAAGTGAAAATTGAGAGCATGAGAAGAAACACATTAATGTTCAGACTATGCCCTGGGGAAATTGTGAATAAACGTTAATTTTTAGTGCCTTTACAGATAGGAGGAAAAGTTGGAGATAGTAAAGAAGTCACTTATTATATTAGTCAATTTTCACACTGCTGACAAAGATATACCTGAGACTGGGTAATTTATGAAGAAAATGATTTTTAATGGACTCACAGTTCCATGTGTCTGGGGAGGCCTCACAATCATGGCATAAGGCAAAATGCATGTCTTTCATGGCAGCAGAGAATAGACAACAAGAGCTAGGCAAAAGGGGAACCCCTTATAAAACCATTAGCTTTTGTGAGACTTATTCACTATCACAAGAATAGTATGGGGGAAACACCCCATGATTCAATTATCTCCCACCAGGTCCCTCCCACAACTATGTAGGAACTATGGGAGCTACAATTCAAGATGAGATTTGGGTGGGGACACAGCCAAATCATATCACTTATCTCTCTAAATAATTGGCTAATTACAAGATATTAAGTCTAATGAATTTACAAAACTCACCTTAAGAAAACTATGCAATCCAATACAAATAACATTAGCATATCTCCATATGTGAACTTGAATGACTCTGCCATTCTGCAAGTCATTTAAGTTTTTTCAGTAAACATTCAAGGAAAGGAAAGAGAAACGAAGGGATGAGAAGGGAAGAAAAGAGAGAGAGAGAAAGAGAAGGAGGAAAGTCAGAATTGTCTTAGGTAACACAAAGGCAACAAAGTCTTGAGTGTTTAGGAAAGGGTGAAGGAATAATCAAGTCATTGCTGTTTCTCATACAGAAAATCTAGAAAGAAAAACTTTACATATAAAGTTTATATGTGTGTGTATAGGCTGAACTACAAATTAAAAAGAAACTAATGTGTATAACTTTCCAAGTGATCCCAGTGTTTTCTATAATATCATTATCAGTAAAATTATAAATATCCACTGAATACAATATCTAATGATAAATTTTACACTCAAATAATTTATAGACTTGATCAATATACATATTGACACACACATACACATTCATGCACAAAGATAGATTTATCCATCAATCCTTGCAACCATACATATGATTATAGATACATGCATACATAGAACATTTTAACTGTGTAATATGACCTAATCGTTAAGAAGATCTCCTGAGATTCCCCCCATTAGCACACTATCTAGAAGCTTATTTAAATTACAGAAACTTCAAAATTACATGCTAACACATTTTTCAGAATTAGTAATATACAGTAAGTGTATTTTAGTAACTTGTTTTGGAGGCACATTATTCCAATTAAAAATGTTTAAAATAGAAAGTTGTTATTTGTGTGTATTTTAATCTGTTTTGGTCATTATGCTATGACTCTAAAACTCTTCTGGTGGTATCCTTCTAGGTATTCCACAAGAAGAGAGTTCAAGTAGAAAGAGAAAAGTCATGTTACATAAGATTGTCTCTAATCAGTCAACCACTGGAGTCAGATAAAAATAGAAGATGAAAAAAACTGTCAGATGAAATTTCACTTTGGAAACATTGTTTGTGTTCTTGAAATGTATAAGATTTGTGTTTCTATCCACAAATTGTGTATGCACCAGCACATTAAAAGACGTAGTTTCAGCTGATGTTCCCTAAAGTGCATATCGTATGTCCCAATGTTTCTGCATATCCTATACTTTAATATCTAAATTATATAAAGTCCGCAATCTGTTGCACCAAAATTCATCCTTCTGAAGATTTCTGAGAATTCCTAGAAAATGCCTGCATGTCTCAATTATTTCTTGTCACGTCTTCTGAATCTTTGTTTCAAACTGCCCTTCATTATTTCTGGCCATATCCTTTAGCCCCAGCCATGCCTTCATGGTTCCTTTCTGCATATTTTGCCTGTGAAAATGAACTCAACCTTTTCCTTTATTTTCTAAGATAGTGAGAACACAAAATTGCTTGAAGATGTATAGGTAACTTACAACTTAGAAAACAAAGTTATAAATTTAAATTTATAGATTCAATGCTATCTCCCTCAAGCTACCACTGACTTGCTTCACAGAATTGGAAAAAACTACTTTAAACTTCATATGGAACCAAAAAAGAGCTGGCATAGCCAAGACAATCCTAAGCAAAAATAACAAAGCTGGAGGCATCATGCTACCTGACTTCAAACTATACTACAAGGCTACAGTAACCAAAACAGCATGGCACTAGTACCAAAACAGATATATTGACCAATGGAACAGAACAGAGGCCTCAGAAATAACATCACACATCTACAACCATCTGATCTTTGACAAACCTGACACAAACAAGCAATGGGGAAAAGATTTCCTATTTTATAATTGGTGTTGGGAAAACTGGCTAGCCATATGCAGAAAACTGAATACATACCTACTGAAATGTTCAACATATGTCATCCTCACTTCTCAATCTATATAAGATTATTTTTAATCTTAAAATAATCTCCATTTAAAATCCTAGAAGAAAACCTGGGCAGTACCATTCAGGACATAGGCATGGGCAAAGACTTCATGTCTAAAACACCAAAAACAATGACAACAAAAGCCAAAATTGACAAATGGAATCTAATTAAACTAAAGAGCTTCTGCACAGCAAAAGAAACTATCATCAGAGTGAACAGGCAACCTATAGAATGGGAAAAAATTTTTGCAACCTATTCATCTGACAAAGGGCTAATATCCAGAATCTACAAAGAACTTAGACAACTGTACAAGAAAAAAACAAACAACCCCATCAAAAAGTGGGCAAAGAATAACAACAGACACTTCTCAAAAGAAGACACTTATGCAGCCAACAAATATGTGAAAAAACGCTCATCATCACCTGTCATTAGAGAAATGCAAATCAAAACCACAATGAGATACCATCTTATGCCAGCTAGAATGGCAATAATTAAAAAGTCAGGAAAAAACATGCTGGAGAGGATGTGGAGAAGTAGGAACACTTTTACACTTTTGGTAGGAGTGTAAATCAGTTCAACCATTGTGGAAGACAGTGTGGTGATCTGTCAAGGATCTAGAAGTAGAAATACTATTTGACCCAGCAATCCCATTACTGGCTATATACCTAATGGATTATAAATAATTCTACTATAAAGTCAAATGCACACGTTTACTGTGGCACTATTCACAATAGCAAAGACTTAGAACTAGCCTACTATTTATCTTGACCTGGCTTTTTCATTTCTAGATATAAATCTATAATTCTAACTGACTTCTACCTGTCTGGTAGAATAAAATACTTAACCGATCAACTTCTGGACTCAAAGACCTTCCAAAATCCAGAAATACAGTGTTTTCCTGCTTTAAATCCTACACAATAAGAGCTAACGTCTTAGAGATAAAACTGGAGATTAAGGCCACCTACAACTTTCAATTTTGTCCCATTATTTCTTTCTATTCCCTTATTTCAGATCAAGTCAAAATACGTGGTTGATTTGGACATTTTTCTAATTTTTTTTTCTGTTAGCCTTGTGCTTGCAGCACTGTCCCTGTATACATTACCTCTTTTTTTAAGTTCAGTTAAAATACTATTTTCTTGCCGATGCCATTCCTAATCACTTCTTTAGTCAAAGAAACTATTTGCACACTCAGATAACAAATTTCTATCTCTCATCTGCACTTATAACACATGATCTTACATTTTAATTATTCATGTACTTTTCTTATCTCCTGTCATAGGTTGAAAGTGCCCAATGAATTAAGTAATAAAAGTGGTATTTAAAGTGAACTTCAGTGGAAATGAACTTGCATATGATTGAAGAAAGGCAAATGAATGAAGTGATGAAAAACAGATGACTTAGTTTGAAATGATTATCATTAAAGGTCTAAAAGCAGTTCTAGAACAAAAAGAATGGCATGTTAATATTATTGTGTAGGCAATAATCATGAATAATATGCTAGTATGGTAACACTATCCAGGCTCACATTCCAAAGTTTAATGTTAATGTGGCAGAAATAACCCTATGCTAAAAACACAAAAGTGAAGATATAGTGGAATATTCATAATGCTGCCTATTATTTGGAAGGCCTCAGAAACTTGCAAAAATAAATAAATAAATAAATAAATAAATAAATAAATAAATAGAAAACACCGTACCTTTCTCACTTACTCCAGCTCTGAGGATCCAGGAGCTGCATGTTGCACTTGGGTGTCTTAAGTGAAAGGATCCTCTTTGACATAAGTGATAAGCAATGCAAAAGCTGTCTTCCTTGCTTCTGTATATAGCACATTTACATGCCAGGGCTTTGGCATTAAAGTAAGTTGGCATTGTACATGCTTGTCTGTTTGGTCTGTTTACGTATGTTACATACCACTTTAGCAATCCTGGTGTGACATCATTTCAAAGTCTTGCTCATACTCTCCTACCCCAAGGCTTACAGAAACTCAGCACTGTATTTCACTAAAACATTATAGTATGGAAAGAAAGAGCTACTCACTCTTTTTCTTCCTAGTCTACTCCTTTTTCTCACTTTATCATCTATTAAGATGGACATAAACAAGGAGCGCTCTGAAAAGCTAATGAGCACTTCTATTACTGCTGTTACATTATCTCAAAAATTTTTCTAAAATATTTCCAATTTATTTGAACCCTCTGAAATCACAATTCTTTTTTTACTGATTTATTTATCTGTCATGCTTATGAGCCACACTTCTTGAAAAGTGAAAAGGAGCCAATGCATTCTCACTACAATCCAGAGAGATTAGAAAATTTATTTTCTTCGCAACATCAAAAAGACACAATTTTGCTATGTAACATCACCTTAGACTAATCTGTGTTGCTATGGCACAGATGATTTGGAGCAAGGGCTAAAAACAGTTGCCGACTCATTTTTCCTAAGGCCGTTGAAATACTTGTCAACAGGAAATGTGGAGTCTTGATTAGACTAGTGTAATTGTATTCCCATAACATAACTTCTGTGAGCCAAATTTCTCTCATCTGCAAGAAATGAAGCTAAAAATACTTACCAGGAGGATTTTTTTTGAAGATTAAATGGTGTAGGATATACAAAATACCCAGTCTGTAACAGGAACTCAAAAATGTTTCTCCATTTCTTCATATTTGTCTGAGTACATGTGAATAAAGCCCAATTTAGAAACAACTGAAATTATTTTTAAAAGATCGATACTAATATGTTTTGAAAGAATTTTGTGCTAACTTTCTTACAAACATCTGTGAATAAAAATAGCTGGAAAATGCCAAATAAAATTCTTAAATATTCAGATAAGCGAAGATTGGCTATGTAATTTATGCTTAGGAAATTCTAAGGGAGTCACTCTACAAACACTCATCTGCATTCTGGATTTTTTATTTTCCATGGAGACAATCTTATAATTTCTTTTTACTAGATTCTGAATAGTTCTAAATAAAAAAGTAGCCTACCCCCATTATTGATCATAATTCACATCCCCGTGATTTCTTTTCAAGATACCCTCATCATTGCAGTGAGCAAAACAGTTGCTTACAATAAAATTTTAACAAAAGAGAGAGGAATAAAAAGGAACTCCACTTTTCCTATTAAATCACATGACAAAGAAGTTGTTGAAATGGGAAATCAGATGGGTGTGTTTACTATTAATAGTGGCAAACCAACAGTGAGTTAAAAATATTCGATAAGGTGTTCTGTAAACAGATGTGCTGTTATCCAGGCTTTGCTCTTCTATTTATAGAGTATAGGCCAAGCAGATTAAGTGTAATTCTTCCAGGCCTGAGGAGTTTCAGAATGATCAATAATCACTGGCCTTTGCTTAAGTTACCAGCTGCAGTAGTCCCTAACAAGAAAGCCAGCCTATCCATGAAAGCTTTGAAGCCAGGCCTTGACTTCTCTCTAGCAATGAAAGTCCTAAATGGTATATTCTTACAATAGAAGGGATTTTTCTCTACATGGAAAAATGTGTTGCTTAGTTTACTCACACTCATCACTATCTTAGCTAAATTGTCTAGAAATCTTGCTGCAGTTTCTCCATCAGCATTTGCTGCTCCACCTTGAACATTTATATTATGGAGACAATTTCTTTGATTAAATCTCATGAACCAACCGTTTCTAGCTTTAGACATTTCTTCTGCAACTTTCTCACCTTTCTTAGCCTTCATAGAATTGAAGAGTTAGGAGGCTGGTTCTAGATTAGGCTTTGGCTTAAGGGAATATTGTGACCGGTTTGATCTTCTATCCAGATGACTAAAACTTTCTTTGTATCAGCAATAACACTATTTTACTCACTATCATTCATTTATTCCCTGGAGCAGCACTTTGAATTTCCTTCAAGAACTTTTTTATTGCATTCACAACTTGGCTAACTGGTGCAAGAGTCTTAGCTTTTGGCCTGTCTTGTGTTTCAATGTGCCTTTCTCACTAACCATACTCATTTCTAGCTTTTGATTTAAAGTGAATGATTATGACTCTTCCTTTCACATGAACACTTCATAGGAGGACACTGTATGGTGGTTAACTTGCATAATTTTAATGTGTTGTGTCTCTGGGAGTAGGGAGGCCTGAGAAGACAAAGAGAGATGGGGAAACTGCTATGCAGTGGAGCAGTCTGAACACATGGACTTCTCAACTAAGTTCATCTTATATGAGCATTGTTTGTAATGTCCCCAAATAATTATAATAGTAATGTCAAAGATCACTGATAATAGATCACCACAACACACATAAAAATAATACAAAGTTTGAAATATTGCGATAATTACCAAAATGCGACACAAAGACATGAAGTGAGCACATGCTGTTGGGAAAATGGTGTTAATAGACTTGCTTGACACAGGGTTGCCACAAACCTTCAACTTGTAAAAAACTCAGTATCTGAAACACACAATAAAGTTAAGTGCAATAAAAACTGCTGGGCCAGGCACAGTGCCTCATGCCTGTAATCCCAGTACTTTGGGAGGCCGAGGCAGATGGATCACTTGAATTCAGGGGTTTGAGACCAGGCTGGCCCACATGAGGAGACCCTGTATCTACTAAAAATAAAAAAAACTAGCTGGGTGGTTTTGTGTGCCTGTAGTCCCAGCTACTTGGGAGGCTGAGGCAGGAGGCTGGTTGAACTTGGGTGGCAGAGGTGACAGTGAGCCAAGATTGTGCCACTGAATTCCAGCCTGGGAGACAGAGTGAGAATTCCTCTCAAAAAAAAAAAAAAAAAAAAAAGAAAGAAAGAAAGAAAGAAAGAAAAAGAAAAGAAAAAAAGACAGGTGTGTCTATACTTAAGCCAGAATTTGAACCTAAAAATCTTAATAAGCCACGAGAAGGAGTCTCTCTTTAAAGCCCTTACATTTTTATATAACTTGGGCTGCCCTGACATATCTAGGTACAAGCACATCAAATTTATAAAATTAACAAATATTAGAGACATAAAAATCCTTAAAAAATTATATAACTTAGCCAATGTTTAAACAAATGAACAGACATTAGATTTGTCCTTTTTCATTCAGCTAATGTACTAGCAAAACTAAGACTAGAATATAGAACTCCTGATTTCCAACTTAGCACTTTTGCCTGACTGTATATTGATGGTCATGTAGGCAGTTGCTTAGAAAAGCTAGAATTAATGGCAGAGATCTCAGTTTTACTGGTATATACTTTTTAGTAGAATATGTAATAACATATCTAGGCATTCTCTAACTCTCAGTGTTCTTTCTCTGATGCAGTAGATTTCTTTTTTTTTTCTTCCCTCCTGCACATTTTATTTCCTACCCAGTATAGGTTCCCGGTGCATAGATGTTTCTCAAAAATATTTATTGAACGAATAATAAAATTAAATGACGATGATCAGTTGACTGTGTTGCACCATATTTTATGGAGGGGTTCTAAGAAGACAGAAAAAAATAGCACACTAATGAGGATCTACTTTATTCATGTCATTTCTTTGCTCAGCATATTCATCATCAGAATGTGTAGGAAGTGGACAGTTTTTTTGTTTGTTTGTTTGCGTTTTGTTTTGTTTTGTTTTTGTGAGACGGAGTCTCGCTCTGTCACCCAGGCCAGAGTGCAGTGGTCGATTTCGGCTCACTGCAACCTCCACCTCCCAAGTTCAAGCAATTCTCCTGCCTCAGCCACCCAAGTAGCTGTGACTACAGGCGCATGCCACGACGCCCAGCTAATTTTTTTGTTATTTTTGGTAGAGATGGGATTTCACCGTATTGCCCAGGCTGATTTCAAACCCCCGAGCTCAGGCAATCTGCCCACCTCATCCTCCCAAAGTGCTAGGATTATAGGCATGAGCCACTGTGCCCAGCAGAAGTGGACAATTCTTAAATAAAAGAATAATATGTTTAATGAATATTCTCCATGTGTGTCTGTACTTTTGAGCATGCCTACAAACATATATGTTTTCATTTGAGCTCTGTACTTTCTAGGCCCTAATAGTCTTCCCCTTTCCCCACATTTTCTCCAACTTACTGGGAAAAAATGAAGCAGCTGGACCAGAGACATCTTTGGTTTCTTCTATCTGTTGCATCCTTATGATTCTCATATGCTATACTTCTAATTAAACTCCTTGATGCTAATTAAGAATGAGAATAGAACAAATGGCACTAGCTGAATCCAGACATCCTTCTGTTAAACTTAGTGAGTTCTTCAGGGCTGGGCGTTTAGATATTTCCCCTAATTAGGATTCATTGGCACTCACACCCTGTCATATGTACTTTATCATCAGTTCCATAAAAATAATCCCAGAGAGTAGATCAGAAAATACCTGTCTTCTCTAAAGTACTCATAATCACAAGACTGTGTTTTTTGTTTTTGTTTTTTTTTTTGCAGTGCTGCAACATCCTAAGAATCTGTGGTTTGGCAGATGGTGTGATGCAGCGTGTAATTTGGCACGCTATGTCTATTAGCCTGTGGTAACCCTTAGGCATTTTATTTCTGCAGGAAACAATGATGATGGTGAGGACAACATGTGGTGACCCACAGGAACCTAATCATGTTAACTCCTGACTCGGCAAAAACTTAGCACGTGGCATTGTTTTTAGCATCTTCTAAGAAACCGACAATGATTAAATAGATATTTGTTTGACTGCATTAGATTGCTTCTGGTTGGTTTGTTCTTTCTTCCATTAAATTTACCAAAGATTGTACTAGAGTAGTGTGAAATTGGAAGTCTGGTAACTGATCAGCATCACCTCTGCTGCTGCATACACTAATAACTTCAACTCATATTTGGTAGTTTTTAAATTCTCCCATGCAATCAGAAGACCTTAAATTCTAATATTTTTCTATCAATGCTCTATGGCATTATATCTCATTTCAAATGAAATAATAAGTATTAAGAAAGCCAACTTACATGGCTTATATTTGTGGCAAAAAAACGATGAATGTCGTAGAAATAGAGATGTGTAAATGTGAATAAGAAAATAAGCAATTATTTCTTTTCTATCTTGAAAAATGAGCAAAAAATTAAGGTGAATCAAAGCAAGGTTCGTAAAAATATGAGCCTTATATTTAAAGACACAATTTAACACTTTTATTCCCTTCATTTTTTTTACAGGAAAGGACACACAATCCCCCTCTTTTCTCAGGACAAAGACCTGTAAAATAAAATATTAACTATTAAGTTTAAGACCTTTAAGTGAAAGACAGAAAAAATCATAATATGCAACGAATTTCTTTGTTACCCTGTCTTCCCTGTGAGAGGATTACCTATTTTTCTCTCCTTTTGTGGCAATATATACAGTCACATCTTTAGAAAGAAGCAACTTCAAAGTGCTTTTTTTCCACGTAGTATTCCAGTGAGAAAATTGAAGACTAAATAAATCAGTTGAAATAATTTGTATTCCTTGAGCTGATCTTTATTCAGTCCATGGAGGAACAGGTGAACTTGTTTAAATCTGCACTAAGAATGCCAACATTTTTTATTATCGCAGGTGAAGGGAGGGCTTCTGAATCCAAAGCTCCAGAGAGTGATGGGAAGGCCCTAACACAGTCTCCACAGTGTGCTTGAAGAAGATTTTGACCTTCAGTACTCACTAAATCTAACAAGTATGAAGTAATATCTCATCATGGTTTTAATTTACGCTTCCCTGATGATTAGTGATGTTATGTTTTCACACACCTGTTGGCCACTTGTATGTCTTCTTTTGTGAAATGCCTATTAAGTTCCTTTGTTCATTTTAAAATCAGGTGATTTGTTTTCTTGCTATTAAGTTGAATTCTCTATACATTTTGAATATTAATCCCTTAACAGATGTATGTGTTGCAAATGTTCTCCTGTTCCCTAGATTATCTAGGGAACAGGAGAACATTGTTTCCTTTGCTGTGGAGAAGCTTTTAGTTTGATATAATCCCACTTTTCTGTTTTTGCTTTTGTTGCCTATGGTTTTTTGTCATATCCAAAAAAACTCATTGCCTAGATCAATGTCATAGAGCATTTCCTCTGTTTTCTTCCACTAGTTTTCTGGTTTTCATTCTTGCATTTAAGTCTGTACTTAATTTTGACTTTGCTTTTGTGTCTGATGTGAGATGAGGGATTAATTTCATTCTTCTGCCTGTGATATCCAGTTTACCCAACACCATTTATTGAAGAGACTATCCTTTCCCCATTGTATGTTCTTGCCGTCTTTGTCAACAATCAGCTGACTTTAAATACATGAATTTTGTTCTGGGCTTTCTATTCTGTCCCATTGTTCTGTCTCTCTGTTTTGTTATGCCAGTACCATCCTGTTTTGATTACTATAGCTTTGTAGTGTATATTGATGTCAAGTACCACGATGCCTCCAGCCTTGTTCTTTTTGTTCAAGATTACTTTGTCTATTTGGAGTCTTTTGTGACTTCACAAAAACATTTAATTTTTTTTCTATTTCTGTGAAAAATGTCATCAGAATTTTGATGAGGATTGCATCAAATCTGTAGATCACTTTGGGTCATATGAAAATTTTAACAATATTAATTCTTCCAACCCTTAAACATGAATATCTTAAATTTATTTACAGCTTCTTTAATTTCTTTGTTAATATGGAGAAATGAAAATGCTGGCACACTGTTGTGAGAATGTAATTATTACAGCCACCTTGAAAAACAATATGCAGGTTTTGGCTAGTTGCAATGGCTCACGCCTGTAATCCCAGCACTTTGGGATGCAAGGCAAGTGGATCATCTGAAGTCAGGAGTTCAAAACCAGCCTGGAAAACATGATGAAAGCTTGTCTCAACTAAAAGTACAAAAATTAGCCAGGCTTGGTGGCATGTGCCTGTAATCCCAGGTACTAGGGAGGCTGAGGCAGGAGAATCACTTGAACCCAGGAGGCGGAGGTTGCAGTGAGCCGAGATCACACCACTGCACTCCAGACTGGGTGAGAGAGTGCAACTCTGTCTACAAAAAAACAAACGAAGGAAGGAAAGAAGGAAGGAAGGAAGGAAGGAAGGAAGGAAGGAAGGAAGGAAGGAAGGAAAGAAAGAAAGAAAGAAGAAAAGAAAAAAGAAAAGAAAAGAAAAAGAAAATATGCAGGTTTCTAAAAAAAATTCAAAATATGGTAGGGGACAGAAAAGAATAAGGAACTTTTAGTTAACAGATTTTAAATTACAGCTATAGGAGAAACATTAATTCTCTAGTGTTCTATAGCACTGTAGGGTGAATATGATTAATAATAATTTATATTTTCAAAAAGCTAGAAGACAGGATTTTGAACTTTCACAGCACACAGAAATGATAAATGTTTGAGGTGATAAATATCCTAATTACTCTGATTTGATTATTACACATTATATACAAGTATTGAAATATTACTCTGTATTCCATAAGTATGTACAACTGTTACATGTCAACTAAAACTAAAAGGAAAAACCATTAAAATAGAACTGCCACATGATTCTGCAATCTCACTTCTGGGTATATGGCCAAAGGAAATGCAATCAGAATGTTGAAAAAATACCTGCACTCCCACGTTCATCGCAGCATTATTCACAATAGCCAAAATATAGAATCAACCTAAGTGTTCATCAATAAATGAATGGATAAAGAAAATGTGGTATATGCTCATTGGAGTGCTTTTTAGCCTCACAGGTGTGAGCCACCGCACCTGGCCTTGTTTTTTAACAAGGAAATCTTGGCCAGGTGCTGTGGCTTACATCTGTAATCCCAGCACTTTGGGAGGCAGAGGCAGGCAGATCACCTGAGGTCAGGAGTTCGAGACCAGCCTGGCCAACATAGTGAAACCCCATGTCTACTAAAAATACAAAGATTAGCCGAGTGTGGTGGTGCATGCCTGTAATCCCAGCTACTCAGGAGGCTGAGGCAAGATAATTGCTTGAACCTGGGAGGCAGAGGTTGCCGTGAGCTGAGATCACGCCACTGCACTCCAGCCTGAGCGACAGAATGAGACTCCATCTCAAAAACAAAAGAAGGAAATCTTGTCATTTGTGACAACATGGACAAACTTGGAGGACATTATGTTAAGTGAAATAAACCAGGCACAGAAAGACAAATGCCATATGATCTCACTTGCATGAGAAGTCTCAAAAAGTTGAACCCATAGAAACAGAGAGTAGAATGGTAGATACCAGGGGCTGAGATAGGAGGGAATGAGTGGTTTGACTAGATGCTGGTCAAAGGAAGTAAAATTTCAGTTAGATAAGATGAAAAATTCCACAGATGTACTGTACAGCATGGTGACTATAGTTAATAGCAGTATATTATAGTCTAAAAATCTCTATGAGAGTAGATTTTCAATAATCTTACCACAAAAAATGTAACTTTGTTACGAAATAAATATATGAATTAGCTCAATGTGTATATATACATGTTATATATTTCAAAATGTTATGTTGTATACAAGAAATTTAAACAATTTTGTCAATTAAATGTTTAATAAAAATAGTTCTAAATTGTAAATCATCACTAAAATTTATATAGGAACATAATTTATGTTCATAATAGAGAGCTTCTTATAGTCGAAAATATTTATAAACAATTATCAGCAAATATGTTGTTAACCATGGTATAAAATAAAGTTGATGAAAACTTTTAAGTGAAATGACCAATCTCTATCAAATATAAAAAGAATTGAAGGAAACAAAGATAATACTTTAAATATTTATTCCCAGTCTACTTTAGTTTTATGAATCTGTGCCTTATTCTTTAATATATAATTAGAATATACTGACTATCTCTCTATATTCTGTATCTTGAATATATAGAATATCAAAATAGGCTTGCAGTCTATTTTTATATGTTTCAAACAAGAAAATATCCTTTCATACTGCCTCCTAGCAACTAGACCTTGGGCACAATCACACTAGTAGTAGCTTTGGCTACAGATTCAAGGTGTGAAAATGTGAAGTTGCCTTCACAAGTCCAAGAAGAAAGTCATGGGGCTCTTCTAACCTATATGAATTCCAGCATTGGCTTTTATTCTATGCTGTGATGGTCACTTGCTATGGAAGCCTGAAAAATTTAACAGATATCTAAGTCTTAATTAGTTTTCATTCAGAATCCCCAAACTAAAAATGATATACTCTGTAGCCTCTTATCAAGGACCCACTTGCACAAGGGCCTCTTGCCAGATAGATGTCTTAGAAAGACATTTAGCCCAAAAGCCACATGGTTGCCAACAAATGTTTTATTTCATTTCTTTGGTCTCATATCTAATAATCCCTTACTCATTTTGAATTCTTTTTATTTTTTTTTTTTACTATATCTTTTAAGTAGAAGGCTTTTAGAAGTGTGTCACGGAGACAGAAGCCCAGACTTGCCTCCTGAGCATCTATGGAAAATTAAGAGTTGGCTTTTATTATAGGTCTCTCAAGTGAGCTAAGCATAACCAAGCCTAGGCTCCTACTTAAGGTATTACATTTTTAGAGAGTACTGAAAATGTAGGCGTCCTTCAAATTATCTGGGATGAAGGAAAAGCTTTGGAGTCCCAAGGAATAGCAGAGGGAGAATAAGGATGGCACCTGAATGTGGTGTAGAGGTTCCAGGGACCAACTTCTCAGGGTCCTGAGAAGACCACTGCTCTGCATGATTGTATGATTCCTCTGGGGCAATTCCCACCCATGACAGTTCCTTCACTTTTTTTTTTTTTAATCAAGATGTTTCTCTATCATCCAGTCTGGAGTAAAGTGGCAGGATTGCAGCTTCAGCCTCATGGGCTCAAGCTATCATCTCACATCAGCCTCCTGAGTAGCTGGGCTTACAGGTGCACACCACCATGCCTAGCTAATTTTTAAATTTTTTTGTAGAGATGGGGATGTGGGGTGTCACACTATACTGCCAGACCGGTCTCAAACTCCTGGCCCCAAGCAATCCTTCTGCCTTAAACTTCCACAGTGGTGGTATTACACGTGTGAGCCATCACACCTGGCCAACTTCATTTTTCTATGATCTTTCTGTTGTCCTTTCAATACATTTCTTATTAAGTTAATGAGAAAATATTTCTTTGCTTTACAATGAGGAATCTTGATGAGTATATTGTTATGAAACAAACTTAAAAAGGTCAATAGAATAAAAAGTCCAAAAAAATCTTCTTTATACTGTTCTGAAAAGTAGGTTTGTTATGGCCAGAAATGGGATGGTAAAAAGAGGTGTTCTGTAGCTTAGCAGAGAGTAAGAAAAGTGTCAAAAATAAGAGACTCATCACATATATATTTAGAAAAGGAATGCTTGCAACATCTATTAATTCACAAGAAGACTTAAGAAAGAGATTTTAGTCAATGCCTTCTGTGTGTGAAGAAGGGAGTCTGATAGAAAGAATTATGATTCTATAATTAATGCCAAATTTGTTATGTTTCCATCCTGTGTTTTGTGTGAAACCTTGGGAATAAATTCTGACTGCTAAAGTGGTATTGATTTTAAACTTGACTCACCAACTTCACAGGGGTTAATACAGATGTGAAAAATCTTGAGTTATAAGCTTCCTGCATGCATGAGACTTGTTTTTATTTTGCTGCTCTAGTATTATTGGTTTTATTACGCAAGGAGAAAGGCGGCAGGGAATTTATGGTCAGGAGATTCCTGGTCAGGAGGTTCATAGTCAGAACATCTAGGCTGGGTCATAAGAAATGACAAAATTTAAGCATTTGAGCCTGGGAATAAGAATGTGTGTGCTCTGCCTGTGTTTTCCACATTCATTTTACTCAGCATTGCACTGTCATCTTGCTCAAGAACAATTCAGTAGGTCAGAAACATTGGATTCCAAAGCTGTTAATGGTTTATTTTCCATTTTTTGCCTTTGCAATTTCTGAAATAAAGTTATATCCCAGATAACTGAAGGGAAAACAGGGTTCAAGGCTATAGGATATATGGCTCATTTAACATAAAATTATTCAAATTAATGAATTAACAAATCCTCTTGTGCTTATAATAAGCAAATATAAGTTTTACCTTGTCTATTGTAAAAGAAATGTCTAAACATTAAGTGCAAAACCAAACTAGGCAGCAGGAGAAGGAAATTAGTTATGTTGTTTTTATAATAAGGATTATAAAACCAATATCTTAGTGAAATTCTCAGAAAGCTTGATTTAAAAATTTATCAAAATTCTGGAGTTTTTTTAAGTTTCATTTGGTCTATTTGTCAGTGGTTTGAGGTCTTAGTTCTGCAGCGACATCTTATGGAGTTGGTTAGTTTGCACAACCATTTAATAATGTCTGCCAGAACTGATCATTGTTCTAACAGATTTGATGCAAATAGAATCCCTGCCTGTGCTTTGAATGTGGAAGTAATTAAACGGATGCTATGAGGACTTTTCCTTTTTTCTCTGTTGTTGCTTATCTAAAATTTCCTTATCATAGCAACTGTATAATTTTTAAGACACTCCAAAATTTGTAGTGAGATCTGAAATTCTCACTACATATTCCAAGTTAGGATAGGAAGGGAGAAGGAAGCTGTTGAATAGTGAAATAAGACAGCAGTAAAAGATCACAGTACAGCTGGTGTTTGTTGGCAAGAGTTTCCACTTAAAAATTTGCAGCAGTGCAAGTGCCTCAATTATTATTGGTGCTTTTCACTGTTCGTGATCACAAGGAGTGAAAAAAAAAAGAAAAGAAGAAAAGAAAAGAAAAGAAAGTTGAATTCTTTGAAACTCAGAGAAGTAAACTGAAAAATTTTTGAGTGCCTAAATTTACCCATTTCTTTTTCTGATTCTGTTCTTTTGACAGAACACATTGCATTAAACTCTAGAAAGAAAAAAAGTGACTGTTTTCATATTTTTATGATTGGAGTCACATTCTTAAGATCTATAATGTAGATTACAGCACCATTTTATTATCTGCTAGAAGAAATATAGCTAATCATCTCTAAATTAGTAATGTTACATTTTATTTTGCTTCCTATCTAGTGTGGCACATTCTAATGACAGAAAATTTCCTTGAAAGCAAAAGCTTTACACACAGTAGAATTTCACTCAGTTTTTGCATATATTGACCATTGCAGAATACAAACAACTGTTAAGTAATTTCTCCCAAAGACAGGCCATAATAAAGAGGAAAAATATAAACTATATGGCACTAAAAATCCTGTTAATCTCGATCAATCAGTGAATGAAATACTGATTGTGTCCAACAACACATTCTACCTGAACGAGAGGAGGATATTGCAGTATGTTTCTATGAATACATAGCAGCTCTTCTATGCCATTATTATCACTGGTGAGTAAAGATCATGGTGAATCATTGTCTAATATCTTGTGATCTTGCTCGCACATAAAAATTGCCAGGGCACTTCATTAATTATGATTGCATCTTGAGGGCTCTGGACATTTTCATGAGTGCCACAGGACTTCTAGACAATAATTGCATCTTTTGAGAACCATGTGCCAGTGACAAGGTAAAACTCAGGTTGTATATTCCAGAGATTTTCTGGCAAATGAGTATTGCATGCCTTAATATTCTAAGCCCATCAGTTAGAAAAGGCTGACCCTATGACTTAAAATTGCATGCTGCATGATTAGAAAGATAGATTACAATATATTTTAAAGAATTATTTGTATCTCACACATGCCCAACAAGATTGAATGATTTTAATTGAATTGAATATTAGTAGATTTGCTAGAAACAGAAAAATAAGAATTTAAATTTTTTTATTGATGGTGTGAAATATGATGACTTTCAGTTATGTGATCTAGAGGTAGCAATCACTCATCCAAATAAGTAGCAGTTGGCAATGTCAAACTGAATATAGGAGAAATGTGAGACAACAGTTATATAGATTTGAAGAAGAGTGTTAGATGAAATGCACTTTGGTAAATTCTTGAAAGATATATTATAGAAGATCATAAATACTTCATATCCCAAATAGTAGATTATTCCAGACATGGAAATTTTTGTCAAGATGCTATACTTATCTCCTTTGTAATAGTATCACACTGCTAGCTGATTAGTTTGAGATACACTTTTTCAAACTTGAGCCAGATTCAGTATGTTACCATGAGGAACGCTGACTCAGTCTTGAAATACAATGGTAACTACTGGCAGGAATGTCAGAGGCATTTGAATAAGAGCAACTCTATCTTGAATAGGGGCTGGGTAAAATGAGGCTGAAACCTACTGGGCTGCATTCTCAGGAGGTTAGGCATTCTAAGTCACAGAATGAGATAGAAAGTCAGTACAAGATACAGGTCATAAGCACCTTGCTGATAAGCACCTTGCTGATAAAACAGGCTGCATTAAAGAGGCTGGCCAAAACCTACCAAAATCAAGATAGTGATGAAAGTGACCTCTGGTCATCCTCACTGCTCATTATATGCTAATTATAACATATTAGCATGACAAAAGACCCTCCCACCAGAGTCATGACAGTTTACAAATGCCATGGCAATGTCTGGAAGCTACACTATATTGTCTAAAAGGGGGAGGAATCCTCAGTTCTGGGAATTGGTTACCCCTTTCCTGGAAAACTAATGAATAATTCACCCCTCGTTTAGCATATAATCAAGAAATAACTATAAGTATACTCAGTCGAGCAGCCTGTGCCACTGCTCTGCCTATGGAGTAGCCATTCTTTATTCCTTTACTTTCCTAATAAACTTGAATTCTCTTTTGTGCCAGGTCCAAGAACCCTCTCTTGAGGTCTGGATCAGGACCCCTTTCTGGTAACAGGAAGAGAAGATCATAAATACTTCATAGACAAGGCAACTTCTCAGTTCAGACTATGAAGCTACTCTACACATAGACGGTAACTGATAGCAACATGAGCATATGTCACCAATAGGATACCAATAAGAGCATGCAGACCTTCGAGGCGTGTAGGTGTTTAAAGTTAAGATTTTAAAATAGAAAGTAATTTATTCCATGTAAGTATGTAATTATGGATAACTGGAATTTGGTTCCCTGCCCCTATAAAAAGTACAGAAAAAGATAAATATGCTTAAGATAGCAGACAGAAAATATATTTTTAAAAATAACCAACTTGAAGAAAAACAAGGTTTTACCACTAACTTCCTTTTAGGGTATAGGTAGATTGAGAGTTTCAGCTTCATCTATTTTTTGAGACGTGATATAAGATTGAATCAACCGGAGGAAGATGACAGCTTTTTCTATGCCAAAATATTTTTTAAAGCAAATAGGAAGACAACTGGAAGCAACACACATAAACTGCTGGGTTCCAACATTCTGTTTCTAATTGGCTAATTTCATATTAGCAGTTTTACATCTTTTCTTCTGATGTGAATCATCATGGGGAAAGAAAAAAAGGCAAATGATTTCCTGGCTGAGAAAAACATCTTTGCTTCATTACATAATTTTAATTTGTTCTGGTTTCTATTCTGAACACTGAGAACTCAATAGAGAAAATGTTGCTTTTTAACATATAACTATATGCATTTATATAACTATGTACATTTAAAATGTTAAAAAGCCAACTTCCACCCCATCCCATTGTTTGTCACATTCTGCTTCCCAAGCCTTTCAAAATTAAAGTCCGTGATGCCTGTTAAGTGCAGATTCAGTCCCATCAATTATTGAGATAGTATTTTCCAGGAAAACATAATACATCAGTAAGCACCGTCTCACTTGAGTAGGGCCTAGAGATAGACTATTTACCTAATTAGATTGGGGTAAGCCACAAATACCTGTGAAGTGGCTGATACTAAAATATTAACACAAGCTCTAATAACAGCTGTCATTTAATATGTATTTATAATATGTAGAAATTCACAGAACATTTTTCTTACTGACAGAGCTGGGAGAACAAAAAATTAAAGTGCTAATCCAGTTATGAAGAAAAGTCCTTGATAACAACTAAAATTTTAAGTTGGTCTCAGAAGGCCTACTCACTGGGAATAAGGGAAAACTGGAAATAGATCAGTCCTCACAGACACTAAACCTCCAGTTCCAATTGTTTAATCTTTTACTTGATTATAGTGATCATTGCCCTTAGGCGAACACCCTGGCAAAGCAAACTTAATTACACTTCTGAGGAATATCTCATACAAAACTTCAAATTATCTCTAAATTTTTATATCTCCAATGATTATCACTCAGCAAAAACAAAACAAAATAATAGAAAAACTAACCAAGCATATGAGGAAATCAAATTACATCACCACACAGAGAAAACCAAGGTAAGACAGTCACATTAAGATCCAGATAATGGCGATAAGGGTCATGAATTTTAAATCAAGTAGTCTCTATGACTTCACAAATATCAACAGGTTAAAGTAAAAACTTTCATGGAGAACTGGAAGCAATAAAATAAAGCAAATGAAAATTTTATTGTGAAAATTTATATGTAAAATCTTGAAAGAAGAGCTCAAAAGATGGTGTAATAGCAGATTACACTTAGTTGAGGATAGAATTAGTTGCTCTATAGGTCAAAAGAAAATATTCAGATTGAATTACAGAGAGAAAAAAAGAATGAAATACTGAAACAGTATCATACATATCAAAAATTATAATACTAAAAATAAAAGAAGTATGACTCCTAAAACATTTCATTGATATTTTACTAGACATTATAGCCAGTACCATAAGACAAAAAAAAAAAAAAAAAGGATTAAGGAAAAACTTATAAAACAGTAATTTTCACATATGACACAATATCTTTCATAGAAAATACAATCTATAAGAAAAGTGATAAGCTTAACACATTATAAAAGATATTAGGTGCAAGGCCAATTAGAAAAAAAGGCATAAAAAATTTAAAATGTAATTTAAAATAGATGACTTTTAAATACCATAAAACACGAAATACCTAGGCACAAATGTAACCAACCATAAACACACAATATTTATATGGAAAAAAATTTAAAATAATATTGAGAGAATTTTTAAAAAGTGCATAAGTTGAAAGATACAAGAGAGTCATAGATTGAATAATCATTTTTCAAAGATATCAATTTTTCACAAACTGATCTATGGCTTCAGTGTAATCTTTAAATTTCTAGTCATTTTAATACAAAAATCAATGTTGATTCAAATTTTATATAAAAATATAAAGTGTAACAGAGCAGGATATACTGAAAGAAGAATAAATTGTGAGGACTTAATCTGCTAGATCTCAAAGTTTCGCAAATATACACCCTAAAGCAAATTTCTCAACCATGTCATGATTGACATTTTGGGGAGAATGATTTTTTGTTTTGGGGGGCTGTCTTATGACTGCAGGATGTTTTTCCACATCTCTGTCCTCTACCCACTTATGCATCCACAGTAACCACCCTTTACAGTTGTAACATACATAAATGTCAACAGACGTCAAATGTCTTCTGGGGAGGGGGAGGAATCACCTCTGTTGAGAATCAGTAGAAAACTTCATGCCTATATGTAACAAAAACCATGTACAAGAACATTCATAAATTAATGTTTGTATTAGCCAAAAGCATAAACAATCCAAATATTTATAAACATTAGAGGACTCAAATAATTAGTATATTATTATAACTGTACTCCATAAACACTGACACTAAGCTAATTTCAATTATACACAAGCACACAAATATATTGTACTAGCATAATATTGAGCAAATATAACCAGACCAAAAAAGAATATCTGCTCTATGATTCCATTTATATAAGTGTCAAACACAGACAAAGCTAATATGTAGTTTTAGAAAACAGCACAGTGATTATCTTTGTAGAGAAAGAGGAGGAAGAAATTAGAGACTAAAAAAAAGGGATTTTGGGCTTCTGGTAATGTTCTATTTTAAAATGAGTTTTTATTACTTAGATTTGTTTTGTATTAATACATCAAAATCTACAAGTTTATTAGTGTACTTATCTGTATATAGATATATTAATGCAATAAAACATTTAAATGTTCAAGTCTATCAAAAATTAATTAAGAATGTAAAAAAAAAAGAAACAGAACAGGTGGCACAAACAGAAAATTCAAGGAAAAAATGATAGACATAAACTTAACAATAACAGTCATTATATTAAATGTAAAAGAATTATATTATTTAAACCAAACTAAATTTGTTAGACTTAAGTAATGAAACATGTTGTTTTACAAGAGCATCTAATATAGCTAATATATATGTATATGTTACAGTAAAAGAAAAGAAAAATAAGTCAAATAGGATTAAAAAAATCTGAGGCATTTGTGTCTTAAAGCTAAAGGCAATATTAGAATGATATGTACCATAAAAATCATAACACTAAAGAGAATGATTAATATTCTAATAAACTTGGATTATATAAAGCAAATATTGTCACAACTACAAGGAGAAATAACTGACCCCACAATTCTCTCATTAACTGATAAAATACCAGTAAAAACGAAGAGAGTATAAACAAGGGACACCTATAATGTGTTGAATATACAGAGAAAGAACGTTCCATCCAGGAATTGCAGACTATATAATCACTTCAAACATATATGCTACCTTTATAAAAATAATCCTCATGATATTATTAAGTACACAATGAGAAGTTATGATGAATGACCACATAGAATAATGTACATTCTTTTTACATTTTTTAAAGTAACACTTTCTAGAAGCTGTTGTATAGATGAAACAAATACTTGTAAACCTTCTAGTTTGTTGGTCTTGGTAGGTATTTTTTAACTGTTTGAGCCTTTTTTTTTGATATAGCTTTTCAATTTGCCTATATTTGTTGTTCTTCTATCTTAGCAATGAAGACATTGATGTGGAATCAATACATTTCTTAAAAATCTACACAACTTGAACTTTTAGTCATTATTTTATGACCTTTGTAGGTTGAAGAAAGTTTTCTTTCTTCTAGACATCAGAAGCAGATTTTTATATGCCTCGTATTACAATTTCCACTTCCTTTTTGTTCTTTGGTCAATTGTACACAAATTTTGTCTCCTCTTATAAGTTTAAATTCCTTGGAAGCAAGAACTCTATCTGACAAAACATAATAATTATGTATAATGCATAGCAAGTGGAGTACCTGATTTTTTAACACCTAAGAACCTAAATGGAAAAAAAAAAAAAGAAGTGTTTAGTGTATACATACATACATATAAATGTATGCATTTGTAATTGTTTCTGTTGTTTTGCTTCTAACTTATCCTAAAAAAGAAGAGAAATAATATTTCCTTTATTCCAAATAATAAATGCATGTATACATATGTACTTGTATAATTTTCCAATTCTACTACATTCAACTGATTAAAGCCCTTTTAGTGCATTTAGAAAAAATAATATGTTGGGTGTGGTGGCTCATGCCTGTAATCCGAGGCCAATGTGGCTGGATAGCTTGATGCCAGGAGTTTGATACCAGCCTGGATGATATAGCAAGACCCCATCTCTATATTTTAAAAAATATACAAAATAATATTACTTCTTTGAGAAAGGTATTTGCTTTTCATTGTGATCTGGTTGAAATTATAATAATCATTGTTATGAACTGTCATATGTGTATACTGTGTTGAGCACATACATGTAGTATTTTACTTTTCCAACCCATAAAGTCATGATAGAGTACTATTATATATCATCTTTTTAAGATGGGGACACTGAGAAAATGATCATATTAATAGACACACAGTGAGAAAGAGTGTACCTGGAATATGAAGCCAAACCATTTAGCACCAAAGTGCTTGCTCATGACCAGGACACTGTACTCTCTCTTCTGCTGAGAAGGCTTCTAATCTCCCCTGTGACTCTGAGTAGTGTTTTCACAGACAGGTGTTCATATACAATTAAATTACATAATGTGAACAAAGAACAAGACTTTTGAATAAGCATTGTCAATAAAAGTTCATTCTACTTCCCAAAATTCAGAACTGCCATTACTGAGTAACAATTGAATATTAATCAAGCAAACATCACACGGACTTTAGACATTTAACTTTTACACTTCTGTGAGATAAGCAGTGTCATCCCCACATTATGGATAGTGAGACTGATACTCAAAAATACTAAGGAAATTGTTCAAGAGTATAAAGATGATAAGTGGCAGAGGCAAGTTTTGAAACTAAGCTTATCATACTATAGCTAGGAAACTTTTCAATATGCCCCACTGACCTACCTGGTAGGAATGAGCTCATAATAAGATAGAAAAATATGAAAAGCAGTTTTTCTGGAGGTGATTATATCTACCATGGGCAGAAAAGATATCCGTCAATGATGTCATTTGATTTTGAAGAAGAAAGAGAACAGAAAAAGGTTGTAAACATCAAGATTATTAATTTGTAATCCATTTCAGATATGATCCTAGAACTTAAAAAATAACTTCTATATTAGTCAGGATTCTCTAGAGGGAGAGAACTAATAGGATATATATGTGTGTGTATATATATATATATAAAAATAGGATGTATATGTATATAATAGGATATATACATATATAAACTTACATAATAAATACATATAAAGATATATTATAATCTAAATATATATTTAAATATTCATAATACATATTTATAATATATATTATTTTATATATAAATTTGTATTTAAATATTCATAATATATATTTATAATATAATATGTATTTATATTATATATAAATTTATATATTTATTGTGTAAGTTTAATATTTCTTAATAAACTCCCATATATATCTCTATATATCCTATTATATACATCCTGTTATATATATATGGGAGTTTATTACGGAGTATTAAACTTACACAATCAAAAGATCCCACAATAGGCCATCTTACACAATCCAAAGGTCCACAGTAGGCCGTCTGAAAGCTGAGGAGCAAGGAAGCCAGTCCAAGTTCCAAAGCTGAAGAACTTCAAGTCCAATCAAGAGCAGGAAGCATCCAGCTTAGGAGAAAGATGTAGGCTGGGAGGCTAAGCCAGTCTAGTCTAGTCTAGTCTTTTCAAGTTATTCTGCCTGCTTTATATCCTAGTGCCACTAGCAGCTGATTAAATGGTGCCCACCCAGACTAAGAGTAGATCTGCCTTTCCCAGCCCACTAAGACAAATTTTAATATCCTTGGCAACACCCTCACAGATACACCCGGGATCAATGCTTTGCATCCTTCAATCCAATCAAGTTGACATTATTAGATAAAGTTAACAATAATTAAAGGCTTATACAAAGTAAATAAATCTTAGGTCACATGATAAAGCAAAAAGGAAATACAGTGAAAATATTTTCTAAGTAGAAGTGTATACATGAACAACATGTTTTTAACAAAAGGAGGAGAAAATACTTATGATAGTTACAGTCCTCATTTCTATAGCTGGTCATGTCGTCATAGCTGGTATTGATGACTACTGTTTTCTACTCCTCATTCTGTATTCCCTTTGCCGTCAGCAAGTACCTCAGCAGGTAATTTTTTTTTTTTCCTGGTGGAGTGACCCCAACCTTCCTCCCTGAAGGGTCTGGGCCATCTGTAGTCCTGCCTGAATTGGGCTGTTGTAGTTTCCCATTGACCTTAATCACAGAGCATGGTAATACTGACAGATGCCCTAATGGATCTCCTGTATTCCGTGCATACTCTTCCTTACCTCCCTTGTGGAATAGTAGACTGATTTTATCTTGGTAGTTTATGTCAATCCCACCAGCCAACACTTTAAATCCTTTCTTAGCCTGTTGACTTAAAGGTAGGAGGATTCCAAAGGATCCCAAAGGTAGCAATCTTAACTTCAGGTTTAATGAAATTGTTGTGTCTCTTAGTGGCAGCGTTTCTCCCTCTAGAACTAAGACCTCTAGGCCAGCAGAATGTAATGTCATGGGAACAGGAAGCAAAAATTTTGCTAGTGGATCACTACGAGTGATGGTGAATGGTGCCACTTCCATTTCCACCCTTTGATTCCTGTGCTTGTGAATCCTGGCTATGAGAAAAACTGTATCATATATTGGATGCTGATTCAGAGCATACACAGCCTTCTGAAAAACTTTGCCCCAGCCCTGTAAAGTATTGCCACCTAGTTGGCATTGTAATAGTGACTTCAAAAGGCCATTCCACTGTTCTATCATTCCAGCTGCTTCAGGATGATGGGGAATATGGTAAGACTAGTGAAGTCTATGGGCATGAGCCTACTGCTGTACTTCTTTAGCCATAAAGTGAGTGCCTTTGTCAGAGGCAATGCTGTGAGGAATACCATGTCAGTGGATGAGGCATTCCATGAGTCCATGGATGGTAGTCTTGGCAAAAGAATTGGGTGCAGGATAGGCAAACCCATATCCACAGTAAGTGTCTATTCCAGTGAGGACAAACTCCTGCCCTTTTCATGATGGAAGAGGTCCAATATAATCAACCTTCCACCAGGTTGCTGGCTGATTACCCTGAGGAATGGTGCCATATTGAGGGCTCAGTGTTAGTCTCTGCTGCTGGTAAACTGAGCATTCACTAATGGCCATAACCAGGTTAGCCTTGGTGAGTGGAGGTCCATGTTTCTGAGCCCATGCATAACCTCCATTCCTGCCACCATGGCCACTTTGTTCATGGGTCCATTGGGTGATGACAGGGGTGGCTGAGGAAAGAGGCTGAGTGGTGTCCACAGAACGCACCATTCAATCCACTTGAGTATTAAAATCCTCCTCTGCTGAGATCACCCACTGGTGAGGATTCACATGGGATACAATTATTTTCACAGTTTTTGTCCACTCAGAGAGGTCCATCTACATATCTCTTCCTCAAATACTTTGTCACCAATTTTCCAATCATGCTTCTTCCAAGCCCTTGACCATCCAGTCAAACCACTGGCTACAGCCCATGAATCAGTATGTAATCACATATCTGGCCATTTCTCCTTGCATGCAAAATGCACGACCATGTGCACTGTTTGTAGTTCTGCCCACTGGGAAGATTTCTCTTCACTGCCATCCTTCAGGGGATGTCCTAGAAAGGGGATGTAGTGTTGCAGCTGCCCACTTTCAGGTGGTGCCTGCACATCATGCTCAACCATCTGTGGACTAGTCCCTAGTCTTCTTTTCTTGTGTCATCTGATCATAGTAAACTCCCCAGGAGGCCATTGTGCAGGCTGAGGGAGAGAAGGCAGGGTAGCAGCAGTGGAGACCATGGGCATTTGAGCAACTTTCTCATTTAACTTACTTGTGCCTTCAGGACCTATTCGAACCCAATCATGTATATAACACTTTTATTTGATGATGGAATGCTGCTGTGCACAACCTACTTTATGTCTAGATAGGCCACAAAGCATCCAGTTCATGATACCTAGTTCAGGTTGCATGTTCACTTGATGACCCACAGTCAAACGTTCAGTTTCCACCAATAGCAGGCCAAGAGCTGTCTCTCAAAAGGAGAGTAGTTATCTGCAGAAGATGGCAGGGCCTTGCTTCAAAATCCTAGAGACTTCCACTATGATTCACCTGTGGGGCCTGCCAAAGACTCCAAACAGCATCCCTATTTGCCACTGACACTTCAAGCACCATTGGATCTTCTGGGTCATAGGGCCCAAGTGGCAGAGCTGCTTGCACAGCAGCCTAGACTTGTTGGAGAGCCTTCTCCTGTTCTGGACTCCACTCAAAACTGGCAGCCTTTTGAGTCACTTAATAAATGGACCTGAGTAACACACCCAAATGAGTAATGTGTTGCCTCCAAAATCCAAATAGGACCTCTAGGTGTTGTGTCTCTTTCTTGGTTGTAGGAGGGGCCAAATGCAGCAACATATTCTACACCTTAGAAGGAATATATTGACAGGCCCCACACCACTGGACCCCTAGAAATTTTACTTAGGTAGAAGGTAGCTGAATTTTAGTCGGATTTATTTTCCATCCTCTGGCATACAAATATCTCATAATAAGTCTAGTATGTTTGCTACTTCTTGCACACTGGAACCAATCAGCATAATGTCATCAATGTAATGGACAAGTGTGACATCTTGTGGAAGGGAAAAGTGATCAAAATCTCTCAGAACAGGATTATGACACAAAGCTGGACAGTTGATATGCCCCTGAGGTAGGACAGTAAAGGTATATTGCTGGCCTTGCCAGCAGAAGGCAAATTGCTTCTGGTGGGCCTTATGGACAGGAACGGAGAAAAAGACATTTGCCAAGTCAATGGCTGCATACCAGCTACCAGGAGCTGTGTTAATTTGCTCAATCAATGAAACCACATCTGGTACAGCAGCTGCAATTGGAGTCACCACTTGGTTAAGCTTATGATAATCCATTGTCATTCTTAAAGATCCATCTGTCTTCTCATCAGGCCAAATAGGAGAGTTGAACTGGGATGAGGTGGGAATCACCACACCTGCATCTTTCAAGTCCTTGATGGTGGCACTAATCTCCACAATCCCTCCAGAGATGCGAAATTGTTTTTGGTTTACTATTTCTCTAGGTACAGGCAGCTCTAATGGCATCCATTTGGCCTTTCCCACCATAATAGCCTTCATCCTACCAGTCAGGGAGCCAATGTGGGGGTTCGGGGTTCTTCCAGTTGCTAAGTATGTCTATGTGAATTGTGCATTCTAGCACTGGGGAAATGACCACAGGATGAGTCTGGGGACCCACTGGATCCACTGTAAGTTGGACCTGAGCTAAAACTTCATTAATTACCTGATCTCCATAAGACCCTCTTTTAACTGAAGGACCACAATGATGTTTTGAGTCTCCTGAAATCAACATCAGCTCAGAGTCAATGGCCAGCAGTCCCCAAAATGTCTGATCATTTCCCTTTCCCCAATGCACAGTTACCCTCTTAAAAGGCTGGAAGTTTCCTTGTGGAAGAATGGGAGAAAGATTAACAGCATAAATTGTCAGAAGTGTAGTGAGGTCCTTCCTCAAAGGGACCTGGCCTCTCCTTCATTCAAGGGGTTCTGGGTCTGTAAACTGGCCCAAATCTGGAAATTGATTGAGGGGCAGTGACTCTGTTTTCATCATTTAAATTAGCCTTTTGTTCATTTGACCTGGAAGTTTTCTTCTTATATAAATTAAGCAGGAATGCAGTAAGGTTCCTATCAATTTCACTTCTAGGAACACCCTGTTTAATTAGCCAGTGCCAGAGCTCTACATGAGTCAGACTATTCTGCCTGCTGCTTTGCCTCTGCTGTCCATTACAGTAGCTACACCCATCTTGCCTTTGATGTTTGAGTGCTGCCACTTGGCCCCTGCCACATCGGGATCCTATTTTTCCCATTGTATTTAAATTTTGTAGTTGGGTGACTGTAGGTCTCACTGGTAGAGCTGACATACAGAGAAGAGCAATTTCAGGGCTCTTCAAAGATGAAGGTGCTACCCTCACAAATGTATTTTGCAAAGCATTGGTCAAGGGTAAATTTTCTAGACCCTCCCAGCTGGGATGAGTAGGTCTAAAGTGACTAATTCACTCTACCATTCCAGTCTCCCTAAGCCTTTGGATCCCTTCCTCTACATTAAACCAAGAGAGATCAGGCATTTCCAGCTAGCTTACAATGGGCTTTCTTTTAATCCATATTTCAGCTAATGAAGCAGATAAACTATTAGAACCTCTTTTAACTCCCCAAGCCCCAACATTAAATGCAGAATCCCTGCTTAGTGGGCCGAAATCAATAAATTCAGCCTGATTTAACTCTGTGTTACTTTCACCAATAAACCACACCCTTAATAATCATTCTCATGCCTATTCTCTAGATTTCTGCTTATATAAATTAGAAAATGTAAGCAGTTCTTTTCAAGTGTAGCACCCTTCCTCATGGGTCACACTCTCAACCTCACCTCTAGGGGCCCACCAGGACTTTAGTCTACTTATAAATCTAGAAGCAAACAGTGGTGTTGGGGACAATCAACATTATCTTGCCTGAGGAAAATCAACATTATCTTGCCTGGCAACTGCCTTGAGGGAGGCCATCACTGTTGTCCTAGGCAGCACAGGGTTTATCTCCTCAGACAAAGGCGGAAATGTTGATGGCAGCATGGGTCGTGGGTTGGGGAGGGGATTATGCCACTACTGGGGATGGAAAAGCTGTTTCTTCTGACAAAAAAGGTTCATCACAGTTTAAAAGCTCAGTGTCCCAGCTTCATCAGGGTCTTCCCACACATCCCCATTCGAAGTTGCAGAGTCCCATTCTTTTCCAATCAATACCCTCACTTTAACAGTGGACACTGATGAGGCTGTGCATGTGCCTTTTGTTGCAGGTCAGCCACTTGCATGATAAGAGCTTGGGTCTGTTTTTCCACAATTTCAGCTTTTTCTGTATCTGCTTCTGAAACCAGGAGTTAGAATCCCTGAATTCATATTTTCTTTCATCACTTTGTCCAGTGAACTCAGGAGAAACCAACAAGCTTCGTTCTGTTCCTTGGTTCTGCACATATGGTCAAAGGTGTTATGTGTGGAGTCACTAAACTCCTTGCCTCTTATGAGCAGTGAATCAAGAGTGTCAAATGCATTAATTTTGCATAACTCTCTAAACAATTCATGCCAAAGACTATCAGTGTTCTCCATACTATTTGAAGTAGAGGTCAGGGCCAGGCGTAGTGGCTCATTCCTGTAATCCCAGCACTTTGGGAGGCCGAGGTGGGTGGATCACAAGGTCAGGAGATCAAGACGAACCTGGCTAATACTGTGAAACCCCATCTCTACTAAAAATACAAAAAAATTAGCCAGGCATGGTGGTGGGTGCCTGTAGTCCCAGCTACTCGGGAGGCTGAGGCAGGGGAATGGTGTGAACCTGGGAGGTAGGGCTTGCAGTGAGCAGAGATCACGTCACTGCACTCCAGCCTGGGCGACAGAGTGAGACTGTCTCAAAAAAATAAAAAATAAAATAACATAAAATAAAATAAAATAAAAAAGTAGAGGTCTGGAGTGGTGGCTCATGCCTGTAATCCCAGCACTTGACTCCTCACAAGGTCAGGAGTTCAAGACACGCCTAGCCAACATGGTGAAATCTCGTCTCTACCAAAAGTACAAAATTAGCTGGGTATGGTGGCACGCACCCCAATCCCAGCTACTTGGAAGGCTGTTCATGAGTTTATTAAGAAGTATTAAACTCACACAATCACAAGGTCCCACAATAGGTTGTCTGCAGGCTGAAGTGCAAGGAAGCCAGTCTGAGTCCCAAGGTTGAAGAACTTTAAGTCCAATGTACAAGGGCAGGAAGCATCCAGCATGGGAGAAAGATGTAGGCTGGGAAGCTAGGCCAGTCTAGTCTTTTCACATTATTCTGCCTGCTTTATATCCTAGCTATGCTGATAGCTGATTAGATGGTGACCACCCAGATTAAGGGTGAATCTGCCTTTCCCACCCCACTAACTCAAATTTTAATATCCTTTGGCAACACCGTCACACACACTCAGGATCAATACTTTGCATCTTTCAATCCAATCAAGTTGACACTCAGTATTAACCATCACAACTTCCAATTTTGATATTTCAAATAGTACTCTGCATTTCATAAACTGCTTTTTATATCTATTCTGACACTTTAAGAATTTCATACCATAGAAATTAATCTTATCAAATAATAATTCTTATGCTCAACATCACTAATCATCACAGAAATGCAAAGCAAAACCACAATGAGAGATCATCTTACCCGAGTCAGAATGGCTATTACTGAAAAGTCAAAAAAAAAAAAACAAAACAAAACAAAAAAACCAAAAAGCAGATGTTGGCAAGGATGTGGAGAAAAGGAAATTCTTAGACACTGATGGAAGGAATGTAAACTAGTATAGCAACTATGAAAAAGAGTATGGATATTTTTCAAAAAACTAAAAGCAGAATTATCATTCAATTCATCAATCCCACTACTCAGTATCTACCCAAAAGAGAAGAAATTGATATAACAAAGGGATAACTATACCCCATGTTTATTGCAGCACTATTGACAAGAGCAAAGATATGGGATCAGCCTAAGTGTCCATCAAGGGATGAATGGATGAAGAAAACATAATATAAATACACAATGGAATATTCTTTAGCTATTAAAAAAAGAATAAAATCATGTCCTTTGCAGAAACATGGATGTAACTGGAGGTCATTATCTTCAGTGAAATAAACCATGCATAAAAAGTCAAGCATTGCAGGTTATTGTAAGTAGCTTAACTCCGAAATGCATTTTAAAACATTTTTTCCCTTTTCTCTTTTCTTCCTATTCTCCATCTAACCTTGAAGCAAACTGCAGAAGCTTTTTTTCTTAACCTTAAAATAGACTTCATATCCCTCCCTTGCACACTGTATGTTTCCTTCACATTTATCTAACTGTATGCTAGTATCTAATTATGTGCTTACTTAGATGTTCTGGTTGCTAATCTTGAAATACACAGACTAAGCCTGGAGACCTAGCCTGCAAAAAGGGCAGCTAGTCAACAACCCAGCCACTCTTGAGATGATGCCAGCAGGCACTTCAGGTGAACTGAAACCTAAGATAAGCCACCAAAACAAGACACACAGACCTTGTACTCAGCACAATTCCTGCATGCCTCATATAACAAGTTTCTGTTTTTAATCCCTTGCCTTCTCCCCAGAAATTTCAAGTGGTTACTTTGGATGTAACTCTGGCCACTTCCACATTACTAGTTTTGATAAAGTCACTTTCTTCCTATGATACTTTACTCTTGTTATCTGGCTCTGCAAGTGCTGAGGGCCTGGACCTGCATTTGGTTACATTCTCTCTCTTTTTTTTTTTTAATTATACTTTAAGTTCTAGGGTACATGTGCACAATGTGCAGGTTTGTTACATATGGGTACATGTGCCACGTTGGCGTGCTGCACCCATTAACTCCTCATTTACATTCTCATGTATATGTGGGAGCTAAAAAGATTTGAACACACGGAGGTGGAGAGTGGAAAAAATAGATCAGATATTGGGAAGCCTGAGTAGAGGGGAGGGGAAAGGATGAAAATAAATGTGCTAAAAGGCACAAACATACAGTAAGAAGGAATAAATACAATGTTTGATAGCACAGCAGGTTTACTATACTTAAAAATAAATTGTACTTGGGTAATGATATCCTAAATAACCCCCCTTGATCACTATGCATTCAACTCATTTAAAAGTCTTCTCATGCACCACATAAATTTGCACAAATAAAAAAGGAAATAAAAAATTTTATCATTAAATTTAATCTTATTAAATAATAGTTTTTAGCATTGAAGTGCAGAGCTTGAAAACTCACTAGTCCCTAAGAACTTCAATTATTGTACCACATAATAATTTGCTTAGAGAATTGCTTGGTTTACATTTACTGTACTTTGTGATTAAAATTAAGATTACTTAATTTATATCTTCATTCCATTTGTCATCACAACTTATTTCTATTTCCTTCATCACGATGCAGTGAAAATGATATTGGTCACATACATATTCAGAATACACAGCTTTGCATTCTGGTTTTACAAATAGCTAATTCTGTTTTCTGATCACTAAACCATAGCACCGTTACAAGGATTAGAAGAGATCACATCTATTAAACTGTGCCTTGTCAATTGTAAAGCCTTATAAAAGAACAGTTAATAACTTTTACAATCAGGATCTGTATCTTCCTGAAGGAGTATGGCTGCCAAAAGCAGACTAGATTGGTTTATGCAGAAATGAAGGAATTGCATGGCATTGAACTACTACAGTATCCCTCTAGAGTTTTCAAAATTATTTCTATTGTCAGATATTGATATTAAAAAATTTGGGATGCTAAATATGTTGCCAGGTGTCCTAAGATACTATTTTCCTATTCACCACATTTAAAACATAATAAAAGTAGGAATTTAGTAACTTATGATGAAAAAGAGAGTGGCAACTGGAATAAGGTTCATTTCTTTTAAATTTAAATCTGTTGATCTCTGTTTACAATTAATATATAGAAACAGATATTTATATATCAAGATGAAATAATCCAACATGTATAGCTGCATCACTGAATACTCTCCCATCTTTCAGCATTGGCTATATTCACACAATGCTCGCTTCTTAGCCAAAACAGATACATTGCAAGGACTCTCCTTATACATAGAATCCAACTATAGTTCAGGAAAACACTAGCCTATAGGATGAAATACAATTCTATGATATAAAATGTCACAATAAATTTCTCTAGAAAAAAATCCAATTCTTTTAACAATGCAAATTTAAATATTTCTTTGTATAATCCATTCTCTCAAAAAAATCTCAAATTTTATAAAGCATTAAGGAAATAAACTAAAATTCATTTTCTTTGAAATAAATTGTATCTTAAACAAATGACCCACTTGTTAATTGACCAATTTGTTTCTAAAGCTCAAATGAATCAGATGTACCAGTGATAGGGTACAGGGCTAAAAATTGGCAGAATTTATCATTTTATATTATTATGTCTATTCTCAACTCTGCTCTTTGCTGCACTTTTTCTATCAATATGTAGATGGAGAGAGAAAATAAGTGACTCGAAACTTTTTCAATTTATATTTTAAGTGTTTGGGAAGCAGACACAGGAGGTTCTGTTGCCCTAAGAACAGTGTAAATAATGACAATAACTATTGAAGGCAGAAATTTGGGAAATGGAATGGTTACAGGATCCTCCCTGAGGCATGAAAACAGGATCTGAAGGCAGGAAACATAAGGCGGATTCACACTTCAACTATGACAAGGACGATCCTCTCCATTTACGTAGGGCGTTCCCTGAGTAAATGACTTTGTAACTTTACTTCATCCTCTTCATTTACATAGGATATACACCAACTAACCAATGGAAACCACTACAGTGTATTAAAACCTCCCAAAATTCTGTACTTGGGCCCACTCCCACACTACGGAGCGTACTTTCATTTTCAATAACTTTCTGCTTTTGTTGCTTCACTTTTTCCTTGCTTTGTTTGTGTGTTTTGTCTGATTCTTTGCTCAAGACACCAAGAACCTGGTCACCACCCACTGGTAACACTCCCCATGTGGTGTGAGTCACGCAAAATCTCAGATAAATTTAGAGAGAGACTTTCACAAAACTTTACAAGCCAAATTTACTCTCCAAATTGTAACTCCGTTTCAATGTAGCTACACTAAGTTGAAGCTAAAGGAAATAGCTCTTAACTTGGAATAGCAATTAAAAATCACCTCATTGTTAATGATTTATCTTTGATCCTGGTGCTTCTGCGTTACATTGGAATTTTATGTTCTTTAGCATTTGATTGAAAGGAGGGGCCAGCTGGGCTTCCTGGGTCCAGTAGGGGCTCAGAAAGCTGTGCAAAAAGCTGTGAAACTCACTCATTTCCTGCATCAGGACTTACTTCGGTCCTGGATGAATAATACTGAAGATATATGCTTAAAATATTCCTAACATCAGAATTTGTGCATGTGTTTTCTTCCCCAAGAAAGCTATAAACAGCGAAAATTTTGCTGTAAGCTTCTCTGTGTCCTCTCTCCCTCTCTGGCTTCCCCCTCCCCTGAAACTAAAAGGAATGTTAATTGCCCATTTGTCTGTGACCAGTGGACCTTATCTATGCTTCCAATTCCAATTCCTTGTAAACATGCTTTGTGAAGTCCTGTGAGATCCTGTCTCCTTTGCGGCTGCAAGGTCATAAAGCAGATAAAACCTAAGTTGCACTTCCGGTTTTCCTCAAGATCTGAGACATGTTAATTGTCTTTGTTTCTCTCTCTGGTAACATCTCCCTGCCTCACCTATTTCCCGCCTTAAAGAGTTTAAAAGGTGATTGAAGAATCTAACACTGGCTACCCGCTCGGTACCCCTTCCACACTGTAGAAGCCTTGTACTGTCACTCTGCTCAATAAAGCCTACAGCTTTTTTTTCTCTTGGTCCATGTCTCCATCACTCTCCATGGGCAGCTGCCTCACCAATTATTTGGCGTTGCTAAGGCAAGAACCTTTGGCGTTACATGATGAGAAACAAATTCACTGTGCACTTTCTAAAAATTTCCGTCCAGTGAAACAGGACACACTTATCCACAAGGTACATGAAGCAAATTTACTAGGTACAAATAGCCAGCAAAGGACAACGGAAGCCTAGTGTTACTGGGGGTCCTTGCTCACAGAGCTTCCAGGGAGGTATGCAGTGGTCAGTGATAATGGAATACTTGAAAGTAATCCCCTGACTCCAGGAACTAGTGCTCAGCTGGCAGAACTAATAGCCCTCACTCAGGCACGAGAATTTGGAGAAGGGAAAAAGGTAAATATATATACAGACTCCAAGTATGCTTACCTAGTCCTCCATGCCCATGCAGCAATATGGAGAGAAAGGGAATTCCTAACTTCCGAGGGAACACCTATCAAACATCGGGAAGCCATTAGGAGATTATTATTGGCTGTACAGAAACCTAAAGAGGTGGCAGTCCTACACTGCGGGGGTCATCAGAAAGGAAAGGAAAGGAAAGGAAAGGAAAGGAAAATAGAAGGGAATCGCCAAGCAGATATTGAAGCCAAAAGAGCCACAAGGCAGGACCCTCCATTAGAAATGCTTATAGAAGGGCCCCTAGTATGGGGTAATCCCCTCTGGGAAACCAAGCCCCAATACTCAGGAGGAGAAATAGAACGGGGAACCTCATGAGGACATAGTTTTCTCCCCTCAGGATGGCTAGCCACCAAAGAAGGAAAAATCCTTTTGCCTGCAGTTAACCAATGGAAATTACTTAAAATCCTTCATCAAACCTTTCACTTAGGCATTGATAGCACTCATCAGATGGCCAAATTTTTATGTACTGGACCAGGCCTTTTCAAAGCTATCAAGCAGATAGTCAGGGCCTGTAAAGTGTGCCAAAGAAATAATCTCCTGCACTGCAAGCCATACATTTCAATCCCTGTATCTTTAACCTCCTTGTTAAGTTTGTCTCTTCCAGAATCGAAGCTGTAAAGCTACAAATCATTCTTCAGATGGAGCCCCAGATGCAATCCATGACTAAGATCTACCATGGACCCTTGGACTGGCCTGCTAGCCCATGCTCCGATGTTAATGACATCAAAGGCACCCCTCCTGAGGAAATCTCAACTGCACCACCCCTACTACACTCCAATTCAGCACAAAGCAGTTAGAGCGGTCGTCGGCCAACCTCCCCAACAGCACTTGGGTTTTCCTGTTGAGAGGTGGGACTGAGAGACAGGACTAGCTAGATTTCCTAGGCTAAGAATCCCTAAGCCTAGCTGGGAAGGTGACCCCTTCCACCTTTAAACACAGGGCTTGCAACTTAGCTCACACATGAACAATCAGATAGTAAGGAGAGCTCACTAAAATGCTAATTAGGCAACAACAGGAGGTAAAGAAATAGCCAATCATCTGTTGCCTGAGAGCACAGCGGGAGGAACAATGGTCTACATATAAACCCAGGCATTGGAGCCGGCAATGGCAACCCCCTTTGGGTCCCCTCCCCTTGTATGGGAGCTCTGTTTTCATTCTATTTCACTCTAATCTTGAAACTGCACTCTTCTGGTCCATGTTTGTTATGGCTCGAGCTGAGCTTTCGCTTGCTGTCCACCACTGATGTTTTGCCGCCATCGCAGACCCGCCACTGACTTCCATTCTTCTGGATCCAGCAGGGTGTCCACTGTGCTCCTGATCCAGCAAGGCGCCCATTGCCACTCCTGATCGGGCTAAAGGCTTGCCATTGTTCCTGCATGGCTAAGTGCCTGGGTTTGTCCTAATCGAGCTGAACACTAGTCACTGGGTTCCACGGTTCTCTTCCATGACCCACGGCTTCTAATAGAGCTATGACACTCACTGCCTGGCCCAAGATTCCATTCCTTGGAATCCGTGGGGCCAAGAACCCCAGGTCAGAGAACACGAGGCTTGCCACCATCTTGGAAGTGGCCCACCACCATCTTGGAAGAGGCTCGCCACCATCTTGGAAGCTCTGTGAGCAAGGACCCCCAGTAACACTAGGACTCATTATGAACTGGTCCTCCCATGTTCAGAAAGCTGCCTAGGGTGGATGGAGTCTCAAATGTGTGTGCCCAACTTGCGCTGCCAGTGAGGGACTCCAAAAGGCAGCCCGTTCAGGGTTACATGCCTCAGGAAAAATGTGACTCACTGGGTAAAGCTTCGAAGGATATCCTGCTTCTATGGGAGACAGGAACAAAGCCCAGCTGTCCTGGGCTTTTCTTCCCTATTTCAGGATAAGGGGATAGGGTGATAGGGTGAACTGTCCTGGGCAGTTCTTCCCTGTCTCAGAATAGTTCATTGTTAGCACATTCTACAATTACTCTCAGAACTCTATACAAGAAGGCGAGGGGAGAGAAAGATGGTTGGCTAAGGCTATCCAGAGACCAACCAACATCTGAATTTACAGAAATCGTGGCACATAGATCTTTTCCTCATATCCAGCCTCCATAAGGCAGCAGGACACTGAGGCATGACATGAAAAGTCAAACAGAGAAACGTGAAAAGCTATCTTTGTTCATCGGGCAAGGAAATACTGAAGGAAGAGTCAATTTTGTTTATTACAGAAGGAGAAGGAGCTGAAATATTGCTGAATTTTGGAATATCTATAATTGAAGTCTATATGCTTAACTGATGAGCCAAGGATATACTCTATATTATACCAAGTACCATAAAAATTATTACAATAAGAATAACAACTTTTGAGCATAATGATATTTTATGTTAGGCCCTCATAGCATTGTATAAAAGAACAACCACTGAGATAAAATGGGAGAACAGGTTCTATTACCAACCAAATCTTTTATTTTTTTATTATTTATTATTATTTTTTAAATATATATTTTAAGTTCCGGGATACATGTGCAGAAAGTGCAAGTTTGTAACAAAGGTATACACATGCCATGGTGACTTGCTGCACCCAACAGCCCGTCACCTACATTAGGTGTTTCTCCTAATGTTGTCCTTCTCCTAGCCCCCCAACACCCAACAGGCCCCAGTGTGTGATGTTCCCCTCTGTGTGTCCATGTGTTCTCATTGTTCAACTCCCACTTATGAATGAGAACATATGGTGTTTGGTTTTCTGTTTCTGTGTTAGTTTGCTAAGAATGATGGTTTCCAGCTTCATCAATGTCCCTTCAAAGGATATGAACTCATCCTTTGTTATGACTGCATAGTATTCTGTGGTGACTATGTGCCACATTTTCTTTATCCAGTCTATCATTGACGGGTATTTGGGTTGGTTCCAAGTCTTTGCTGTTGTGAATAGTGCTGCAATAAACATACGTGTACATGTGTCTTTATAGTAGAATGATTTATAATCCTTTGGGTATATACTCAGTAAAGAGGTTGCTGGGTCAAATGGTATTTCTGGTTCTAGATCCTTGAGGAATCACCATACTGTCTTCCACAATGGTTGAAATAATTTGAATTCCCACCAACAGTGTAAAAGTGTTCCTATTTCTCCCCATCCTCTCCAGTATCTGTTGTTTCCTGACTTTTTAATGATCACCATTCTAACTGGTGTGAGATGGTTATCTCATTATGATTTTGATTTCCATTTATCTCATGACCAGTGATGGTGAGCTTTTTCTCATGTATTTGTTGGCCACATAAGTGTCTTCTTTTGAGAAGTGTCTGTTTATATTTTTCGGCCACTTTTTGATGAGGTTGTTTGTTTTTTTCTTGTAAATGTTTTTAAGTTCCTTGTAGATTCTGGATATTAGCCACTCATCAGATGGATAGATTGCAAAAATTTTCTCCCGTTCTGTAAGTTGCTTGTTCACTCTGATGATAGTTTCTTTTGCTGTGCAGAAGCTCTTTAGCTTAATGAGATCCCATTTGTCAACTTTGGCTTTTGTTGCCATTGCTTTCGGTATAGCCAAGACAATCCTAAGCAAAAAGAACAAGCTGCAGGTATCACGCTACCTGGCTTCAAACTATACTACAAGGCTACAGTAATCAAAGATGCATGGTACTAGTACCAAAACAGATACATAGACCAATTGAACAGTTGGGAATAAAGGAACAGCAAAGTGAATCTGGTAGGAGGAGCCTCAGACTGCAGTACAGCTTGGAGACAGTCTCACCCAGGCTGATGGGAGCTTCAGAGCCAAGTTGTTCATTAGGGGAGTCCACATTTGGCAGGACTAGCCACACTTAGTGCCCCTATGGTGCTCAGTCATTGGCTGGCAGCTGCTTGAGCATGTCTGGGCATGAACACCACAACGGATCTGAAGTTGCAGTAGTTGAAAACAACTTTTTTTCCCTTCAAATTTTATTTTAAAACCTACACCTGTAGAAGAGTTGAAAGAATCAGAAAACAAACAATATTAAACTGTATATCAATTATTAACATCTTTTGACATTTTCTTTATCTCTTCTTGTACATTTTACTCTGAGCAACAACAAAGAATCAAAACTTAAGTGTCATGTGTGTCTGTGTGAAGAGACCACCAAACAGGCTTTGTGTGAGCAATAAAGCTGTTTATTTCACCTGAGGGCAGATGGCCTGAGTCTGAAAAGACAGTCAGCAAGGGAGATAGGGGTGGGGCTGTTTTATAGGATTTGAGTGTGTAGTGGAAAATGACAAAGGGAGTTTTTCTCTTGTGGGCAGGGGCAGGGGTCACAAGGTGCTCAGTGAGGGAGCTTCTGAGCCAGGAGAAGGAATTTCACAAGGTTAATCGCTCAGTCAAGGTGGGGCAGGAACAAATCACAGTAGTGGAATGTCATCAGTTAAGACAGGAAATGGCCATTTTCACTTCTTTTGTGATTCTTCACTTGCTTCAGGCCATCTGGATGTATACCTGCAGGCTTGGGCTCAGAGGCCTGACATTCCTGTGTCTTCTTCCGCTGTAAGAGTTATCAAAAGCATCTGTGATGGTCCAGGAGGCTTCTGAGGCAATCCGGCAGCATCAGTCTTCAGCTGCTAAGCCAAGAAGATCTGGGAAGGAGTTGGTCAGAGAGCCTTGGGCCAGAGTTCCAGGGACTCTGGGAGTGGCTGCCTGGTGAGTAGGACAGTCTTATTTCCAGTGGTGTTCCACACAGATGGGACACGGCTTAGGAGGAATCCCGGGCTGCTGGCATTCCTTGACCCAGTAGCCAGATTTCTGGCACTTGAAGCAAGATCCTGATGGAGGAAGTCCTATAGGAATGCTTGACTGCTGGGGCTTAGGCATTTTGAAGTTCTTGTGTGCTGGAGATGTGTCTGGAGATGTGGCTGGGGTTTCACTTCTTTTGCGATTCTTCACTTGCTTCAGGCCATCTGGATGTATATGTGCAGGTCACAGGGGATATGATGGCTTAGCTTGGGCTCACAGGCCTGACACTAAGGATGCACTGAAGACCTTTGAAAGGGAGTAGCAGGTTCTCTCAAAGGGCATTCTGCATGGTGCACTCCCGTGACAGCCACGCCAGAAAGTCACAGATTGAATATGTGGCAAACTAGTTCAGATCTGCTCTGCATCATGCCATCTCTATAAATTCGTAAAAGCAAATAATTCGGTAGGGATGTGATGCAAATGATACTAGCACAGTCTGAGTGTATCATTAACAGGGAAATTGTTATATGGGCAGAGATAAAGCAGATTCCTGCAAGATCTGCCTGTCATGTGACCAGATCTGGAAAGCACTGTACCTGTTAGACAACTGAACTGCTTGAATCCTTAGCAAAGCAAGGGACTTTTTTCATTCCTACTTGGGGAACAATTGAACATCAGAATCAAGAAGAAGGCCAAGTAGAAGAAAGACCTCAGCTCTGCACAGGGCTTAGAACAGAGCCCAAGCTCTTTCTGTTGGCCTATATTTGCTTTCACTTTTGCATATTTTTCTAAGCTTAGTATGTTTTTAGTTTCTCAAAGATTGGAAACTCTTCTACCCCAGAGACTTTCCATTAATGTCTCCTCTGGCTAGAAATTGTTTCGAAGGCTTTTTACCATGGCTGGCTCCTTCTTCTCTTACAGGTCTCAGCCCTGCCTTGAATATCTTCTGTAAAGACGTACCTCTGTTCTCTGTTCTCTTCTCCATTACGGCAACATGTGAGCATCCTTCAAAATGATTTGTATTATATAGTTACGCACAGACGTGTTTTTATACAGGACTTTAAATGCATCAGGGCAGCAACAATATAGTTTTGTATACATATATACACAAAATCATAGCATAACAATACATATCTGTTGAGAAATTATTTAATGAACTAATGAAAAGCTATGTATATCTTAACATTTTGTATGCATCACAAAATACAAAACACTGCCCTCTAGAAAGGTTGTAAAATTTTGTATTCCTAGAACCAGTTTATGAGAGTCCTTATTTTCTTCTTGTTCCTTAACAATAAATTTTATGGCTTAAAAAAAGTTGTTCATATAAACAAAAATAGAATTCATTACTGTTTTAATTTGTGTTCTATTGAATTTCAGTCGGGTTAAGTATGATTTCATGTATGTGGAAAATTTGTACTTTTTCTATTGTAAATTATCTGTTCATTGTTTATTTAAAAATATATCCAAACTGTAATTTAGGTAAAATATATATTATGTCTATAAATAAAATTATATGATGTCATAAGAAAGGACGATGCAGATCATTCAATGACATGAAACATCCATGATGTATCAAAATAAGACTTTGTTATTATGCAGGAAGGAAGAGAAAAAAGCAACCTATCACCAATGCAGCCCTTCTATAAAAATGCTTTTCTGAAATTTTTAAAATATTTGAATGCATGTGATAGATTTTTTTTTTAATTTCAATAGTATACGGTGGACAACATTAAGTAGTACTAAATAATTAGATGATTTTCTGTATTGTGGAAAACAAAATGAAACAAAGCAAAATAATTATGTTATAAAGCAATGATACAAGTAAATGATAACGATTAGTTTGCTTAAAGAAATTATATGAAAAGTACTTAGAATTTTGGAGGCACTGGTTTCTTTTCTTCAACTTTTAAAATAATGAGCAGCTTTCTTCAGTGATTCTCCTGGTTTCTTCCTCCAGTTACTTGCTAAACTTCTTCCTGGAATTTTAATTCACTCACTTTTCCAAAATTTGTCACTCTTTCGCATTGTTAATTTCAAAATTTGTTAAACGCTTCATACGTTGAGACTAAAAATGGCCATTTAGTAGATTCTGTCTTAAAGTTTTATATTACTTTGAAACACGCTATCTTGTTTACAAAGCCACCATCAATATGTCGTCTACAGCAGGAGATTTCACAGTGTGATCTGTGGACCCCTGGAGTTCCTGGAGTTGCTTTCATTATAATGGCCCCAAGTTTATAATTTATTTATATGCATACTAAGACTTTTTTTCGCTTTTTATTTAATTATGTATTTGTATTGTGTAGCAATTTACATGATGGAGCAAAAGCAATGCTGTGTAAAACTACTGACATCTTAGCATAAATCACGGTGTAGGCCTAAAATTGTACTGGTAGTCATTGTGTTCTCTATCACCTCACGTGAGCTCACAAAAATAAAATACCAGTTTTATTTAATAATGTTCTTAATGAATTATTTAAAAGTGTTATTTGACACAAAAATTAGTCGGGCATGGTGGCGGGAGACTGTAGCCCAGCTACTTGGGAGGGTGAGACAGGAGAATGGCCTGAACCCTGGAGGAGGAGCTTGCAGTGAGCCAAGTTCATGCCACTGCACTCCAGCCTGGGAGACAGAGCGAGACTCCGTCTCAAAGAAAAAAAAAAAAAAGGTGTTATTTGATTAAATCTCAATCCTTGTGTACATACCAATGTTCTGGGTGTAGGCACACTGAAGGCACACAGCACTTCTGCTGCACACTGAAATATGATGGCTGTTCCAAAGAAAACCAATTAGGCAATTATTCGAGTTACGATCTGAACTAGCTGCTTCTTTCATGGAATAGAATTCTTGAAATAATTATTAACAAACTATAGCTACACAGGCCTGCATATTGAACAGACATTTTATTAAAAGTTGAATGAAATGAGTCTATCATTTCAAGTAAACAACTGAGAATATATTGCCAATAATACATTTCAAACTTTGTATCAGCCAGTATGAGCTTGACATCTTTCTGCACATAAAGCTTTTTCAGATGACAACAGTGGCAGTACTGTTACTAGAAAGGGGTCTGATCCAGACCCCAAGACAGAGTTCTTGATCTGGTACAAGAAAGAATTCTGGGCAAGTCCATAAAGTGAAACTAAGTTTATTAGAGAAGTAAAGAAACAAAAGAATGGCTACTCCACAACAGAGCAGCAGTTTGGGTTGCATGACTGAGTATACTTATGGTTATTTCTTGATTATGTGCTAAATATATAATCAGAAAGAATTTTAAGGCAAGTAACATGTTTCATCTTCCAGCTGAAGAGCCGCCATTCATCTCTACAGTTGTGATCTCAAAGTGACTGCAAACTTAATAACTTTGTCTTCACTATGGCTTGGTATTTTGTGATTCACATTACTTCCCTGGATGCAAGGGCACTATATTTAACTAATAAACAATTTAAATAAATGGAATTTTATTATACAGCATATGCCTTTTCTTGTGTAAATATACAGAAGCAGCTCGATAAATTTTATTTAAAACTCAGAGGCTGAAAAGGTAATTCTGAAGATGTGTACCAACATGAAGTTCTCCATATCTAGGACACAGATTCGAAACTATGTCTGTGCTCATAATTGGGGTGAAGAGGTAAAGTAGCATCAACTTAAGAGATGTCAGTTTCAAGATGACAGAGAGTGACTTAGAGGGAAGTGAACAGTAGTTTGGGGAAGTATAGAGACACATTCCTGACCAGAATAACTAAGTTTGAATTTGTGAAATAAGTTACCATTTTCTTGGGAATCTCATAAATATCTTAACAAGAAAAACTGGTAGAAGACTTTTATAATCAATTATTCATTGAGCATCTTCCATGTGCCAAATGTTTCTTAAACTCTCAGTGATACAGCAATGAATAGGACAAAGGCCCTGTCCTTACATATTTTGTATTGTCATATATAAATTCCATAGTTAAATCGGATGAGGTTTTTAAAAATCATAAATGTTACATTTATTGAAAATGTAACCGATCAAAGACTGATGACACAAAGAAAAGGAAAGAAATTGGAAAAGGGAGATTAGAATATAGGGTCAAATTCAGTACCACAATCAGCATACTCTTTTAAGTATTTACTACAGCATACTAAAGACTCATTGCTATGCTAGGAAATTTATCATCAGGATACTACCTCTGTATAAACACCTTCCCTTAAGCTCATAATGCTCTCAAATTGGATTCACACATACAAAAAAGAAACTAAAAATAAAGGTTGACTAGCATTTAAAAATATTTTAACTCACTCTGACAATTCTGATAATCACAAAAATACAGAATTGTAATAATCATTATTCCTAGAGATAAGATTACAGCAGGCTTAAATTTTGTGTAGTTTAATGTTCACTTCATTGTATACCTATGGAACACATACTTTACTATATGATAAACACTGTGTAAGTCTATAAGAACAAAAACATTGATAAGGCATTTTGTCTATCTACAGAAAGCTCCTAGTATTATAGGGAGGAAAAAAGTAGATGCAAAATTTCTAATATATCTTAAATATTATGACAGAGGTCTACAGAGATTGCTGTACTGGAGAGTCTTAATTATTTGCATGGCATTTTTTATATTATTTTAATTATAAGCAGAAGTAGTAAATACTTAATAGCAGATAAAACATAGGCTTGACCAATCCGAATGGACACTATGGAAAACTATTAAAAATATCTTGGCACAAACTTGATGTGTGTCAGCCCTGATTATGAGCTATGGGCTATCATACCTCTATTTTCTAGAAATAATAAGTTTTTGAGTCTAATATTTGTGAGCTTAGTAACTATTCTATATATGGTAACTAAGAAAAATGCTAAGTACAAAGAAGCTGATAGGAAAATAGAAGATAGATATAAATTAGTGATGTTTACCTCACCATTAGTAGTAGCTTAAATGTTGTATGGAGCTGAGGATTCCATTGAATTTAAATTCCCATAACTCTGTACACAGGTGAAAAAAACATAATTGCTGAAACATGCTTTCTCTCACAATTTTTTTTTTTTTTTTGAGGTGGAGTCTCCCTCTGTCTCCCAGCTGGAGTGCAGTGGCTCCATCTTGGCTCACTGTAAGCTCCGCCTCCCAGGTTCACACCATTCTCCTGCTTCAGCCTCCCAAGTAGCTGGGACTACAGGCACCCGTCACCATGCCCGGCTAATTTTTTGTATTTTCAGTAGATACGCGGTTTCACTGTGTTAGCCAGGATGGTCTTGATCTCCTGACTTCGTCTCTCACAATTTTTACATCTTCTTTATGTGTTATTAGTTGTCCAGAGATAATGTGTTATCAATTATAATAGTTATTGAAGTTAGAATTATACTTTCATCAGTACATAGCTGTTTTTAATAGACGTTGTTATCTTACTGTGTTTACAATTTGATTGAAACATTATTCAGAGATTCTCAAGGAGAAAAACTTAAAATAATTTCAGCCACAAGGCCATCACTTGAAACAGAAATATTTTAAATACCTAATCACTAATACTTCATCAAATTTCTCTTGCATTTTCTCTCTCCTGGAAATATTGCTGGTTTGTTTGCTTGTTTGCTTTGTTTACAACTCTGGGTTTTACAGTGAGTTTTAACTAATAGAGCTTGAATTCATAACCAGATTCCACAGCTATTGACTAACACTGAGTATGTTACATAGCCAATATATATACCTCAGTTTTTCCATCTACAGAATAAGGATAGTGGCATCAAAAATAGAAATGTTATGCTATTAAAAAATAACACAGGTAAGACTCCCAGGGTGCGGATGGCTCATTGTATGTGCCAAATAGTAGCTGAAAACTGTACAAAAGCTTTTTTTGAAAAGTATTTTTGCAGGTATTTGAAGAATGGAGCTAACAAATTGTTTTGCATTTGTTAACATTTAGTGTTTCTTAGTTTTAATTTATTTCTGCAGCATAAACAATTGATATAAGGAGGGGGAAAATCCCACAAAGGTTACCTTTTGAAAGCTTGTTGTAAATACAAAAAATAACTCCTTTACCTAGGGAGAGCTTGTGAAGATTAATGAGTTGTTTCTTTGGGTTCAAGTTTTCCACATGCACTGGGTCCACTATGGTGATATAATCAATTTCACAACACCAGGGTTTTGTCATCCGACATTCTCATACCATGCATCTATGATAAGTATTCTTTAATTAAACCTCAAAATTTGCCACTGTTGTTACCTAGTGCAGCTGGAATGTAGATATACCTCTGTGGACCACAAAGGTTTTAATATGCAGCTGGGGAAGCTTAATAATAGAATGTTTACAAGAAAGCCTTCTGGTTGGTGTTCAAAGTTCTTAAAACTTTGAATAAATACTTCTATCTAAAAAAACAAATTATAACAGGGGAAGTAAGGAACTTGTGTTTCTGTTCATAGCTTACAGAGGGCAATAAGGTATGCTCCCTGGCTAAGGAGGGGGGATCTTTCTTTCATGATTCTCCTCAGCTCCCAGCTTACTGGCAAGCACCTAGATAATTACTTTCCTGTGAATACAGGCGAGGATAACTCTTCTCTTAAGGACTTGGGTACAAAGATGCAGATGAGATAGGGATGGTTTCATCTGATGGTCATTGTTCCAGCTTTATAAACTTAGTAAGCATTTATTTGCATCTCATTTGAACAGTTTTGGTGGATGTTTTAATCATAGTTCAGTAACAGAATTAAAGTATATATTCATTTAAAGGTTCTCAGGCCAGGCGTGGTGGCTCACACCTGTAATCCCTGCACTTTCAGAGGCCAAGGTGGGCTTATCACCTGAGTTCAAGAGTTCGAGACCAGCCTGGCCAACACGGTGAAACCCTGTCTCTACTAAAAATGTAAAATTAGCCTGGCGTGGTGGCACATGCCTGTAATCCCAGCTACCCAGGAGGTTGAGGCAGGAGAATTGCTTGAACCTGGGAGGTAGAGGCTGCTGTGAGCTGAGATCACACCATTGCACTCCAGCCTGGGCAACAAAAGCAAAACTCCATCTCAAAAAATGAATATATCAATAAATAAATAAAAATAAAAATAAATAAAGGTCCTCAGTAATAAGCATAGTTTGTCTTGTTCTTGAATTGATAATTTTGTTCAATTCCTTTCTAATGACTCGCTAAAAATTAGCGTGTAAAAATGCAATCTGCTGCAATGGCTGAGAGCACAGACTCCTTTTTGCATTACATATTCATTATGTAATCTTAGAAAAGCTACTCAAATCTCTTGTCCTCAATTTTCTTATCTTTATAATGGGAATAATGGTCAAATTTATCTCATAGAGTTGTTATGAAGATTAAAATAAATAAGAACCACTTAGTAAGGTAAGAGGTATATAGTAACCATTCTAGCAATGGTGGTGATGAAGAATTAAATGATAACTAGTGATAAGTGTATAGTGAAGACAGAAGAAAGGTGAGCTACAGAAAAATTATTTTAGCAATCAATTATAATGAGAAAATGGTAAAATCTATTACAAACAGTATTTCCATCTCAGGTTCTCTGGAGAAAAGCAGAATGAAAGGTAGTTTTTTCTGTCCTCACACACCTCTGTTTCTTTGCCTCAGAGGACTGTTGCTACATGTCTTTAATGAATTCTAGACCTTGAGAGGAAACTATACTGGAAGAGATAAGTGACAAGTATGTACCTAGTTGCTTGTCAGGTTAGAGGAGTGAAATATGCTTAATGGCAGAAATATCAGAAGATGAATTTGAGTTGCTTCTGAGAGTCCAGGGAGAATGTTAGATTTCTGAGGACCCTAAACTAGTAGGGGTACATGGTGCATCTTTGGAGACTGAAAACCGAATCTTCTATATAAGACAAAAATACTTAAGTCCAAACTTGATATGTTCACAACAGAACTGTGTCTGCAAAGGTAATGCAGGTTTGAACATGAAGCCTGACATGTATGGTAACCAGTGTGAAGTGAAGACAAGTTTGTCTCTTTAAACATTTCTGGACTGCATATTGGTAGAATTCTAGAGAGATCTCTAAAATGGCTGACAGTGAGCCTCAGAAAATCAAAGTAATAAAAACAAATGAAGTCAACCTTGATCCAAAAGGATGTTAGTCTCAGGCTCTATCTCCTCTCTCTCTCTCTCTTTTTTTTCTTTTTATCAACAGACATTCAGTATCCTGAAAAGAAAAGATAAAGGCTTCAGGCAGAGGGCGGCAACAAAAATGGAGGGTGCCTCTTCCTATATGAGATCTTGCTTCCTGAGACCATAGAGTAAGGCAATTACTTTGAAGATGAGGGAAACACACTAAAATTTTGGGTCATGGGAAGAGCTCTGTATACTGAATAAGAATGAGTATTGATTTAGTTGACATTAAGCCAAAGATAGTTGTTCTTCAAATTAGTTAATGCAAATTAAATGATTCTCCAGATCCAAAATATTTTTTCTCCTAGGCTTAATGTTCTCGGCTAAAATGAATTTTTGATTGAAGAAAATTTTTCATAGAATCTTCTTTTGTAAAAAGGAAGGGATTGATTTTTAATATATACTGCCCTTAGATATTCTTAAGAGACTGTCCTTCACACACCCCTGTTGGCTTTCACATGGAAATATTTGTGCTGGTGGAAAACTGATTTGGGACAAGATGTACACATTAGAAAGATGTCTCCTCCGTGGTTGGGAAAGGATGTAGTAATACAGGCAGAGAATGTAAGCAATGATTTTTCAAGTCCAATTGTTTACCAATGAAACAGCATGGCAGAGTAGTCTATTAAGATATTAAGCCATGTTGTGTTCTCTATGAGGATAGGAGCCTGGAACACATGAGAGATGAACTTTATCACATACTCAGCTTCTGATTACCCCTACTCCAACGTATTAATGCCAAGCTGTAACTTCTGAAAATTTCAGTTTAGCATGGAAATAATTTTGCATTTTTATAGAATGAAAGGGGTTATATAAGAGGTTCTATGGTGGAATGTAAATGACAGGAAGAAGAATTTAGGTGATGTTGTAGAAAATGGGATTGTCTGCCTAGGTCACCTTTGAAGGAATAACTTGCTGGGTGTCTATGCGGAGTAGATTTCCTTCATTTGTCTGCTTTCTCATACTCTTCAGCAGCTACAGAGAAATTCCTCCTGCCCCAGTGTTATTCAGTGGAGAAATAATAGTCCTTTCATCAAATGGTGATAGAACAATGGGTGTACCTATATGTTTTTTAAAGCATTGATATATATATAGATACATATCACTCATACATTATTAAAAATAAAATTATTACACATGGATCATAGATCCAAATGTAATACATAAATCTATAAGACTATGAAAACAAAACGGGTAAAAATCTTTATGAACTGGAATTAGGCATGGAATTTTTTAAAGTGTCACCAAAATAAATCCATAAAAGAAAAAAAAACTGAAAAACTGGACTTCATCAAACTCAGGCTTGGAGAAAATATTTCAGTCATATATCCAACAATGGATTTGCATCAAACTGTATACAAAAAAACTCTCAAAACTCAACAGTAAGAAAACAAGTAGCCAAATTTTAAAAATCAGTAAAATGTTTGTCAAGACTTTTGTAAAGAGAATGTATGGATGATACAAAAATCTCAGAAAAAGATCTTCAACAAAAAATGCAAGCTAAATCCATGTACATATTAGAATGGCTAATTTTTTTTTTTAAAGTCGGCAATATCTAGTACTGTAGTTGATGCAGAGCAAATGGAAATACCATATATTACTAGTCAGAATATAAAATCCTACAGTCATTCTGGCAAACAGTCTCAATTTATTTTAAATTCAAACATTCACTGATTATATGACCAAGTAATTCCATTCCTAGGTATTTACCCTAGAGAAATAAAAACTTATATTTACACAAAATCTTTTACATAAATGTAAAACTGAAAACAACTCACATTTTCTTCAATGGGTGTTATGAACTAAATGTGTCCCCCAATCCAAATTCATATTTTGAAATCTTAACCCCTAATATGATAGTATTAGGAGGTGGGGCCTTTTTGAGATCTCTTAGTTCATTTTATGCATCTACAACAGAATAACACAGACTGGGTAATTTATAAAGAATAGTTTATGTAGTTCATGTTTCCTAGAGACTGGAAGGTCTGAAAACATGGATTCAGCATCTGGAGAGGGTCACCCCATGGTGGAAGGGTTGAAGGTGAAAGCAAGCACAAGAGATAGAAAGGTACCAGGAACCACACTCATTTTAACCACCAACTGTTGCCAATACTGACATTAATCCACTCGTAAGGGCTCCACCCTCATGACATAATCGCCTCTTATTAGGCCATACCTCCCAGCACTATTGCATTGGGGATTAAGTTTGCAACAGGTAAACGTTTTGAGGGCACATTCAAGCCATAGCAGGAGATAAGTCATGAAGGTGGATTGTCACCAGTGATATTTGTGTCCTTATAAAAGAGACAGCCAGAGAGTTCTCTAGCTCTCTTTCTGCCATATGAGGACACAGTGAGAAGACAGCCATCTATGGACCCAGGAAGTGGGCCTTTACCAGACACTGAATCTTTTAGTGCCTTAATTTTGGACTTTGTGGCCCCCAGAACTGTAAGAAATAAGTTGTTGTTTAAGCCACCCAGTCTATAGTATTCATTTGGAGCAGCATGAACTGAATAACACAATAGGTAAATGAATAAAATTACTGTTGAAGATGCATACAATGGAATACAAGTCAGTTATAAACATATTAACTGGTATACACAACAACTTGCAGAAACCTTAATGTCATTACGCTGAATGAGAGAAGCCCTCGCCATAGATACCAAAACTTATGATCTTATGTATTGTATATTCTTGAATAAACAAGTAATGGGGAAAAAAAAATCAGAGGTTGCCAAGAGTTAATTACAGGGGCAGATATGACAAAAAGGGACAGCAAAAGGGAGATTATTTTGTATCATCATCGAGATGGTAGTTATACAAATTTATACATCTGTTAAAATGCATAGAACTGTGCACTAGAAAAAGGTAGTTTTACTACATGACAGGGTAAGCTATGATACAAATTACATATATATATGTATACATATATATGTATGTATACATATATATGTAGCTATGATACAAATTACATATATGTAATATATATATATTTTAAAGAGTTTGGTGGTTATTGGTGATTTAAAAAATAAATGTAGGACTTATTAAGTTTATCTGTTTTGTCTTACGTGACTTTGGTAGCATGTATACATTAAGAAATTCACATATTTTACCTAAATTGTCAAATGTGAGGGCATTGAGTTGTTTTTGGAATTGTTTTATTTTGCTCTTGATGCCTATGGGTTCACTAGCAGTGTCTCTTCTTTTCCCTGCTATTAGAAATGTACATCTTTTGATTATTTCTCTTGGTCAATTTGGCTAAGAATTCATCAATGTTATGAATATTTTCAAATATCCGACTTTTTTTTCCTTTTTTTTTTTGTTTTGAGATGGGGTCTTGCTCTGTCACCCAGGCTGGAACACAGTGGCGAGATCTCTGCTCACTGCAAGCTCCGCCTCCCAGGTTCACGCCATTCTCCTGCCTCAGCCTCCCGAGTAGCTGGGACTACAGGCGTCCGCCACCACGCCCAGCTAATTTTTTGTGTTTTTATTAGAGACGGGGTTTCACCGTGTTAGCCAGGATGGTCTCAATCTCCTGATCTCATGATCCGTCTGCCTTAGCCTCTCAAAGTGCTGGGATTACAGGCGTGAGGCACCACACTGGGCCCAACTTTTCATTTGATTGATTTTTCCCCTTTTTCTATTTGTATAAATTTGTAGGGCACAAGTATAATTTTGTTATATGAATATATTGCCCAGTGGTGAAATCAGGGCTTTTTGATTTTCTTTATTCTTTTTCTTTTTTAATTTTTAATGATTTCTAGTTTCATATTTATTATTTTCTTGCTCCTGTTTGCTTTGGATTTAACCTGTTCTCTTAGTTTTTTAAAAATGAATGCTTATGTCACTTATTTTAAAACTGTCTTCTTTCTAATAGAAAACACTTAGTGCTATAAATGTTCCTCTCAACAGAATGTAAGCTGCATCCCATATATTTGATTGGTTGTATTTTCATTTTTATGATGGTCTAAATATTTTTAAATTTCTCTTTACATATTCTTTTTGACTCCAGAGTTACATAGAATTAAGCTCTTTAATTGCCAAATATTAGGTTTTTTTATATCTTTTTTTATTGATGTCTAATTTACTTCCATTATGGCTCAAGACATACTTTGCATGATACCTTTGCAATAAAATTTGTTTTGTGGCCCAGATGTATATTGTTTAATGTTCCACGTGCACTGCTGTTGTTGGGTAGAATGTCCTGTAAATGTCAATTAGTTCAAGTTTTCTGATGATTTTATAAAGGTCATCTATAACATTACTGAATGTGTCTGTGTAATTGTTCTGTCATTGCTGAGAAAGATTTGTTGAAATTCCAAACTATGGATTTACCTATATAACTTTTTGGTTCTTTCTTTCTTTCTTTCTCTCTTTCTTTATTTTCTTTCTTTCTTTCTTTTTTTCTTCATGTGTCTTGACACTGTTTTTAGAAATATGTACATTTAGGATTGTTATGTCTTGTAGAATCATTCTTTTAAGGAAATGTCCTTTCCTTTTTTCTTTTTACTTATTTTTAAAATTATTATTATTTATTAAGCACAGAAAAGGTCTCACCATGTTGCCCAGGATGGTCTCAAACTCCTGCCTCAGCCTCCCAAGAGCTGGGATTAAGGCATGATCCAACGCACCCACACAGGTAATATCCTCTTCCATGCCAAGAAATAAGATATTATTTCTTGTTCTGAAGTTTACTTTGTCTTATATTAATATAGATATTTTAGCTTTGTTTTGGTTGGTAATTTCATTGTATGGATTTGTGTCCATTGCTCAATAGATAATAATTGATTTTAATTAAATGACTCCCAATGTAGAAATACATTTATACTAGTATATTTTTATTTAGCTCTGTGCTGTAGTGAAAAATATTTTATTACTGACTATGCTTTTAAATTTTGGATTCTGTAAATGAAATATTAAGATTAAATTTTGAGTCTACTTATTAATATAGTATGTGACTATCTCTAGATCTCAAAAAATGTAACGTGCAAAATAATTTTCAAATTGTATTTTGTATTCTAGTAAGCCCTTTATTGATTATCAACAATCCTGTTGGCACCAATTTGGCTTTCCATGTTTTGTAAAATTTTGACATGCACTAATGCATATATGTGAAGAATGAATTATTTTCTTAAGTGTGAAAATCAAAATTTATCACTTGAAATCTTGTCTCTGTAGCTAATTGTCCACTATTTAAGTTGACTGTAGTAGTATAAAGGATAAAAATGAATTGCTAAGATAATAAAATTTAAAAATAAATCAAGAGATTATACAGGTATACTGAAATTGAAAATTTAAGTAAACGAATGGTGGGTGGCAGATGCCAAGTTTCTCACTGTTGAAGTGTTAGTTTACTAATAAGCCAGAGAAGAAGACTATAATGGTCCACTGGGCATGGTGGCTCATGCCTGTAATCCCAGCACTTTGGGAGGATGAGGTGGGCAGATCACCTGAGGTCAGGAGTTCGAGACCAGCCTGACCAACACAGGGAAACCCTGTCTCTACTAAAAATACAAAATTAGCCAGGCGTGGTGGTACATGCCTGTAATCCCAGGTACTTGGGAGGCTGAGGCAGGAGAACTGCTTGAACCCAGGAGGCGGAGGTTATGGTGAGCTGAGATCATGCCATTGCACTCCAGCCTGGGCAACAAGACTGAAACTTGATCTCAAAAAAAAAAAATAAAAATAAAAAAAGAAGACTGGAATGATCCATGTGATAATGGATTACAGTTGGAGACATCAAGATGAACTCAGCCTTTGCTTAATATAAATATAAATGACTACATATGAATTAATTTCTAGATATGTACATATATATGGGTTAGCATAAACACATATATTTCCTTGTTCTGTCAGCTTAGAGGTTCTAGAAGCAATGATGGGCTAGTATCATCAAGCCCATCTAATGCTAAGACTGCTTTCTTCATTCTCTAAATAAAGAAACCAGAATACTTAGAGAAATTACTCATTCTAGGACAGGAAAAGGAAATATACAAAATAAGGGTGAAACATCTTGTAGTGCCATAAATAAGGAAGTACTCCAAAGAATATTTACATTGATGGGGGAATGTCAAAGGGACCTAGGAAAGAATTCCCAAAGGCCTAATCTGGAACAATTTGAGTACAAAATAAATAAAGAAGCATTGAACTATAACCCAAAGTTTAAAATATTCGTAAGTCTATAGCAATATAACCAAATAAAGTAACAAATTATTCATGCAGAAGAATTCCAAATAATTTATCTAGAGACTTTGACCTCAAGGATTTGGAGCTATTTCTTCATATTCTAAGTGTGACGGTGTCCTTCCAAAGACTACAGTATGGAAAGGGTGAAAAAAATAAACTTGCAGTGAAAAAGACTGAAAATCGCTGCCTCAAACAAGTGATCAAGGTCAACATAAACAGCGGTTTATCATGTTAATAGTATGTACCCTTGATATGATAAAATAAAAATGGCACTTTTATGTGGTCTCCCTTCCCAAACTTTATGACTCTAGTCTAACTATGAAAAAAAAATACCAATTCCAATATCGGAGTATTCTAAGAAATACTGGACAAGTACCCTTTAAAACTCTCAAAATATTCAAAAACAATGGAAGTCTGAGAAACTATCAAGAAACTCTAAGACTTGTCAAAGGTGGTTATGACAACTAATTGCAATGGGGTATCTCAGATAAGATGTTAGAACAGAAAAGGGACAAGGGGTAAAAACAGGAAATCTAAATAAAGTATGAAATTTAGATCATGATGATGTGTCAAGATTGGTTTACTAATTGTCACAAATGTAGCAGACTAACATAAGACAATAATAGGGGAATATAGATGTGGGATACATGGGAACTCTGTACTATCTTCTCATTTTATCTGTAAATCTTAAAGGGATGTAAAAATAGAATTTATTTTAAAATTATTATCTCTATATATAAAGAGGTAAGAGAGTTTCAGTAGGTCCTCCAATAAGTAATTAAAGACCAACATTTTAACAGAATACAATTTAAAGAAGCAATAAGAAATATGAAAATAAAATTTAAAGATGCAGTAGAAAATTATGAAAATTATCTTCTTAAAGGCAAACAACTAACAAGACAGTGAAAAATGACCAAGATTCAGGGCTAGACAAAAGCCTGGGGACATGAGCCCGGTTTGGGAGTAGCTTTTCCCCTGGAGGTGTGTGTTGATTCTGGGGAAGACTACTTTAAAAACGAAAAGAGCTTTACTTATGACAACTGAGGAATAAAGGGAAGTAGCCCAGCTATAGATTGGTATTCAAAAGCCTATAAGCTAGGAAAAAGGGAGAATCACAAGTAGATGGGTCCTTACAAGGACTGTAGCTCAGCTTGTAATCATTTCCTCTCTTGAAATCGAATTGTTGTATGGCGGATTTTTTGAATTCCAAAGAACAACAGCAGAATTAAATGTACATATTTTTGGAAGAAAATTATTTTATCTAGTCCTGTATTTATCCCCACACTCAGCATACCTACACTCCTCTACTCAGTGTACACACACACACACACACACACACACACACACGAAACACAGAACTGAAACACAGAGATATGAAACATTCTTGAAAAACCAATAATAAAACAAATAAGCCAACTGTGATGGTTAATATTAGGTGTCAGCTTGATTCCATTGACGGATGCCTAGATGGCTGGTAAAGTATTGTGTCTGAGTGTGTCCGTGAGGGTATTGCCAGAGGAGACTGACATTTCAGCCAATGGTCTGAGAGAGGAAGACCCACCCTCAGTGTGGGTGGGCACCATCCAATCAGCTGCCAGCATGTCTAGAACAAAACAGGTGGAAGAAGGTGAAATAAGCTGGCTTGCTGAGTCTTCTGGCTACCTTCTTTCTCCCATATGGGATGCTTCCTTTGTTCCTCTCACCCTTGGACATCAGACTCCAGCTTCTTTGGCCTTTGGACTCTGGGACTTACCCCAGTGCTTTGTTGGGGCTCTTGGGCCTTCAGCCACAGACTGAAGGCTGCACTATCAACTTCCCTGTTTTTGAGGCTTTTGGACTCAGACTGAGCCACTACTGGCTTATTTTTCCCTAGCTTGTAAACAGCCTATTGTGGGATTTCGTCTTGTGATCGTGAGCCAATTCTCCCTAATAAACTCACTTTCATATTTACATATATCCTATTAGTTCTGTCCCTCTGGAGAACCCTGAACAAACACCCACAGATATTAAAGTTTTTAAGACATAGATTTTATAATAATAATAATATTTACCTTGTTCAAATAACACAAAATAAGATTTAAGAATATCTACTCAAACTCAAATATATATAAAATACAAAACTGAAATGTTCTAGCTAACTAAATGCAATAAAAGTTTTAAGATCTCAGTGGTTGTGTTTTAGCTTCAGCTTAGACACAACTGAAACATGAATTTGAGTACTGGGCTGGAGTATGAGGTTGAGGGCATAGAAGACACAATGAAACAATGTAATATATGTTCAACTGGGGCCCTAGACCAAAGCTTGCAAATGGTAGACATTCAAAAAATATACATTAAATGAATAAATACATGAAGTGGAAAGATATGTAGTGGACTGCCATTTAACAAATAATTGCTAAATTTTTATTTTACTTTGTTTAATGTGTGATTCAAAGACAATTAATTCAATCATAGTTGAATTAATCATAGTTTAGAACAAGAAATCATAGTTTAGAACAAAACCAAACCAAATATTATCATACTCAAGATGTCTGAGAATGATTATGAGTACTATAGGATATTAGCTCAAGGGCTGAAATCGGTTCATAAAATCTCTGCCTTTACACTTGCTTTAAGAACAATTGATCTGATCATCATACTCTTTATGTATTTCCCTATTTGATGCCAATATCCTGACTATTAGCAGTATTTATATGGAGTCTTAAAAGAATGATAGTGACAACTCCATTCAATAGGTATAAGAAATATTATCTCTATAGGAGACAGTGTTTCAATTTTATTCAAGATAACTTTTAAAGTAAATCATATTGTTATTTAAATGAGGTCAATGAAAACTATTAAGTTTATTATAGAAATGTTTATTTCCTCCATAAAGACAACCTCTGAAGAGTCTACATTATTTGAAACTGAACACCTGAGTGGTATTCATGACTAATGGTTTTAATCCAGAATTCACTTTCGCATGAAGCATATCGCTTCCCCTCACTTCTACATCAATAGGGCAATGTTTCACTTCCAAAAAGTACTTAATTTGGAGACCTAATTTCATGTTGCAATAAAAATTCCACTGAATAATTCCTGCATTTTACCTACTCCTATTCCTTTTCCAAGGTATTATATGCAGAAAACTATGTTCAGCAGGTTTCCTTAAACCCAATCCCTCAGGCACAAAGAAAACATAACTTGGTCTGAATGATTTTTTTTTCCTCTTCCTGCCTTACTCTCTTATAAACTGACTCTACCTGACTGAAAATAGATCAGAGAGTGTATTAAATTAACTTGTGCTCTTTTATTTCTGGCTGCTTCAGGAAATGAATTTTCAAACCTGAAGTAAACTTATCTTCTTCCTCTTCTTTCTTCCCTGCCCTTCAGGAAAACCTTCTTGCAATATTGTTTCAGATGAAAGGATTGTAAGCTCTATCAATGACTTTAAACTTCATTATGGGATGAGCATCAAACACTACTTGACTATACTTGGCTCATTTGTCCAGTAACATGTCCAACTTAACTACCATTTATTGAGGAATTAACATATATTAGCACTCACTGCAATTTTTTGATATATACTTATTCAAATGCACGTCTTTTAATTTTATTGCAGTGTCATATAAAATATTTCAGTGGTCCTTAAAATATTTTATCACCATAAGATATGGAGAATCATAGCCCCTAGGTGGTAGAATAAGATTTAGAAAATGAAACAGTGCTAAAAGAGAGCTTAGCTGTTAGTGCATGATATGGTTACCCCATTACTTGGCACTTCTCCTTCCTGTTGCCATGTGAAGAAGGACGTATTCTGCCATGATTGTAAGTTTCCTGAGCCCTCCCCAGCCATGCTGAACTGTGAGTCAATTAAACCTCTTTCTTTTATAAATTACCCAGTCTCAGATATTTCTTCATAGCAGCATGAGAAGAAACTAATACAGTGCAATTACCTCATTTTTGCAGAAGAGGAAAATAGGACTAAGTGAAATGATATTATTAATATCAAAAGAACGTAAAGTATAATAAGTTTCTCTATGATCTGTCTTGGATACAAAATTCTTAATGGCATTAATCGCCTCATTCATTGGGTTCTCTGTGTTCCTGATACCTATTTTTACTGTGTGTTATGTTCACTCATTCTTCTAGCCAACCTTTATAAGGGCCTCTTCTGTGTCTAATATTTTTCTAGGCTATGGGAATACAACAGTTGGATAAAATATAAATATTCCTTATTATCTAGAGTTTTTATTCTGGTAGGAGAGATATAACAAAGTAAATATATTTACTGTCGAGAAGAGGCAGATGAACCATAGAGCTAATGAAGCTTAATCATCAGGGCTCCTCATTTACATAGGCCCCTTCCAAGACTCGGAAGGGGCACTAACAGTATTTCACATGGTCATATCATTTTGTGTAATTGCAAATTATGTAATGTTTATGACAGTGGGTTAAGATATTGCCTCATTTTACTTCAGCTTCTCCAGCCATCATGCTTTTTCTTGTCTTGTCTGGACTTACAGAGGCTGCAGGCTTTCCTTGCTTCCAACTAAGGGGAAGTTGATGAAAGAATATATTTGCGTGACATTGCATTACCAATACAAATTTATTTCAATCAAACAACAAATTTAGGAAGTAAAATACAAGGAAATACAAGTATATTTAAAGCTATAATCAGCCACAAATATAATAAAATATAATAAAAGTATTTTAACTAAGTAAAATAAATAAATACATAAATATATCTATCTCTTTAGATATATAAAATATATATAAAGATAGATATATACGTCAGTTGATAACTGGGTAGATGAAAGATACGGATATGGATATACATGTGCTGAATAATTTAGAAGAGAAACAATCCAATAGAAAAATCACTAAGATATTTGGACAAGTATTTTCTGAGACTAACTAAATGATTAATAAAGTCATGAAATCATGATTATTCTCTTTAGTAATCAGTAAAATGTGAATCAGAACCAAATTTAAGTACCCTTACATACACAGTAAGATTGCTAATATTAAAAAAAAAACACATTTTGGAGCACATGTGACACATCAAGAAATTTTATACACTGTTCTTAGGAGTGAAAATTGGTATAACCACTTCAGAAATCATTAAAACTCAATTATACAAATGAGTGATATAGTAATTTCATTCATATGGATATTCCCAATAGAAATCCATCCACTTCTTTACCAATAAAAAGTGCAATTATGTTCATTGCAACTATTTTCAGAACAAAAAAATTAGAAGTAACCCAAAAAACTATTCATAAACAACGCACTGGAAATTTAAATAGATTTTAACATTTCAACAGAATGCCAAATAGCATTACATGCACTAATATGTATAAATCTAATCGACGTAATGTTTACCAAAAAGAGCCATATAAAGAAATAGTTTAATTCATATGAAGTCCAAAAATAGGCAGATTCAGAGCAAAAAAAAAAAACCTCTCATTAAAATAAGGTAGCATTTAAATTGGGAAAAAAAAATGAAATTGTGATGCTTTCAATACTGGGTATTATATTTGTTTGCTGGTTTGATCGATAAAAACATATTTTTGCCTGTAATCCCAGCACTTTGGGAGGCTGAGGCGGGTGGATCACAAGGTCAGGAGATCGAGACCATCCTGGCTAACCCGGTGAAACCCTGTATCTACTAAAAATAAAAAAAAAATCAGTGGGGCGTAGTGGCGGGCACCCGTAATCCCAGCTACTGGGGAGGCTGAGGCAGGAGAATGGCGTGAACCCGGGAGGCAGAGCTTGCAGTGAGCTGAGATCACGCCACTGCACTTCAGCCTGGGTGACAGAACGAGACTCCATCTCAAAAAAAAAAAAAACAAAAACAAACAAACAAACAAACAAAAAAACATTTTTTTTTATTTTGCATTTCCAAGATTATCAGCAAATGAGAACACTTTTTTATAGATACTGGCCATTTGACTCTCTTGTAAGGATTGCATATTCACATAATTTACCCAGTTTTTTAAAATGGAACTTAGTATTTTTATTAGAGTTTACATATAAAATTATTATTAACCCCTTTTTCAGGAGCTATTTAGAAATACTTTTGTTATATTTATTATATTTCTTTAAAATTTTGTCTTGTTATATTTTTAATTGCTTATTTATATTCAGTTTATTTTCCTTTTGCCATGAAAGTTTTTAAAACATAGGATTTAATTTCTCAAATGATATGAGGTTTCAAAGCTTTCATCATACCTGGAGTGCTCTCCCAATTACAAAATGATAAAACTAAGCTTTTACATTTTGTTTAGTATGCATAGTTTTTAAATATCTAAATCTCTAATCTATCAGAATTATAAAATGGCCAATGAAATGTGTATGTAAAAACACACACATATACACACATGTGCATGTGTATGCACATCATAAGCATTCACATGGATATACACATATGAACTGGCTAAAAGATCTTTAGCATCACACATGGTATACTGGAATGAGAGTTATCCCACATGTCATGTGATCTTGGTTCTAATCTCATTTTATTCACTATTTTGTTCTTAAACTTGAAGCAAGACACTTTATTTCTCTGGGATAGTTACTTTAACCATAAGATAAATTGATTGAACAAGATTAAATCTAAGGTATCCCATAATGTATTAGATAGGAACTGAAGAGTTTGCTTCAGTTCTGACAGTTTGTGCATGCTGTGTGTGGACCTGATCTCTGCAAGATCTTCCAAATCCATAATGTTCTGCCAGGTAAAATTTATTCTCACGTCTGCAATCAGAGGGAAACTAATGTGCACATTATCTATATTAGGCACATCTGTTATTAGTTGCTTAGCTCTTGAGTTCTTTTGTCCAGGTGGAATATCTGACCTCATATTTCCAACCATTGGTGATTTCAGCAAGGTACCACAATATGCAAATCCATTCAATTTTTCAGGCTGCATAGCTTCTAACACTTATAACTCCAAAATAGAAGATTAATTTGAGAAATCAGTTTCATTTTTCTGGTAAGTACAAGAAAACTGTATATTTATGGGTAGTGTTTTTTCAAAGTTATATTCAAGCTGTCAAGGGAAAACAAAAGAAGGTAATGTTGAGTAAGAGGATGATGGAAGAGGTAGAATAAGATAAATTGAGGTGAGAGGATAAGAATCCCAGTGAGACAAGAGAATATCTTCTGTTTTTCATAGCTTTTGAGTTCAGAAGAAGCATATGTGCTTAATTTATTATACTTCTTTTGGGCTTCTAGGAAAATATTCTTTAACATTATGTTCTACAAAATTTCTTATGTGAGTGCTATGGAATGCACTACATCCTCAAAATTCATATGTTGAAGCCTAACCCCCAATGTGATGGTATTTGGAGACAGGGACTTTGGAAAATAATCAGGTTCATATAAGGTCATGAGGGTGGACCACTCATGAAGAGATTAGGACTCTTCAAAGAAGAGACACCAGGGAGCTTGTACTCTCTCTCTGTGCCTCTCTCTCTCTTCCCAACATGTGAGGATGAGTGGAAAGACCTGTAAACCACGAAGAGAACCCTCACAAGAAACAAATTCTGCTGGCATTTTAATTTTGGATTTTGTAGCCTCCAGAACTGTGAAAAATAAATTTCTGTCGTTCAAGCCACCTAGTCTATGGCATTTTTATTATGGCAGCCAGAGTTGACTAAAATGGCTATGACTTTACTCCCATTATCAAAATCTGCATTAGCCAGGAGTTTGCAGAAAAATAGACCAATGAGATATGTGTACATGTGTATCTATATCTGTATCTATATCTAATGCTAATATCTATCTGTACTATATTGATATCTCAGTATTTGCAGTCTGCAAACTGGACACCAAGGAGAGTCAATAATATAGTTCTAGTATGAATCCAAAGGCTGATAACCAGTATAAGTTCTAGTCTGAGTCTGAGTCTAAAGGCAGAAAAAGATGAATGGATGTCTTAGCTCAAAGAGTCAGGCAGAGAGAGTGAATATTCCCTTACTCAGATTTTTTGTTTTATTCAGGTCCTCAATGGATTGAATGAGGCACATCCACATTGGGGAGGAAAAGTTGCTTTATTCAGTTTATTAATTTAAATGTCAATCTTATCCAGATACACCTTCACAAACACACCAAGAATAAACTTAATGAAATATGTGGGCATCCTGTAGCCCAGTCAAGTTGACACATAAAATTAACCATCACAGTGAGCTAGGTAGATATAGGTTTTGTCACTTTCAAAACAAATCAGCTCTGAGTAAATGTTTCTTCCAATTCTCAGTCTCTAAAACCACTTGACTAAAGAATTATTCTAATTTCCTTTTTCTCAGTCACTCAAACAGTGAAATAATCTAACAGCCAAAATATTCGTAATATATTTGTCCTGCATCCTCTCACTGCCCACTTTGTAGTGATCCATAATTATATCTCTAAGCATTTGACATGTTACACTAATTTGCTTTCTTCTTCATAGCAATTTTCTTTTTTATGTGTTAAATAATACTGGTACAACAACAACAAAAAACTTAACTACTTACTTTAGAAAATGCTTGCTCCTAGATGGTGGTGAATTTAAATTATTAAAATCACTTCTTTCTAATGCTAACAGCTTGATCATGACACCTCAGTTCAAGACCTTTGTCTCACTGAATTGACCAACCCAAAACTACTTTGTCATAAATTTTCAGTTTTTCCAACCAATTGCTCAATTTTTAAGACACTCTCTGGCCCTAAAACTTAACACATATTCTTCCCTAATTTCCCCAATTTGAGACATGACAAAGACTCTCAGGATAGTTCTTGCTTCCTTCAGTAGGTATAATAAACTTAGCTTTGCTTTTTGAAGAAATTTTTTTATGTTTATCAATAGTCTCCAGACAGGTATAGAATACCAGAGGGGAAAAGACTTGAAAAAAAATAGAGAAAAGGAAGATAATTAGATCTATCTTAAAAGCATGATCTTAAAAGCAGAAGAAACTACTGCATTTCTATAGAAGAGCCAGACAATGAGATAAAATTAGAATATTTTATGTATACTACAAGGCAAGAGGGAATACTTTGGTGAGGACAAAACAGTACAAGCATGTCTGTCACCCAATTTGTTTTGCAGCATATCTTCCTCAACCTGTACAAAATTAAAATTTCATAAGAATCCCAGTGATAGGTTACATGCCAGTCTTTTTAAAGAAGGTATTTTTAATTTTCACCATTTTTTCAAATTGCAAAAAATTTCACCACCTACATTTTTTCTATGAATATTCTAATTTGAATATTAATGACCCTATATATTTGGTTTATGTTTATTTAAAGCCAACATATTTTTTCTAGTAAATATATATTTATTATTTAATCATTCAACTTAAGGCTACAGAAAATAAAACCATAGTAATATAATTTTTTAATATAGAAAAAATACTGGTTCATCAAAAGCATGAGAATCTAGAAAATACACAAGCTTTTTTTTCTTAACCCTTAACTCACCATCTATGACTTAAATACGAAAAAACAAAAATAATTAGGTGGTCCCACTATTAAATCAGGGAGACTAAATAAAACAGTTACTCTAAATAAGGTGAATAAAACAGACACTATTTAAAAGAAAGACCTAGGTCAGAAGAACAAAAGAGAATCATAAGACTACATGTAGACTACATGTAGCTCAAAAATATTGGCTTTGTTTGCTTAAAAATCCTATTCTAGCAAACTGTAATGAACAGAATTAAGGGTTTTGAACTCCAACATTATTATTATTATTATTATTATCACAATTTAAGTTCTGAGATACATGTACAGAACGTGCAGGTTTGTTACATAGGTATACATGTGCCATGGTGGTTTGCTGCACCCATCAAACCATCATCTACATTAGGTATTTCTCCTAATGCTATCCCTCCCCTAGCCCCAAACCCCACAAAAGGCCACAGTGTGTGATGTTCCCCTCCCTGTGTCCATGTGTTCTTGTTGTTGAACTCCAACTTCTCTTGCTCTAGGATTCAAGGAATTGGTTCTAATTCAAACAGGTCTTAAGTTCAAATTTTTTTTTTTTTTTTGAGACAGAGTCTTGCTCTGTCGCCCAGGCTGGAGTGCAGTGGCGTGATCTCGGCTCACTGCAAGCTCCGCCTCCCGGGTTCCCGCCATTCTCCTGCCTCAGCCTCCCGAGTAGCTGGGACAACAGGCGCCTGCCACCACGCCCGGCTAATTTTTTTTTTTTGTATTTTTAGTAGAGACGGGGTTTCACCGTGTTAGCCAGGATGGTCTCGATCTCCTGACCTCGTGATCCGCCCACCTCGGCCTCCCAAAGTGCTGGGATTACAGGCGTGAGCCACTGCGCCCGGCCCTTAAGTTCAAATTTGTAAACCAAGATGTAGAAACCCAGTTCAGGGATCAGTGCAAAAAAAAATGAGATGTTCTTAGGAGCAAAGGAGCAGGCAATAGAGAGGCCCATCCACACATGGCAAAAAATTGTTTCATAGCATGTAGAATTTACTAAATTATCTTCAGTCTCACTTGAATTTAAAATATATAAAAATAAATACCTGCAGTACACTGAGCAGCTACACTATGTTGAGTAGTACATGCAAAAGTCTTATGAACATTACCTTAATAGTTAAAATTGTGGCAAATTATTTCCTACATCTGCATTTTACAGTTGAGAAAAGTGAAAATATAAATAGTAAGTTTTTTGTTCAAGTTCACATACAATCTAGGTGACAGAATTCAAAACCACATCTGTCTGATTTCACAGCTATAAACTTTCACTGAATTAGATGTTCATAAACTTTTCCAAAAAACCATTAAAACATTTTTTGTTGTTTTTGACTTTTGAAACATCCATATTAAGAATTTGTTTTCAGTTGTTGGCAAGATTTTGACATTAAGATGCAAATAAAGTCAAGATGATTTATGGTGTTTTGTTTTCTTTCTCCCAAAACCTGGATAGGATTCATTTTTTATTTTAGAAGAAATTTCAATTGTAGAGTATATTGTACCACTGGACATGAGTCTCTTTTGTGATGTCCTCTAATTATCACTTGAAATTACAGCCTTTGAAGGCACAGAATCTATTAGTTCTCTTCTGTCTGAATATTCTTCCCAATAACCCATTCTACATTCACCGCTGCACAGCCATATGGAGCTGCTCAGTCTTTTATTGAGACTCTTGATCGAAAAGCCTCATGGGACTGTGAACAGCCAAGGAAAGAGAAAAGGATTAGTAGTAATAATACTAAGATTGGGCCAGAAAGACTGATTCAGCAGATACATGAGCCATAATTTCACATTCTACCATCCCAGCAGCAAGGGAACTAATTACATGGCAGACACTCTGGACTTCAGGTACATTTTTCATTTCACCTCTGTTGAAATCAAGTATTCCAAAGAATTTACTACATGAAACAATGTGTTTGATGCCAAGATGCACTAAAATATGTATGACAAAATTGTAATATCAGGCTATCTATGTTACAACAATTCCCAAAGCTATGAAATTATTGCTTCCTTTCCCATTAATGAGGGGACTCTATCTCAATCAGTGAAGTGCAATATCCTTGTTCATTGTGATACCTTATAGCATACCATGTGCAGTGATTGTGCTTTCCAATAAAACTTACTTAATGAACTCTGGGGTATAGAAAAATGTCAAGTTGATGTTGTATGGTGCAATTTTTGTATTATGTATATTTTAAAAGGGAATGTTTTGTTTCTGAAATAAAAAAATTATCAATGACTATAAAATTAACAGTTTCTCATTCTTCAAGTCCTTATGCTAATAAAATGTGAGTTTAATATTTCTTTATTTATGGTTTTTAATTTTTTTGAATTTTCCATCAACTGAAAGTGTTCATTGCATATGCAACGTGTGTGTGTGTGTGTGTGTATCATGTTGAGTAGTACAAGCAAAATCTTACAGATATTACCTTAATAGTTAAAATTGCTGCAAATTATCTCCTACATGTATATTTTACAGGTGTGAAAATTGAAAATATAAATAGTAATACACACACACACACACATCTGAAATAGCCACTATGAGGAGGTGATATTTTTTAAATGACCGTCACTAACTTCAAGTGATGTTAATAATGTATTGGAAGAAAGCTTACAAAATAATTTTAAAAAGCAAATAAATGAATCATATATAGAAATAGCTATTAGTATGCACACAAAACTCTATGCAAGTAAAGAAATGGATTTTTGGGTCTCTTCAAATTGATTCCTGTTCATTCTTTTCATCTCATGAACATCAGTCCTCATCTAAATAAGTTTTAATTCCATGTCAGTGATCTACTCATCATCAAATCTTAATGATATCCCTAGTCCCATGAACCATCTATTTTCACATGCATTTTTATCCCCTTCCTTTGCCTCACAAGCAACTATGCCAAATAATAGCCACTTTTATGAATATTCTTAAATAATGACTACTTTTTTTAAAAAAATAGCACATTTTACAGCACATGCTAAATGCTAGGATTATAGTTATATAAAAGTGAGATGCAATTTCTGCCTTTACAGAAGCTACAGTCTAGCTGATATTGCCACTAAGTTAAAACTTACACATCTCAAATAAATATCTAGAACTTAATAGCCTATTGTGGGCTGGACACAGTTGGCTCATACCTGTAATCTCAGCACTTTGGGAGACTGAGGCAGGTGGATCATTTGAGGTCAGGAGTTCGAGGCCAGTCTGACTAAAATGGTGAAACCCTGTCTCTACTAAAAATAGAAAAATTAGCTGTGCATGGTGGAATGTGCCTATAATCCCAGCTATTTGGGAGGCTGAGGCAAGAGAATCTAATGAACCCAGGAGGCTGAAGTTGCAGTGAGCTGAGATCGTGCTCCAGCCCTGGCAACAGGGGGAGATTCTTTCTCAAACTAAGAAAAAAAAAAAAAAAAAGTGAAGAGAGCAGCTAATGGTTTACCAAACACTTCTTATCTTTATCTTGTGCAAATATCAAATCTATTCTTCACAACCTTTATTTTTCGTTAAATATGGCTGTGTTATTGAGTGACCACTTTACTGGGTTCTAGATAATAAAATGCATGGAAATGATGTGTACCACATCTAGCAAGGCCCATTGGTATTACCCATGTATGGTTCTCTCTCACTTGCCCTTCCATTGAAAACCACCATATCTATATGGTAGAGATTTCATAGGAAAGTAACAAGAGACCCCGAAGCACTGATAAGAAGAGACCAACCTATTGACCAGAAGAACCATCCTTTTGCTCCTTATGTAAGTGATGAATGCACTTCTACTGACTGCAGCCACAGAGATTACAGGGGTTAGATTTGATTGCTCTGATGTTACTTTAACTAATGCAGAACTAGATGAGATGAAGGCATAAAAATAACTCCTAAAATATGTGATATTGGCTTCATAATAGGGTAGATGAAAACAAGGAAACATATTGGAGGCCAAAGAGATGCAAAACCATCATATGTAGTGATACAGTATTCACTAAAAGTATTACTGCCATGACTTGTAAGGCAGTTCACATTGCCTATAGCTGCAAGAGAAGTAATTGAAGTGATAATATATGTTGGCTTTTACTTTCACCTTTAGACATATTTTACAAGAAATTCACTAGCATTGACTAGACAATTTGTAAACACAAAAAAGAGAATAGAGAGAATTTATAAATTTTAGGATACAAACAGTTGGAAGAGGAAAGGACTATATATCACCTAATGACTTAAAACTTTGAGCTGGAGCAATGACTGGATTGGATTTTGGGCAGATACCATTGCAACCAGGGTGTGTTTCTAATATACGAGAAGATGATAGCCAGTGGCCAGAAGGAAAAAATATTTTCTAAGACACAAGGGAGCCTTTACATAGAAGATACATGAAACTTGGATTACCGATTTGAAGATAGAAACACCCTTTTTGAATTTAAATGATACTAAATGAACTCTTATTATTATTTTAAAGATTTTGTTTGTTACAGAAATCAACATTAACTAAGACATTTAACCTTCCCTCTCACACTGCTATGGTTGAATGTGCTCCCAAAATTCATGTTAAAACTTAATCCTCAAGGTAACAGTATTAAGAGACAGGGCTTTTAAGAGGTGATTATGTCATAAGAGCAGAACCCTCATTAATGGCATGAGAGGCCTTATATAAGGGCTGGAGGGAACTAGCGAGGCCCTTTTTGCTTTTCTGCCTTTGGCCATGTTAGGACACAGCAACAAAGCACCATCTTAGAAGCAGACAACAGCCCTCACCAGACAACAAATGCTGGAGCCTTGATCCTAAACTACTCAGCCTCCAGAACTATGAGAAATAAATTTCTGTTCTTCATAAATTACCCTGTCCCACAAATTTTGTTATAGCAGCCCAAACTAGACTAAGATGCATACTACTGCTGTAGTATCCCAAATATGCATGTGTATATGTTTGCATGCATTTATGGTGTGTAAAAAATATTCATTTTATCCATCTGTTGATCTATCTAATCAACTATACCTGCTAACAAATTTAATGTATTAAAATCTACATTTTCCATAGAGTAAGTCTCAATTATTATTAAGAAAAAGTGTTCCATTGTCTGCTTTTACTTGCTTGTTTTTTAAGATCAAATCAGGTTTATTTTTAACACTTCTCCTAGTAGCTCAGGATAACACTGGAGTTTTGAATGAATTGATTGTTCAAAGAGGAGAAAAAGTACCCATTTCCATATACTTCCCAAGTATTTCTAAGGTATATCTTCCAGGTATCTTCCTCTCTTTTCTGCTATCATTCTATTGTGGGAACGAATTAAGAAGAGGTAAGTACACATTATTATAACAGCCTACAGTGAAGTTGTTGTACCGCCTTGGCACATCAAAATTCTGCTGTCTTATCTCATTGTCTACAGGTTCAATATAGAAAAGTCCAGTTATTGAAGAGCTTTCTAGCAAACAGCCTTCTAAGGCACTGGTGCTCCTTTGTGAACTGGCTTCATCTTCTTTCTGATTTGCAGGCAGCACCCATGTGTTGCATTTCTTTTAAACATGTATTCTTCTTTGTCTTATGCTATAGAAGGTCCTAGTAAGACTGTGAAAGAGATGAAGAATTAGGCCAGGCGTGGTGGCTCATGCTTGTAATCCCAGCACTTTGGGAGGCCGAGGTGGGCAGATCACGAGGTCAGGAGATCGAGACCACGGTGAAACCCCGTCTCTACTAAAAATACAAAAAATTAGCCCGGCGTGGTGGCGGGCGCCTGTAGTCCCAGCTACTTGGAGAGGCTGAGACAGGAGAATTGCGTGAACCCGGGAGGTGGAGCTTGCAGTGAGCCGAGATCGCACCATTGCACTCCACCCTGGGTGACAGAGCGAGACTCCGTCTCAAAAAAAAAAAAAAAAAAAGAAAGAGATGAAGAATTAATAATTATAGAAGTACTAGTCATGAAGTAACCTATATTGAGAACTTATTAAGTTCCAAGAACTAAGTTCTTTGTATGTTAAATAATCTTTAATCATTATACTATTCCTATGAATACTATTTTCCCCATTTTATGATATGAATACCAAGGGACAGAAATAACTCTCACAAACTGATCAAGAAAATGGAGAGAACTCTTTAAAACTCCAATGTCAAGAGTACAATGGAAGACAGCATCTAAGATGTGTTAGAAGTTAATAAGAAAATAGAAGGAATAAGTTCAAGAGGTCTCTTGTACAACATAATTTTAAAAAAGAAATAAACGAAAAGGGTATTATTTGCAAAAAACAAAAAAAAACTCATATGCCAATACATTTGGAATATTTAAATAAAATGGACAAATTCCACTTACTAAATATGACATAAATAATAGCATGCAATTTTAAAATATGTGGAACTAATAGAGCAGTTCAGTCATTAATTAAAAGCATTTTATGAAGAAAAATTCCAGTCCAAATGGCTTTATTAATACAGTCTACCAAACAATCAAGTAGAAAAACATAATATTCCATAAATACTTTCAGAAATAAGAAAAAGAAGGTACACCAAGCATCTCATTTTGGGAGACTACCGTAATATTTTTGGGAAAATCTAAAAACAAAATAAAAAAAATTTTAATACCATTAATGAAAATAGACACAAAAACTCTTTAGAAAGTTTCAAATCAAATCTATAATTATATTAAAATGATAAATAAGATAGGGCATATTAAAGAGCAGTAACTAATAAAACAAAGTATATGTGCAAATAAATACGATCAAAAAATCCAAAAGATAATTTGCAAATTAAGTTTAAAATCTGATATTCAAGCAATATCCACATAACGTAATTAAAGAGATATATCATATGATTATCTCAATAAATGCAGAAAAGCATTTATGAAATTAACAGATATTATTAATTGAATACATAAGTTAGAAACAAAAGGGAACACTGTTGTTGCTGTCATAAAGCATGTCTTTTAAAAATCTACATCAAACATAATGAAAGGTTGAAAGTCTTTTATCTGAAATTGTGAAAATGACAAAAATGTACTCATTCAACACACCTATTCAATAAACTTGAGGGCCCACCAATGCTGTAACATAAGAAAACAATAAGAGCTATAGAGACTTAAAGGACAAACAAGCCTATTATTATTTTAGAAAATAGTTCATCTTTATAGAAAACCCAAAAGATATTATAGTCAATATACTAGCATAAATAAATGACATTCTAAGTGCTCATGGAGATAAGAATAGCATAGAAAAATCACATGTACCAATATATAGAAAATTAATAGGTATATATAGAAAGTACATATCAATATATATGTGTATGGGCAACAAAAATATCAAAAACAAATACTTTACAATAGCATTACAATTATCAAAAATTACTAATAAAACTAATAAAAGATAAGTAAATCTGCTATTCAAAATAAAATTTTAAAGATATTTTAAACGAATTAAACTGAGGAATAAGCCACAATAATGGAGCTGAAAGTCTCAAAATTTATAAACTTTATTTCTCATAAAACTGATCTAATTATTCAATGCAGTCTTTTTCACGTAGCTGACATTTTTCTTACGCATATTAACAAATTCTAAAATCCATATGGAAACTAAAGTGTCATGAATAGCTATGAAACTCCAGAAGAGGAAAGGAAGGAAAAAAGATAAGGAAGAGGAAGAGGGGGAAAGACAGCGGGCAAGAGGGCTTGTTATTGATATCACGTATATTTCTGATTTTTTATTCTAAAATCTCAATACTACTCATTTATAAGTTAAACTATAATTAAAATCACCAACTTATCTCAATTACAAAATGCCACCACTTAAACCACGTAAAAAACTACTAAAAGTACTTAATCTGCTACTGCTATTACTACTACTACTAGCTAAGATTTATTGATCACTTGCTATATGCTAAGCAATCTGCCAAGGACTTTTATGGATTATCTCATTTAACCCTTAAAATACATTTATATGGCAGCTATCATAATTGTTCTTTCTTTTCTTAGGTGAAAATGTATTAGAGTAAGTGAAGTACTAACAGATGCTATAGCCAACATTTGAACCATTTTTGTCTTGTTAACTCTGAAATTTCAATCACTGATGCATCAGATATCATTTTAATAATAAAGACCAAAGTGACATGATTGGATTTAACTTATGGATTCAACACGGTGAAACAGAACTACAACTGCATTGGTAATCAAGAAAGAAACTAGACTAGACTGAAAAGTCCCAGGTTTACAAATTCATTTTAAGTGATGGTGAAATCCATTTTTCTATTGTTCAAAAAGGTAGAATTATAGTTTTAGGAATCTGTCCATTTACAATGACCCAAGGGTTTTCAGTGTATTTTGCCTTGCTGCTCAGTGAGAAACATGTGGTATTTAATGATTAAGGTACAATAGAATTTCCTTTTATCTTCTCAACCATATGTCCTGGCATACATAGTGCATGTGAAGAGAACTCAACATCCTCATCCAATATCTTTCTTGGCAAATACAGTTTTACTGCACACTAAACTTGCTTTATACTGCTTGTAGAATAAGAGAAAATATATTAGAGTAGCCTGTCCAAGAAATGAAAATGACAGATAAAAGATTTAAATATGAACTACAGTACCAATAAAGGCTAACGAAATGCTTGCAAAGAGATGTCTAAGTAATAACATTTATTTTGATGTAATGTTAATTTAGAGCTGATGACAAGGGCCTCTGTTCATTCCAGGAAATGGAGTTAGTAAGAGGAGTTCAATTAAATGCTGCTTCTCAGAAATAGGGGTCAATAATTATTGGTCTCTAAAGGCTGGTTTTCTATCCTGCCATTACACTGGGGTTTTCTGACATTGTTAGGAAAAGTATTTTCCTTATTTTGAATTCTATTACATTTTCTTTTTATCACACTGTACATATTTCTGAAATCTTTCTTATATAAAAGTAAATCTATTTTTAAAGGGCATATAGCAATATTCAGGAAGATTATTTATTTGAAGAAGACATTGGGATTTTTCAAAAGATAAAATTTCTGTGTCTGCAAAAGCTCATGATTTGAAAGCAGATGACATTTATATAACAGCAAAATAGAAATTAATTTGTTTTGCTCTTGGGACTTGGGAAATGCAGGATGTATTAGAGGGATAAAAGATGCAAGAATTGTCCTTTCGAAAACCCTACAATTTTATATAAGGGTAAAAGTAAGAACCAGATTTGGGTTCTAGTACTGGTTTGCAACTAATTAGGCTTTCATTCTTAGCTAAGTCCTTCACCTATTATGGGCTTAGAATTAAATGGTTTGATAAATTCACTCGGTCAATGAAAATGTATGTGATCCTGTCGGTCAAATTATGTCTCCTCTGTCCAAATCCCTCCATGAGTTTCCCATCACTTCTAGAGTAAAAGCCAAAGTTTTGAAAATGACAACATCGTCTAATACTCAAGTCTTCCAAACTTTGCACAAGCCTCAGTGGCCTCACTGCTAATGCTAGACTAAGGCCAGTCACATCTCCCAGCCTGTCCACTGGCTGCACACACTGGCTGTACCCTGTATGTCTGGAATGCTGTCTTCCCTGGAGAAGAGTCTTTGCTTGACCAAACTTTAGTCAAGATCCTAAACTTTCTTCTAGGTCCATCTGTGTACTTCCTTATAAAATCCAGTTTTAGCAAAGACTACTGCTAAGTTCGTTTAGTGAGAAACCCCCACCCTTGATGTCTGGTCACTTTCAATATCTGATAAGGGACCTCACCCTTTACCATCTTCTAGATGATGTCTGATCACCCTGGCCTGTCTTCAGCAAGAATTCTGTTAGGTCATCTTCACTAGAATCCTCTACAATTATGATGTTTCCACTTATTAACTTGCCATGCACTGATCCTTATCCTGCTCCTCAGCCATAAATTTTCACTTGCCCATTCTATGTTTGGAGTTGAGCTCAATTTTTCTCCTTTAATGCAAACTACCATTGCAGTGGTTTAGAAACACTTAGGTCTGATTAAACTTACAAAGCATCAGCAGATTATCACAGGAAAAAAATAGATATGCATATATAATTTTTACTATATTTTACTATATTGCATATATAATTTTATTACATATGTTATATATAATCTTTCAATAATAAAAAGACATGATAAAAAAAGATAATACAGTCCCTGGAAGAGGTAACACTGTAGAATGCTCATTAGAGTTGTTAGGTAGAAATCTATTGTTATATTTTCTGCAAACCTATAAAACAGCATCTAAATACACATATAGTTATTCCAATATATGTGGTCATTGGAAGTAATTATGTATCAGTAGACTCATATTACCTTAATTTTTCCAATTAGTATTTCTGAGTGAACCATATGGACAGGGTAAAAGCCAAAGTTTTAGATTCTAGCAGAAGGAGATAATTCTTTGGTTTAAAGATGTGGATGAGAATTATAGATATTATGAAAGCCTGGTGACTCCACTGCACTCTATCTTACACGATAAAGAAGGCTGAGACACACTTGGAATAAGAAGTAAAATATTGGTTGCTCAAAGCGGTAAATAGATAATAAATAAACATGATAATTACAGCACATTGTATGTTCTGTGAAGGAAATAAAGCAGGGTAATTGAAGAGTAAAGTGAAGAGGACACTTTGGGTATTCACTAAGACCTCTTTTAGCTAAAATCCCTGTCTCCCTGTACTTTTTTTATGGAAAGAGAAAAAGAAGTCCATTTGGCTTTAACTCAAATCAAAGGATGAGTCACAGGATAGAAGTCAGAGAGGTTAAAAAGAGTCAGAATTTATTGCCACTCATAGCTTTATTATGATTCATTGTCATTGTAAGGTTTTCTGCAAAAAAAAAAAAAACAAAATGTTTTTTTCTTTCCGTTTTAGAAGAATCACTTATGCAGCACACAGCACTGAAGAGAGATCAATACAGTAATACTACCTAGGAGGCTATTGGAATAATTTGAGTGAGAACCAATATAAGTTTGGACCAGAATGACAGGAGAGGAGGTCGTGAGGAGTGGTTGCATTATGGGTATATTTTGAACATAAAGCCAGCAGAAATTATTAATGAATTAGTTATTCAATGTGACAGAAAAAGAGGTGTCAAGAATGACCCTATGGTTTTTACATCTTAGTACCTAAAAGAATAAAGGAGTTACTAACTAAAATAAAAAAAAATATGGAATAGACCTAGAAGAATAAAGGAGTTACTAACTAAAATAAAAAACATGGAATAAGACAGGTTTCTGAACAGAAGATCAAGAACTCAATTTTGTACATATTAAGTTTAAAAAGACTATAAGATATCCAAATGTCCAAATGTGAAGGTTGATTAAGTAAAATAGAGTAGTCTGAAATTGACAAAAAATGTTAAGGAGTAAGGATGTATAGATGTTTTTAATTCCATGAGACTAGATGAGATTACTACTGAAGTGGTACCAAATGGAAAAATATGCCCTCAGTAACAATAGAGACCTATGTAGAAACATGTCGTCAGTCTCACTGGCTGTGCATTTGCTTCTGTTTAGGTTTCTAGTTGTCAAAAGAAATAATTTGCTATAGCCCAAATGTCATAAAGGACAAAGTGATAGGTTGAATTCTGGCTCTATATACAGTTAGCTGTGTGAATTAGGGAAAGTAAATTAAAGTCTGAGCTGTGTGTTTATTGATAACAATAGGACACAGATAATATCTTCCTGATTTCTGATAATATCCTCCATTCTAGTAGTAAATAATTTTTGTGAAAAATTAATTATTTTTGAAATTAATAAATATATATAAAATAAAATTTCTGTTTTGCCCTTAACAATGTGTAAACTAATTACCTTCCTCCTTTGACTATTAACACCCTTCTCTAAAGAGCTATTTTTTCCTAAATAAAAATCAAAACTATTAAAACAGAATGAAAAAATATTGTGATATGCTCTGATTGCTATTTTTCTTGATTACATTATTAGAAGAATTTTATTATTGCCTCACTTCAATAATTTGAAATGCTTAAACATGTTGGCAGCCAAAAAAAGATTGAAGTAATTCATGCTAGTACTGGTCACAAAACATATAGTTTCTATATAATCCGGTAATGTCGAAGGCTATCAATAAGATGTGCTGTATAAATATATACTTTATATACATATACAAAATAAATAAATACATATAGCTATATAGAGAGAAACAGAGAGACACACAGCTACATATATATATATATATATATATATAATTTCTATGTGTTACTGCCAAGAAAATGTGTGTTTGTGAGTGTAAATTAGAGATTTGGTGTTTACATTTATACTTCAATTTCTTGTTTGGAAAGTGACTATCTAAAAACAAAAGCAAAAATAAAACCTAAGAGTTTTTGAGGCTTTATTACCATCAGTCAGTTCTTATGGAACGTATACTTGATGATATGAGTGAAGAGTGAATAAGTCAAGTTTTTATAGTAATTAACTTTCCAGGTGGTCAAACTGCTAAATTCCTCTACACTGTATCTTTCTCTAAGTATACAAAATATCTACAAGTCCAACAATCAATGAACCATGCAAAATTTTTACGTATGTCCTCTCAAGTATGTGATTATTCTTATTTTCTAAATGTGTATAAATAAAAATTAAATTTGAAGTAGTGCAGTTGAATATTACATATACGTGTGTGTGTGTGGGTGTGTGTGGTTTAGGAATTTAGTGTTAAATTCTCTTACAAATTCACATTCGACTCATTTATAATATTGAACTATTATTAAAATTTAAAAGTTGTAATCTTTTAATCTAGGCTTGATATTTTTAGTTATTTAATATTAAGTTGGTGGAAAAGTAATTGCAGCTAACCAGCTAACAAATTCAGTTAAACGCAATTACTTTTGCACCAACCAAATTCTAATATTAACCTAATACTTAGGAATATTTTGAAACTTCCACATAATTCAAATTCATGTGTATGTGAATTCAGTAGTGTCTGGTTATCTTGTGAAAGAATGTTATCTGAATATAGTGCTTGAGTTTGATATCTCTAGGTTCAGATTATTAACTGTCAAGGGATTGAGGATTTATAGGTTAAATTTATAATAATGCTTAGAAGCCAGGAAACAATACAGATGAAGTCAGGAAATACTAACTTAATCGAGGTTCTAGATTTTATCAGAAGTTGGATTGGTTGAAACAAGACAAGACTGTATGTCTGAGAAGCTTGCCAGAAGTTAAAATGTTTTATGCAATTTGTAAAATATTACTTAAAGGTTTAAAATGTTTTTTGTAAATAAATAACATTTTTCTGAAAAGCAATTTTATATTTTATTTGGAGGCTTACATATGTACTTTTTAACCTGAGAAGTGAACCACTTCCAAAGAAAATAAACATAAATAAAGTTTAAGTGTATAATTGTTTGAAAATCCAAAACAGTCCAATAGTAAGAAATTGGATTACATGTGTAATGATTTATTCATAGAACACACTAGCAGAAAATCATTAATATATTTTCAAAGAACATTTAATAATGTAAGAAAAGCTTATTTAAAAATGCACAGTTAAAAAGTGCAAGGAAGGTTATTATCATTTATTTTATATTCATCACTTTAATTAAATTACAAAAAGAAAAACTATATGCAACCATGTGTTGATAACAATGTGCATTTTGTAAATGATATTTTGAAAAATTTACCTTTCTGGAGTTTTCCAGACCTTGCACAGGTAATGTTTTTGTCATAAGAAACAAGTAATTTACTGAAAAAATATATTCTTGACTATCTTAATATTTTGTTATTCATACAAGCAAGATACCAAGTAGGTTTCATGTGCTTTTATTGTCTCAAAACTTGGTTTATACTGAGGAAAATCCATCTATATTTATTGGTGAACTAAACCATATTGCTTAAGGTCTCTCTGTACACTATTCTGATAAAAAGCTATAAAAAGAAAGAAACGCAAACTTTCATAAAACATTTGTTTGTTTGAAGTCATTTAGACTTAGCATTTTTCCTTGAAAAGCTTCATGAATAATTGAGCCTAATGTTCATGAAAAGCTCTGGCTGAATTCTGAAACTACAAAAATGTATACTGTTACAACAGGCCTATTAAGGCAATTTAAATTTGATATGAAATGGATCCTAGACTATGCAACAGAACTGACTACTGAGTCAAAAGGACTGACTTTGAAGAATGATGATATGGGCTTATAAATGTCATCATGAAAGTGCTGATGTAAGGCAAAGTCTAACGTGCTCAGTAGAAATTTTAAAAGAAAATAAGGTTTGAAAATAGAGATTGTAGAGATTGTAGTTCATTTAGAATTTGTCTAGCAGGCTTACTGGCTCACCGCCTCCCCACCCACTCCACCCCGACACACACGCACGTACTGATAGCAGAACTGGGTTCCCAGTTGCATCTCTGTTTTTAGTAGCTGTGAGATTTTGGACACACTTCTTGAGGTCTCCTAGTTTCAGGGTCCTAATTCACTAAATGGATTAATAATAGTATCTAGTTCCATCTCATGTGTTTTTAGTGTGCATTTAGTGTGCTAATTCTTCTATAGTTCTTAGTATTATACCTGGAAATAGTCACTTTTATTACTACGATTATTTACTTACTTTCTGTAGTTTTCCTGCACAGGAAAACCAAATAAATGTATTATTCAAGGCTCCTAAAAACAGACCAGGAACCACAAGTGAGACAGTTTTCAAGCTCAATGGAACAAGAACAAACTGATCAATAGGTTTCTCTTCATTAAATAAAAGGGCTTTAATTCATGTTGAAATATGTGTTGAACATCTATTCATACTTGAAGTTCCAATTAAGATGAACTGAAGTAATACAGGCATAGGATCTTTATAAACTGTGAAGTTCAGTGCAAATATTAGGGATGATTACTAATATCACCAGAATTTCTTTATAAGCATAGCAATTGATATTCAAGTTAGCAAATATCTTTTGCAACATACTAAAGCACTTTAAGAGTTAGTTTTTCCTTGGGAAAATATATATATCTTATTTCCTAGGAATAATTTACAAACTTGAACAATTTAGCAGAATTTGTATTATCAATTATTTTAAAGGTGTTTCATTTTAGGAAAGTCCTTTTTAATGCTATAATATTGTAATGCATCTTTATTTTAAATGGTATAACTTCTATACTGAATTAATATTTTAATTTGACTAAAACTGCATTTTTCCCTAAACATACCTTTTCATGGACAAATATCTCTATGTAGTTAAAAATCAGTTTCAACTTAGGATTCATCGTCATAGAATATATTGGGCAAAAAAAAATGTGAGTCTATTTGCCAACTCAAAGCACTGTGAACACTGGTGCAGTGAATATATATTAACCCTCCAGGGAAGGTTTTCTGACAGTAGTGCTTGTATGACACATACTATCTCTTGACCCATGAAATGCATTGCACATCATCAATTTGTTACTTGAATTGTCCTAATGGGAGAAGGTTGTCATTCACTCACTGAGGTAAATTAAGAGTGTAATAAATAATTTCATTGGATGCATCATTAATATTTTATTATTTATGCAAATAAGAGCAGAGCTTTATACCAGTTTTACACTGAAATACTATTTGATATTTATATGGTAAGTTTTAGTAGAGCATTTTAAAAGACCAAAGAAACACAATATTTTTGTCTTATTTTACCCTTAATATTGTGATGGGTAACTGAAATTGAATAACCTAAATAACTTGTGACTGGCCAGCCCTTGAAAGAGAAACAAATCTATTTTATTCTATTCTGTCTTTTTCTACCATATTATGAATTTCTTCCTACATGATCATGGTTTCTCAGACTAAGGTTAATAAAGATACAAAATGACCTTGGGATCATACTGGACAGTTTACAAAGTACTTCCACATCTATTTGAAGTGGGCTCTGACTTTTCTGGCTGGACTTCATCATGAATTGACTCAGAAAGCAAGTTGTCAGGGCAGAGAGCAAACAGATCACACAATTTTGCTCAGACTATATGGAAAGTTACCAAGGAAAAATGAACTGAGTATATGAAGTAGTTTGAATCATCTAAATCTCAACACCTATTTATCAAATGTATCTAGCAGACTATTTGTACCCAAAAATCTAAACATGAATTTTTGAGTAAATTAAATTTGGATTTGGCCAGAGTTGTTGTTAAACCAGTTTTATTTTTTTAACTGTCATAAGCTTGAATTCTTTTTTTTTTTTTTTTGAGACCGAGTCTCGCTCTGTCGCCCAGGCTGGAGTGCAGTGGCGCAATCTGGGCTCACTGCAAGCTCTGCCTCCCGGGTTCACGCCATTCTCCTGCCTCAGCCTCTCCGAGTAGCTGGGACTACAGGCGCCCGCCACCACGCCCAGCTAATTTTTTTTATTTTTTAGTAGAGACGGGGTTTCACCATGGTCTCGATCTCCTGACCTCGTGATCTGCCCGCCTCGGCCTCCCAAAGTGCTGGGATTACAAGCGTGAGCCACCGTGCCCTGCCGCTTGAATTCTTCAAGAAAGGTAGATATACCTTACTCCATGAGATGATTAAGAAAACTAAAGAAATGAGATAATGTGTGAAATTTTCAGCAGGTGTCTCTTTGAACCATGTTCATATGCTTCTCATTTCCCTACTACATTTTACTGTAATGCAAATTTACTTTAAGCCTTCTCCCACAGATTATGAGCTATTTAATTGCATGGGAATTATATTCTTCTTCTCTGCGTTTCTAGTGCACAGCATTAAATTATACATTCATTCATTCTTTCACTAACTTCCTCATTCAACAAATACTTTAGGTCTGGTGCAGTGGCTCACACCTGTAATCCCAACACTTTAGGAGGCCAGTGTGGGAGAATCACTTGAGATCAAGAGTTTGAAACCAGCCTGGGCAACATAGCAAGACCCTATCTTTTCAAAAAATTATAAATAACTTAAAAAAAACTTTAACATCTATTATATGTGTGATATAGCAAATCACATAGTGTTCAAATGATCTAAACCTAGATTAAAATCCTAGCTTTATAAAGTACTAACTTTGAGACTTTTGCACTATTACATTATCTACTGAAGATTTAGTTTTGAAAATATATAACTTTATACAGTTGTAAAAATTAAATAGTACACAAAATCCAAGAAATACAAGCAAAGTATAGGAGACATTAAGGGCTAAATAGTGTGGGTTAGTTTCTAGCAATAAAAGTCTATTGAGAACCAAAATTAATAACTTGAGGCAATAAGTCTATCAGTCATCTTCAGTTAAATTATGTTGTAGTAATAAAAAGTCAAAGAGCCTCCTAGTATTATTTCCACAAAAGTTTAACTCGTTAATATTACATGTTCCTGTGGCAAAGCGATGGATTTGCTCCATGCATTCTTTATTCCAGGATTTAGGCAAGGGGGCAGACCCCATCTGACATTCCAGCTGGCATTCCAGCTACAATGCTTCAATGAACAAACAAGGATAAAAATCAACAGTGGCTTTTAAATCTCCTGCTATCACTTCTATTCATACTACATTGTTCAGAGTAAGTTAAAATGTGTCTGATTTCTGTGAGGCAGCTAAATGGGAAGAAAAATATATCCTACGACAATTGGTAAATGATATGTGTAATAAAAAATCAAATTCTAGGGTGGAAAAGTAATCAAGGAAGCCTCTGCATGGGATAAAATTTGATCAGCTGCATGGGAGGACCAAAGGATATATGTAGAATGGAGATAGTATCTAGGGATAAAATTGATAGGGCCACCTAGATGATAGAAATTTCTACTGTAGTATACTTACTTATTGTAGCAGCCATCACCAACCAGCGCCATCCAAGTTGCTTAATTTTGGCAATTAATTTAATAACTGAAATTCAGCAAAGACACACAGGAGCCTTTAGATATATGAAAAACACATCCTGGTTGTAGCCTTATACACAATGGCCATTCTACTTTAAATAAATTTCTAGGATTTGTCTATATCACTGAATCCCTACTTCATTTCTCTGAGCACAAAATGCTTTTGATGGCTCGATGTATTTTCAAACTTCATCTTTTATTACCTCTTCTTCTTACACAAGTGAATCTCTACATAGTTTTCAAGTAGTTGGTCCTACAGCCTGAATTTTTTTTTTTTTTTTTTTTTTTATCTGAAAGAAACATTTTCTTTGGCAAAACAACATCTTGGGGTGGGGGTGGGGGTTGGCTTTTAGACTCATACTCAAGTATGAGTGCTGAGATCTCTCTCTGGACCTACAAAATATCTTGAAATCTAACGTCAAAAAGATAAAAAGCTATTGGATTAAATACTTTTGAGCAAGGGAAGAGCTCAAGACAAATAATGGTTTAGAAAGATAGAACTAACAATGATATATAAAAGAAATAAGATGGGAATCTGGAGAGAGTGATCTTATTATTGCATACCTACCAAGGTTGTGACCGATTGTTTCACTTAGTTGTGACAACAACAATTATGGTGAAAAATTCTAAAGAGACTTTAATCTGTCAAGGCCAATTGCTGTCAAGTCCAATATTTTTAACTATTATAAGATTAATGTAAAAGTGGAGATTTTAGAATTGAGTCAAGGTTATATAATCATAATAGCCAGTGTTATTCTTAAGTGGTGTTACTGTTATGTAAATTCCTCTTGAATGTATAAACTCTGACCTATATATTAAATAGACAAATGAACGAATAAGTTATGAATAAGTCATAAAGAACTTTAAGAAAAAGTTATATAACTCACAATACAAGATATGTAAAAGGTGATAAACAATAATATTAAATCACTTGCTTTCAAGGAATTTAGTAATATTGATGGTTTGATTCATAATTCATGTGTTGTATTTTACATAAACTTCAAAACATGATATGGTGCTTATAAAGAGTAAAATAATTATATAATTAGTGATGTTATACCCAAAATGTGAGAAAAAGAAAGCTTTTAATTATCTAAAAAATTTGGTATATAGAATCTTTTGGCATTCTAGTCAAAAAAATTACCTAAATTCCCCATTTCCCACATAAAGTCATGCCACAGATAAAACCAAAACAGGTGCTTTTAGGAATTAACACTGCATCGTTTGAAACACAAAAATAAAGACAATTATTTTTACTTTTTCATAACATACTAAAGAAAGAATAATCATTTTCCTTTGCTAAAAATGTCAGCAATGAAACCAGGCATATAATAGTATAAATTAAGGGAAAAAAAGTTCAATGACATGAATTTGTTATCCAGCCAAAAATTATATAGAATTGTAGCTGAACACACTTATTTTGAAAAGAGTTCCGGAATGATGAATCTTAATAATATCAATCAGCATGCATTTTAAAAATACAAATCCGACTGCAAGTAAAAATCGTAACTTTTTTTAAAAACTGGAACTATTTCAATAGATACAAATTTGTTCATGAAAATTTAAACAGGATATTGTTTCAATGGAAAACTGATTTCCAAAGAAGCAGTAATAAGTATTCTCATAAAACTATGAACACCTAGCATCATCCCTACTATAACCTTTCCAGAATATGAATATGTTGATTAATTGCATGAGACACCACACTTGAATTAGCCTTCTAAGCACTAAGATCTATACTTATGGTCAATCTAGCGCTACAGTCCAGCATACCAAGTTTTGAATTTTATTTTATATGAACTTTTCTCTTTCACTCCTGTGAATGTTTCATTGACAACTTCATTATGTTAGATGTTAAAAAAAAAGTTATAATCCTGAATAGCATGATATTTGCCATGTGGAAAACAGTTATCTTTGAAAAATGTTTTTCAAATATTACTTTATAATTGATTAATACATGCCTTTATTGTTAATATCAATACGTTTGAAGAATTATACTGAAATAAACTATTGTCATGAAGGTCATAGGATAAGGTCATTTTACTATAGATACTACTTTTATCAAGGGCCTGGCCATTTGCTGTAAATTATCTTAAGAAAAAGAAAGATTTCAAAGATTTAAGTTCCTAGTCACTTACGCAAGCATGTCAAGTTATCATCTATTTCTGCTTCTGTTAAAGAAACCAATAAGTTGTGTATTTGCTATTACTATTTCCATTAAAGAGGAACCTGGGGTTGGAATGCCAGAATTTAAATGTCACCTTTGCTCTTTGGCAAAAAATGGCTTTCAGGACAACTGACTTAACCACTGTCAGTTTTTTTGCTTTTTCATTTTTTTCATACATATAAAGCCTTTATTACACTCTGAATCTAAGATAAATGAGATAAACTTGTAAAACTTTTACACAATGTGCCATATGCCTACCATTCAGTCAATGGTAATTACTATAAATTAATATAGTAATATTAATTACTATAAATTAATATACCCTGATAATGTAAGTGGACCAACCAGGATTTATACTGGGGTCTGCCCCATTCTAACCCCCATTATCTCCCCACTGTACACCACTGCCTCTTGATAATAAATATTTCATCAATGAAACCGTCCTCTACAAAGGTTTGCTGAAGATGGCAATATTACATTTGAAAATAAAACTTAACTAGGACACTAAATTAAAAAGCTATCTTCTTAGTAATAGAATTTGTTGTAAAAGGCCTCATCTAGTCTATTTCCTCTGTAGCCAAGTCAGGTGAGTTTGCTGGAGAAAAGAAATGCCGATGAGATTATGTGCTGACCCATTCTGTCTCCCTGCAGACAGTCCCAGCTGGCATAGTGGGTACTTATTGTCCAAATGAGACCCTATTTTGTTTTTTACTTTTTATTGTATCTCTCCTAGGAAATAAAAATATAAATGTTGCTGTTGTGTTATCTGCAGAGAAAAAAGAAATTGGTGCCTGATGTTTGAAAGAAACAAATCCCAAATGAAATCGTTCTCATATTAAAATAGAAGCGATGGATTATAACTGCAAATATAAACCAGGTGTCTGTCGTCGTTTTTTATTCTAATCTCATTACAGGCACATGGAACTTTGAAGTCTGTCTTATATGGATAAAAAAAAAATCTTTTAAATTTATTTATATAAGCACACAGTTCCAAGGAATGTCTTACAAAGAGGAAGAGTGCTGGAAGACAGAGACAGAGATGCAGAAAGTGAAGCTCTATATCTTGCTGATACCTATAATATGCTAAAAATATCTGAATTTCAGACACTGGGGTCTATGTTTTGCTTACAAACAGAAGAAAAAGAATAGTGCATATTCATAGACATGTTTTGAAGGAAACACCAAGAAAGGCAGTAAGAGACAAAGATATGGTGTGTCAGCGTAATTCTAACTCTGAAATAAAAAAACAGACAACATAGGGGAGATGCATGTCACAAAATATCTTTAGGTCCAGGAAAAGGCTCTCTGTTTATTGTTACACCTTGTGCCCTAAATCTGCATATTCACTCTTCTATACAGCTGGATCTTTTGAGGAAACACAAGTTAACTCAAATACAGTTAACTTGTTGAAGGCACTACCTCAATATTTTTGTTGCTTTTACACTTGTTTCATTCATTTATCTTTAGATGGCATAAAGGCAAAGGAAATGCCACCAACATTAATATATTTGGATGAACAATATACAGAACGAAAATACACAGATCTGCATTTGGGATAATAAAATCAACAAAAGATTTGGACAAAAATAATGAAGAAGAAAATAGTGATTAATATCACCAGTAGATGAGAGTCTCATGGATAAGGTACACAGTTAAAAAAAAAAACAACTGCACGATTTATTCATTTATTGTCTTTCACTTATTTATTTTAAAAAAATACCCACACTGACCATCTATCATATCTCTGGATTTATAGATAGGTTTGGTTAAGAATACCTACCTTGTATTTTGTGACTGTCGTATACCTAAATCTATGAGTATGTGGCTTTAAGGTACTTGCATAGTATAGCAAAAACCTGCAAGAAAATATAAATAGGCCCCTATTTTGCTAATAATTATGCCTATGGTAAAGGGCTGTCATCAATACCTACACTAAAATGACATGTGAAGGGCTGTCATCAATACCTACCCCAAAATGAGCTTGTTACTCATGTTTTTATGATGAAGATGATGTTGATAATGTTGACAGTGATGATGCTGAGAAAGAGGAAGAGGACGTTGCTATATCATTTTCCCCCATAGGGTCACCTATGTAGCTGTACAGGATGAGGTTGCCAAACTCAATAAGCTCATTATTCATAATTCAATGGGACATACACACATACAAACACACACAAACACACACACACACACCAGTAAGTACAAAAAGCCCAACATCACAGATTTATGCAACTTTCTAGAGGCAAATAGAAATAAAAATGCCTAACTCTCTCAAACATTTTGTCTCACATACATAGTTATATTAAAACTATGAAGAAAAGACAGAAAGATAAGTACTTCTACATATTTGGTACATTTAGTACATTTTTTACGACTCCTTAGGAATTCTCTTTTCTTAGGTTTACCATTCCTTTCCTTCAGTTATTCCCCATATGGGAAACTGTTAAGTTCTCTTATAAAACTTGTCAATTACCTCTGAATATATTAGTGTTTGCTTATATTACTTTCAAGGTGTAATTTTATAAAAGAGTGCAATATTTAAGTGATGATAAAGAGAACAGAAGAAATAACCATAAACCATATTTTTCTATTTTACTACTCTTCTATTATTATACCCAAAGGAAGTAACACATGTAAAATCTGATAGATAATTAAACCTTACAAAAAGTTTAGAATTTTTGCTATCGCAAGGACAAAAAAAACCAAACACCGCATGTTCTCACTCATAGGTGGGAATTGAACAATGAGAACTCATGGACACAGGAAGGGGAACATCACACTCCGGGGACTGTTGTGGGGTTGGGGGAGGGGGGAGGGACAGCATTAGGAGATATACCTAATGCTAAATGACGAGTTAATGGGTGTAGGAAATCAACATGGCACATGGATACATATGTAACAAACCTGCACATTGTGCACATGTACCCTAAAACCTAAAGTATAATAAAAAAAAAAAAAAAAAACAAATAACCTTTTAGGATAGTGAATTAAGATATCCTGACACATCCTTCACCTGCCAGGTGATTATGATAGGTCATTCATAATTATTTACAAAAAAAAAAATTAGTGAGATTGAGGTAAATCTGAGCTATCAGAAAATTGAGTGGGCTTTTTATTTGACCTTACCAAATGTAATATGAATAAAATAAAAAATAAAAATAAATAAAAAATTAAAAAACTAAAAAAAAAAGGTTAGAATTTTTGGTCTCAGTTCATATGATGTGAAAATGAATGTAACAGAGAAATATATCTGGGATGTGAATCATTCTTATGCAAAATAATTAGGATGAGAAAATCAAAACTTGATATCATTAAGGTGGAAACTGGCATAGTGCTTTAAAAGAGAAATCTAAAAATTCCACTAATAAACTGTGAAAGAATGAATATTTGCACTGTGTACAAACACAGAACACTTCAAACAACAAGTTTATGGTGGCTCAGAAGCCTGTGACTACAAATATAAACTGCAAGTATAAATCATATTTCTATTCATTTGTAATAGAATTAATAGAATACAGGTGACCCTTGAACAACATGAATTTGAACTGTGTGGGTCCCCACTTATACATGAATTTTCTTCAGCCTCTGACACCCCTGAGACAGCAAGACCAACGGTCTCCTCTTCCTGCTCCTCTTCAGCCTATTCAACATGAAGAAGATGAAGTTGAAGATCTATATCATGATCCACTTTCACTTAATGGATGGTAAATATATTTTTTTCTTTCCTACAATTTTCTTAATATATTTTCTTTTCTCTAGCTTCCTTTCTCATAAGGATACACTGTATAGTACATGTAACATACAAAATATGTGCTAATATATTGTTTGTCATCTGTAAGGCTTCTGCTCAACAGTAGGCTATTAATAGTTAAGTTGTGAGACTTAACTACACAGCTCTCCTAAACCGTGTGTTGTTTAAGGGTCATCTGCATATGAGTGTGTATATTATAGGGATTTTTGTCCTAGCCCAAATAAACATGACTCTCTTTCAAATATGTCATTTCTAGAACCAGGGTGTTTTTATCATGGTGTAGGGAGAGGTTCCCTTTGATTCCTCCTACAGACACTTTCTTAAGCCCTCAGGGCAGGTGTTCCCCTACAGATTACCGTCTTGAAAACATTACTGTACTGAACACAGTCATCCTTTACAGGTCTCTCGTGCTTTACTTATTTCTTTATTTTTATTTTTTTGACAGAGTCTCGCTCTGTCTCCCAGGCTGGAGTGCAGTGGCACGATCATACCTAACTACAGCCTCCACCTCCCGAGTTCAAGCAATTCTTGTGCCTCAGCCTCCTGAGTAGTTGGAATTACAGGTGTGTGCCACCACACCCAGATAATTTTTCGTATTGTTAGTAGAAACAGGTTTTTGCCATATTGGCCAGACTGGTCTCTAACTCCTGAGATCCAGTGATCCACCCACCTTGGCCTCCTAAAGTGCTGGGATTACAGGCATGAGCCATCACACTCGGCTGTTGTTGGCTTACTTCTATTTTCACCTCAAGTAAGTAACACTGCATCTCTCTGACTCCCACCCCCATAAAATATTCTGTCAGCGTCTTTGCCTCAATTACCCTTGAGAAACTGAAAAAAGAAAAAAGCCTTGGAATGAAAAATTAAATGGGATGGTCTGGCTTTATGTTCAGAGACAATGACAGAGAACAACAAAAATATATAAAATAGTTTATAGGTACTAATGTGTTTGTACAAGTCCAACCATTTGGGCAATGTTACTAAGGAAGTTCCCCTGCTTAACTTTTCAATTCATCTCCAGTTTCCTAGAACACCAGTAAAATAATTAGACCAATGCTCTAGCAACCCTCAGCAGCTGCAGTGCTCCCAGCTGATCAGTCTTTCAATTCTCCAAGAAATTATATATATTTCAACTTTAATGCTAGCTTGAATATGCAATATAGCATTCACAAATCTTATTAGTGCCATCTGCATTTAATTATTCACTTTCTTATCATGTAAATAAAGTTCACCTTTGTTGACCAAAAAGTGTGGAGGCACTCACAGATTATACAGACAATAAGATTTGACACATTGATTTCTGAGTCCTCCAAATTATTTTGTTAAATTATTGAAATTTAAAAAAATGTATTAAAAGATAATAAATTCAAATCTTTGTATTGGAATGGGAATATGGGTGCAGTATCTATTCAGTTACCTAGTTTCAGCAACCTAATATCAGGGAATATGAGCTAAATTTTTTTAAGCTCCACTTCACATTTAGGTCAGCAGAAAGGAAATGAATGTATTTTCTTGTGACTGTGTATTAAATGCAGAAAAAGATTTTGGGGAAAATAATGTATCTATAGCTTATAACAATATGTTTCTGTTCCAAATGCTAATGAACAATGGATACATTCTAGAAAGGTAGGAAAAAGGGAGATTAGTAATTATGGTTTTTGAGTGAGTGTATCCTATAAACCATGCATCTATCTACCGAGCAAAGTTCTTACCATGAAAATTATATCAACTTTTAGGAGCCAGTGTCTATTAGCCTGTTCTCATGCTGCTAGTAAAGACAAATCAGAGACTAGGTAATTTGTAAAGAAAAGAGGTTTAATTGACTCACAGTTCCACATTGCTGGGGAGGCCTCACAGTCATGGCAGAAGGTGAAGGGGAAGCAACACATGTCTTACATGGCAGCAGGCAATAGAGAGCATATGCAGGGGAGCTCCCCCCATATAACCATCAGATCTCGTGAGACTTATTCACTATCACGAGAACAGCACCGGAAAAATCCCATGATTCAATTACCTCCCACTGGGTCCCTCTCATGAAACGTGGGAATTATGGGAACTACAATTTAATATGAGATTTTGGTGGGGACACAGCCAAAGCATATCACTGTTCAATAAAAATTGTATTTAATATCATATATGCCTTTACTGGATGCCTCTAGGTCACTGCTGTTTTTGTATTCTTGTGAGATTTCCTTTTCCAATAATGTCAGAATATTCCATTTTTACTTAGAATAGGGATGAAAGTTTCTTCCCCCCATTATTGCTGAACTAATACATGTCAAGAATGATTAAATTAGCACTGATAATTTCAATAAAAATATTAGCTCTAAAAATTGTAAGGCAAGGACAAAAATTGCAATATAACCTGTTTATTCTAATGCAGCATGTGCAAAGACCATTTTTTAAAGTCTGGTGAATTTAAATTCAATTTTTTATTGAGCTTCTCTTTTTCACAAGAGTTTGATTACTGAAAAAAATCTACTTGTGGTAAGGAAGAAAAAATAATATCTGTCAGGTACATAGCACATTCTAAAATCTCTATTGTGTTTTTCTTGTATTATCTCAGTATTTACATGAAATTGAATTATTTAAGGAGTGCATAATTACTAGAATATTTAGTTCAGAGGACAGAGTGCAAAAACTCAAAAATGCAATGAAACTAGTAAATGGAGAAGCTGATATTCAACTTAAAAGCCATCTGGCTCACAAATTTGTACTTTTTGTGCTACGTCAAAATGCTTCTTGAAAATAACAAAAAGCAACATTAATTTAGCAATAGTCAGTGTGACAGGTGTCTGTCATAATTTTTTTCTAATGTTCACAAAACCCTGGAAGGCAAAATCCCTGATCTTTGTTTAAAAAATCGAATCAAAATTTTCCATAATTATGGAGAGAAGCAGATTTAGAGTATTTTATAATTTCACAGAAGAAAATTGTACATTCACTTTTTTGTCAGATTTCAATAGCAAATATAAATTATTCAGAATAGAAAAGGCTTAGAAAATATATGGTTATGTCCAAGAGTGTTTACCTATCTAAAGTATCAGAGGGAAGTCAAATAAACTAGCAAATATAGCAGAGATACCAACAACATTGTCCAACATCAAGGCTCAAGCTAGCTGTCCCCCAAAGCCTTGCCAGCAGGTAAATGTCAGAGCAAGAAAAGACCAAAAGATCACATACAAACTTCACTTATTACTCTTCCTACAGTCCTCCATATATCATGTATCCTTTTGGATACACTTTATCTTGCCTAAGAACAGGTCTGCAATCCATGAATTACAAGAAGAGAGAGACGGGGAGGGAGACAGAGAACAATGTAATTTCTGGGAAAGAGTAAGCAGCACATATAGACAGCATGAAGACTACCCTTATCTATCAATCTATCATTCTCAGACACTATAGGCTACAATAGACTGATTCAGGTACCTCCTGATCCTGATGCTGAAAAATAGAACAAAAGACAAACACTCACTGTAACTTTGAGAGGCAAGCTAAATAGATAAGGCTTAGAAAGGTCATAGGTCTCATATAGCAAAAGGAAAATGGAGAAGATAGGTTAGAAAAAAAAACTCTGGGAAAAATTTTTGTTAGTGTTTTTATACAGATTTATGATATAAACCCAATATCACTGTAAAACCTTTCCATTTTAAATAGATTTTTTTCAGCTTCAGACATTTGGTGTCCACTTGTGGATATCATCCTTCCCACATTCATTATAATGGCTGTTAACTATAACATTAATTATAATGACTGCTGTGTGTTCATGCGTGTGCATGTTGTGTGTATATAAACACACACACATATATATACACTCATATACACTCATATATTCACACACACACATATATGCACATTTATTCTATTCTATCCTTTATTAGATGTGCAATTTTTATCTCTGGCTCAATTTCTCCTATTTTCTCAATTTGACAGTATCTTTTAAAATTCCAAAGTTTTTTAATCTTGATAAAATCCAATTTGTCAACATTTTTCTTTTATGACTCATGCTTTTGTTTTCATGTCACAGAAATATTTGAGTAATCCAAGGTCTCAATGCTGTTTTCTATGTTTCTTTCAATAAATTATATAATTTAGATTTTTACTTGAGCAAATGATCCATTTGAGTTAATATGAGGTCTCAGTTGAGGTCTTTATTCTGCATTAAAATGTCTAAAATTTTTTAGCATCATTTGTTGAAAAGCCTATCCATCTTACAATATTGTTGACATTCAACTCACCATATATGTGTAGGTGGCTTTGTTTTTCTGTTGCATTAATCTATGTGTCTATCTTTTACCCTGTATCACAATATCTTGTTTACCATAGCTTTGAAGTAAGTATTGAAATCAGTGTGCATTTTTGTTTTTGTTTTGTTTTGTTTGAGACACGGTCTCACTCTGTTGCTCAGGCTGGAGTGCAGTGGCATGATTATTGCTCACTGAAACCTTGAACTCCTGGGCTCAATATATTTTCCTTCCTGAGCCTACTGAGTAGCTGGGACTACAAGTAAGCAACACCATGCTCAGCTAATATTTTTATTTTTAATAGCAGTGAGTTCTCGCTATGTTGCCCAGTCTGGTCTTGATCTCCTGGTCTCAGGTTATCCTCTCATCTTGGCCTCCCAAAATTCTGGGATTTCAGGTATGGGCCACTGTGCTTGGCCCAGTAAGCATTTTGAAAGTTTGGTCTAAAAATTCAAGCAGAAGAATCATAAAGAACACCATGTCTTGGCACATTATAATTTTATTGCTAAGAAAACAAAAACAAAAAAAGAGAGAGAGAGAGACATTATGCACACAGGAATAAATACATGTACAAATGACAGCACACTATTTATCAGAAACTATTCAATCCAGAAGCCAGTAGAATCAAATATTTAACATATTGGAAAAACAAGCATGCATACAAAATTTGTGACCTAGAATTCTATATCCAGTGAAAATATATTTTTAAAATAATGGCTTTTTTTTTTTTTTCCAGATAAACAAAAGCCTAGGGAGTTTATTGTCAACATAGTGCAGGGAATTTGAAAGCATTTTTGCAAGCAAAAGGAAAGTGATACTAGATAGACCTACAAACTGGTAAATATATATATATATACAGTATAGCAAACACTGATAAAATTAAAATAGCTTGAAAAATTCACAATTACATTAGGAAACTGTAATACTCCTTCAGTAGTTAATGAAACTAGAAAACAACACGTTAAATATTATAATAAAAATATTATCAATAAGATTAAATACATTAACATTTATGGAAAACTTTTCACAATAAAAAGTATTATTTTCAAGTGTACATATAACATTCACCAAGATCAATCCAATTTTAAGCCACAAAATATGTCTCAACACATTTTAAAATATATGTATACTAAATATGTCCTTGGACCCAAATATAATTAAAATAGATATTGACAAAAATCTGAAAATATTTTTAAATATTTGAACATTGATCAGTATACTTATAAATAAACCTTGGCCAGAAAAAATAATAAATGAAATCACAAAGGAAATTATATGTATTTTAAACTAAAAGTAAAACAAAAATTTGTAGGATAAAGACAAAGCAATGCTTAATATAAACTTAAAATATATGAATTGAAGAGAAAATTAGGTCTAAGATAAGCAAAAAGTAAGTTTATAACAAAGATAGAAGAGAAAAATCAATAAAATAGAAAATGGACAAAGGAAGAAAGTGAGACTGAAAGCTAATTCTTTGTAAATATCAATAAAATTAATAAACCTCTAGCCTAACTGTTCAAGGAAACAAAAGAAAATATGAGTTACCAATATCAGAAATAAAAGAGAAAACCTTACAACAAGCTCTTTTAGACAATTAATGACCATGATTATTATAATGAACGCACATGTCAATAAATTCAACCTAGTTGAAATGAAAAAATTTCTTGAAAACACTAACACTTGTTCAAGAAGAAATAAATAATCTGAATAGCCTTATTATATGTTATTATGATTATGATTATTAAGATTTAGTAGATGAAATTCTTCCCTAGTAATTAAAATCTGGGCCAAGGTGATTTAATTGGTGATTTATATCAAACATTTTTTAAGAGATAATTAATCAACACAATTCTACATAAATCACAACACTAATTCTACACAAATTCTTTCAGAAGATAAAAGAAGGAAACACTACCCAACTTATTTAATGAGGCCAGCATTATTCTCATACCCAAAACCAGAAAAAAATACCCATATAAAAGAAAAGAGACTTGTATTCTTCAGAATGATTAATAACATATACTTAACAATATTTTAACAAATTAAATATTTCAGTATAGTAGGGGAAAAAACAACATAATGAATTAAGATTCATCCTAAGAATACAGAGTAGTCTAACCCAAAATGAATCAATATATTTCAGCATATTTACTAACTAAATAAGAAAATAAATGATTATCCCAATAGAATCATGAAAATTTATTTGTAAATAATTCAGCATTATTTCATTATTTCACGGTAAAACAAGAACTCAAAAAACTGAGAATGGAATAAAAGTGGAAGACACAAAATCAATTATCCCCAGGTGATTTTATGATCACTGGAATATCATTAGCCCTTAGGGCAATGCAATATTGAACCACAGTAAAAAACACAAAAAAACTCATTAGAATGCTTCAAATTTAAAATACTGACAACACCAAATATTTTTGAGACTTCAGAGTATTTTGAACTCTTGTGGCAATTCAAAATAAAGCATTTCTTAAAGAAACAGTTGGCAGTTCTTTATAAAGTTAAATATATATTTATTATGTGACCCACCAAACTGATTTTAAGGTATTTTTCCAAATAATCACAAATATATACCCAAAATAACGGGTCATATCCATATATTCATTATATATTTATTCACTAGAAATACATAAAAAATAACCCAGATAAACATCAACTAACAAATGGATAGATTAATTGTGGTATACCATGAATTAGAATACTACTCACCAATAAAAAACAAACAAACTCAAGGTAAAGGCACCATCAATAAATCTCAAAAGCATGCTAAAAAGAAACCAGGCACAAAAGGATATATACTGTATGGTTCCATGTATATGAAAAACTAGAAGCTGTGTTAACGGTAGGCTGGGCACAAGGATGGAAGAAAGGTACTGACCCAAAAGAGCAAAAATCCACTTTTCAGGGTGATGAAAATGTTCTATATGATTGCACCACTCTATGTACATTTTAAAACACATTAAAATACATCCTTGCAATGTATACATTTTATTTCATGTACCATATTCCTTAATGAAGCTCTTAAAATGTCTGCCTTTCAGCTATGTTTTGTCAGACATTGTTCTTCGTCTGGCCAACAGACATTGACCACCTTTTCTGATTTCCACTAGAACACCAATTGTGTTCATTCCTTAACAGTGGTTTTCTTCCCAAGAGACTGGGACTCTCTCCAGTCTCAAGCAGTTAAACCTTAATAGAGGTATTACAATCATGTTAATCTACTCTCCTTGCAAAGTAATCATAACAAACATATACAAGTGTCATAATTCTGGCCAATTGACGATATCTTCTTAGAAAGTTTTTCTTATTCTCTAACTGTCCTTCAAAGTGGATAATTTTCAAATATTTATGTATTGCTTATCAAACGTGTGTCTTTACTCTGTCATAGATTGCAAAATTAACTTACAGTTTAAAGGAACAGGGACTGTAAAGAGATAAATAAAACCTAAATAAGTATTTCTCGAAATATGTTGATTGAAACCAAGAAAAAAGTATTTACATAAGGTCCAGGTGCAGACATGAACATACATATGCATGTGAAACAAGAATGGTACAAAATAATGCTTACACTTACCAGTAAGCTAGGATATTTTCTATTCTACTATACTCTATTCTACTGTATTAGTTTATATTTTAATGCTGAGGAGAACCCAGTAAATTTATTTCATTCAGCTAATAAGATTCATAATTTGAAAAACAGAGGCATTGTAGTCTTATTCAGTAACACTCAAGCAGCCAATCAAATATAGTGCTTGTGATTTTTCAGTGCTTGTGATTTTTAAACCCACTTTTTTCAGGTCAGTATCATGAAGGCATTAATTAAATACTTCATACTTTTAAATTTATTAAATTTTCCCATTAATGAACATATTGACAGAGTAACATTGCAAGTACTTTAACATAGATACCGATATGCATTAAAGACAAAATAGCCTCAACCTTTTAGATAAACACCTGGAGAAATATAATACTTTTACTGCAGTATTTTGGTGCAATGAAAATATTCTTATTTTATACCCTTAACACTAACCTCTTGTTATAGAAGAGTGTGAAAAAAAGTCTTACAATTGTCTATAATAGTTTAAATAAATTTTAACTAAATTGAATTTTCATCTATTAGCTTCAAAAAATCTGTAATTTTTCTATGTAGTTAATAAGCAAATGTCATTAAATCATTAAAGGTTTATACATGCTGAACTTAATAGAACATCAATTTTAACCTAATAAACTGCTTTAAAAATTACTGCTATTATGATGGAAAATATGTAGAAATTTATTCATAACATATCTCCTAAGTATAGAAATATTCAGAAGTTGTATAATCAAAAAAGCATTATAACTATTTAAAACCATATGGTTGCATATGAATACTCATTCAGTGGTAACACTGAATTGAGAATACAAAGTCCAAAGAACATCAAAGCTTGGATTAGTTTATGAATATGATGATGTGATTCCCAGGTGTAATGTTTTTAGCATTTTCAGTTCTGTATTTAATCTAGATGAGTCTTATTTGGAATCAGAATCAGGTTTTCAGAATACTAAATATCAATTCCCATGTCCCAAGAATGCCAGTAAATTGCTTAGACAAACCAGCTAATTGAATTTAATTTGATTATGAGACCGACTTTTTATAATTATAAAAGATAAAAGAAGAAAGAAAAAAGATGAAAATAAAAAAACAATCTATCAAAAGTTGAGAAAAAATATTAGTAATCTCACTCTCTTTTCTACAAAAAGTATCTCTGCATCATTGCACATTTATAGCAGCATGGGTTTCTAGGCCATGGAAAGATCATTGCACATTCCTCTATCACCTTCAAAACATGGAATCATTAGAAGCCTGGTAGGTAAGATGAGCACAGATAACACTTTTGTAAAATGCCCTGAGAGGGGCATCAGTGAAGTGTCAAAGATGAGAAAGTACTTCACATGAACATAACGTGCAAGAAAGGGAATTGAAACCCCTTCTATTTTCACCACCTATCTCAATAGGGCGTTTATACGGTTTCTAGAATATATCTAATCTGTATTGCTGAGCTTTTTTCTTTTTTTTGGCAGAAATTATCCCTAATCCCTATACCACACTACTTAGCAAACATCCACATGGAGATTTCAAATAGGCAGATACTACTCACAACTGGGGCTCAGACATACAAATGCAGGTTATTAAATGATAAATGGTATTTAAATTCAAAGGGTTTATTGAGATATTTTGGGTTACTAAAGATAGAAAAGAGTATATAATTAAACCTAGTACTCTGTAACACTAAAGTCAGTGAGAGGACAAGTGTTCTAATGGGATTTGGAAGGAGGTGCCAGTGAAATAGGAAAATACATAGTTCTTAAGGACCAGTTATGGAATTGAATCAAGAAAAAGCCACATGATCAAATGTGTTAACTGCTGATAATTCAAGTGAGATGAGAGCTGAAAATAAATAATGGATTTGGCAAGAGGAGACCTTGCTAAGACTGGTTTCAGCAGACCAATAGGCATGAAAGTATACTTGCAGTGTGCTAAAAACAGAATTGGAAATGTGGAGAAAGCAAATTTAGACAGCTGCTCAGAGTGTATTGTAAGGGGGAGTAAAGATATAGGAATAAAGTTGTAGTTTAAACTTTTGGCATAGTTTCACAGTGCTTAGTATCTATCAAAAGAGAAAGGATAAGGATGCTTATTACATGTATTTGCAAGATTGACAAAATTAAGTAAACAGAAAATTACATATTTCAAAAATCTGCTTTATTTAGTTGATAGTCTGTGATGGTTTCTTCAGAGCTGTTATACACTATTATGTAAATACCTAATCACTAACACGCTGTGCATTACTTACTCTATCCTACGTGAACACTCCATTGGAGTCATTATAGATTATTGTGTAAATGACTAATTGCAGGCATTTTAAGATAGTTATTATTTACTTGAGTTTGTAATGGATTTTTCAAAGTAAATATTTAGTACAACTATGCATGCCTCTTAGCATTCAGGACCTGCCTATGAAAATAATATATAATTCTGTGTATGTGTATATGTAATATGCATACCCCCAAATCAACATTATCATAAAAGATTGTATTGAGTTTTAATGATGCTATAATTCATCATTTGTAAACAGAAGTCCTTTTGGAGTCACACAGACATGAGAATAGGTGTGATTCTCCTACCTACTAGGTGATTTTAGCATTTTAATTTCACTCTCTCTATTGCCTACTTAAAATGGAAAATATCCACCATGAAAATGCTTGTTTACTTGCTCTTTTCTTGCATGTGCTTTTCGTTGCTAAGGCAGAATGCTTTCATTACTAAGGGTAGAAGAAACTATGAATGGGTTAGCGTGTTGCTATAAATCTGCTTAACTTGCAATGAAGAGCTTTCTGGATTGGGTCTCTGCATCATTACATTATTATTATATTTGGTATATGTTTTAAGTTATTAATCTATAAGTTTTCTCTAGAGTACAACCTTCCAGACCAAGATTTGTTTCTGGATATGTGCATTATTTAATGCAATAAGTATTTGAATGAATATAGGGTAGAAATTGAGATAGCAATATAAAATAAAATGGTCAGATTAAAACTTATTGACAAGATAAAATTTGGGAAAAGCCTCCAAATAGGTTAGCATCATAAATAATTATGAGTGGAGTTAATAAATATTATTTATTATTAATAAATAACTATTATTCCAGATGGAAAAACTCGCAGTCAGTACAAAGTCACTAAGGCAGAAGTGTGCAGTATATTCGACAAAGGTCAAGGCAGCAGTGGGAATGAACTAGAATAAACAAGTGGAAGTGTAGCAGGAGATAAGCTCAGAGAATTAAGGGTATGGAGGAGAAAGTGTACATTATTTGGTTCCTTGTTGAATATTCTGACTTCTGCTCTGAGGGAAGGGGAAAGACCACAAAATTCAGGACAGAGGGTTACTCTGGCTTCCGAGGATCAACTTGTAGGGATTAAAGAACTGAAGTAGAACAGTCAGTTATTCAAACAATATAGGAGCAATAATGATGAATTGAACAAAGGTGATAAAGGATTGAGAAGGGACAGTCTAGCAAATTGGATAGGCTATGAGAAAAATAAATAAAGATAATTTAAAGTTTTTGGCTTGAGCAAGGGATTGGGTGCATTTGTTATCAACTGAGACCAGAAAGGCTACTAGAATATCAATTTGGGGTATGTGGGAAAGGAAGATCAGGAGTTCAGATTTGTACTTACTGAGTTTGAGATAACTGCTTAATGTTTAAGTAAAAATTTGTATATATGAAGCTGAAATTTAGAGGAGGGATCTGAGGTACAGACATACTGAGTTTCAGGCACAGAGATGGCATTTGAAGCCAGTGCACTCCATATAATCACCAAATGAGGGAGACTATATAGAGAATGGTATTAAGGATGGAGTCCGGGAGTACTTTAATATTAAGATTTAAGAATAATAGAAAAAATGGTGTCAAGAATAATTTATGAATGACTTAGTAATGAAAACAAGAAGATTATTTTCTCCCTCAGCCCGATTAAAGAAAATATACCAAAACCGACTATCAAATTCTGCCTAGAGATTATAGTAAATGAGGACTGAATTGCAGACCATTGGATTTAGCAATGTGTAAGCCAACACCAACCTTAACATGAGAAATGAGCATGAAAACCTGACTGGTGTGAGTTAAGGAGTGAATGGGAGGAGATAAGTTGAAGACAGAAAGAACAAACAAGTCTTTTGAAGAGACTTTGTTGTTGTTGCCACTAAGAGGGGTATAGAAATTGGGTAGCAGCAAATGGAGAAACTTTAGTTTACATAAAGTTTTTTCGCATTTTTTTTTTCAAAATACATAGTGATAAAAGCATGCTTGTGCAGTATAATATTTTTCTGTTGCTCTGTAACAAATTACTACAAATGTAGTGGCCTAAAGCAACAGAAATTTATTCTCTTACAGTTCTGGATGTCAGAAATATGACATAAGTCATACAGGGCTAAAAGCAAAGTGCTGACAGAGATGATTCTTTTTGAAATCTCTGAGGAAGAATAAATTTGCTTGCCTTTTCCAGCTTTTAGGGCTCTATCCTTTGCATTTTCTGGTTCATGGCCCCTTCCTCTGTCTTCAAAGCCAGTAGCATTGTATCTTCAATGTCTCTCTGCGCTTAACATCACATGGCTTCTCTCCCTCTGATCTCTTATCTTCCTCTTATAGGGAGTCTGGTGATTACATCACATCCACCTGGATAATCCCTCATTTTAAAACCTTTAATTTAACCACATCTGCCAAGTCTATTTTGCCATATAGGGTAATATATTTACAGTTTCTGGGGATTAAGATGTGGATATGTTAGGGAGAATTATTCAGTCTAAAATATACATTGGTAAAAATGATTCTATAGGAAGGAACATTGTTGGTAAAGGCAGAAGAGGAATGAGTTGCTGGGGCAATGTCTAGAGTTGGCTAGAGGTTGTGGCATGTAGTACCCAAGTAAAATGTATGGCATTAAATAGGAGTGGAAATAGTTCATCTGTAATAACAGGTGAGAAGGCAGATTATATAAGTGGTGGTAGTGGTAGAAAAAAATGATGTGGTGGTAGAAGTGAGCATATCTTCTTAGATTAGTCAAATTTTATTGATTACTAGTCTGCCTCTAACAATGGCTGATATGACTATGGATTATAAACGGAACTAGTCATAAGCTTTCTAATCAACACTTCCAAATAGACACATTCATCGACTTATCAAGAATAAACTTATTGAGTATTAGATAATAAATACTAGGTAATACTTCCTTTAGGTAATGTGTTATAACATCTAAAAGTGTTCCTTGCTACCCTTGTCTGTTTTAGTAACTCTCTTCTGGGTTCCCTCAATAACCACTCTCTAAACACGTTAAATAGCATATTTACTAATAACTGCAGAAGTTGCATCTGATATGGTTCAAATTTGTTTCCCAAAATTCACGCATTGGGAACTTAATCCTTAATTAAACAGTGTTGAAAAGTAGCTCCTTCAAGTGGTGATTAGGTCATAAAGGCTTCACCTTCATGAATAAATTAACACGATTATCTTAGGAGTGGGTTAGTTATCCTGGGAGTGGATCCCTGATAAAAGGGTGAGTTTGGCCTCTTTTCTCTTTCTCTTGCCCTTTCACCTTCTGCCACGGGATGATGCAGCAAGAAGGTCTATACCAGTTACTCAAATACTGACACCTTGATATTGGGCTTTCCAGCTTCCAGATTTGTGAATTTTTTTTTTTTTTTTTTGAGATGGAGTCACACTCTATCACCCAGGCTGGAGTGCGGTGGCACAGTCTCAGTCTTCCGGGTTCAAGCAATTCTCCTGCCTCAGGCTCCCTAGTAGCTGGGATTACAGGCACTTGTCACAACACCCAGCTAATTTTGGTATTTTTAGTAGAGACATCACCATGTTGTCCAGGCTGGTCTGGAACTCCTGACTTCAGGTGATCTGCCTGTCTTGGCCTCCCAAAGTGCTGGGATTACAGATGTGAGCCAGCACACTGGGCCTTCCCGCCTGCCTCCCCGACCCCCGCCCCTCCTTTTAAGTTACTCAGTCTGTTATAGTCTGTTACAGCAGCACAATATGAACTTATAGTATCTCATTGAGTTATAGCCCCAATGAAAAGCTCATACTTAAAATATGAACAAAAAATTTGTCTCATATATTTAGTAGTGTTTGTTCTTCTTCTTTTTTAGCATTTTTTTTCTTAAGAGCAGATTAATTTCCTTTGTGGGAATTTCCTTCCTAATATTGTGTGCAGTCTTGGTGGTTTAGTAAACAAAGTAGCTCTATACTACCATTTCAGAAGTTTAAAAGGATCTGGAAGCTATCTTGGTCAAAAAAATGTCTTCTGATTTTCCTGGTACAGAAATAGGGGGAAAAGAATGCAATGTTAACTCAGCTAACTTAACTAATCATTCCCCCGGGACTGAATTTTTAATAGAGAGATTGAAGGGCGACTGCCATACATTTTACTTGGGTAATACATGCCACCACCTCTAACCAACTCTAGACATTGCCCCAGTAACTCTTTCCTCTTCTGCCTTTACCAACAATGTTCCTTCCTATGGAATCATTTTTACCAAATACATTGGTAAAAATGATTGGAAGTTTGGCAAGTGAAAGCCAAACTCACCCTTTCATCAGGTATCCACTCCCAAGATAACTAACCTACTCCTGAGAAATTGAAGGGCAAGGGTAAGTTCAGCAGTAGTGCTGAACTTATACCCGGAAGGGAGTCAGCCAGGCAGTATCTGTTCTGTTTTTGTTTGTTTGTTTTTGTTTTTTGTTTTTTGTTTTTGAGATGGAGTTTCACTCTTGTTGCCCAGGCTGGAGTGCAACGATGTAATCTTGGCTCACTGCAACCTCTGCCGCCCGGGTTCAAGCAATTCTCCTGCCTCATCCTCCTGAGTAGCTGGGATTACAGGCATGAGCCACCATGACCAGTTAATTTTGTATTTTTAGTAGAGACAGGGTTTCTCTATGTTGGTCCAGCTGGTCTCGAACTCCTGACCTCAGGTTATCCGCCTGCCTCGGCCTCCCAAAGTGCTGGGATTACAGGTATGAGCCATAGCACCTGGCCATCTGTTCTGTTTTCTAACCTGTTTGCAAGTTGGTAATCTATCCAATAAATACAATATGCTTCCCAATATATTGCCAATAAATTATCTCTCTTTTTTTTTTTTTTTTTTTTTTTGCTAAAGTTGGGCAAAGTTAATCCCTTGTTACTTGAAACCAAAAGACCCTAACTCATAGACTAATTTCAAGGGACTTATATTTCAGTCCTGGAGAAATAGGGCATATAATTGGAAAATGTCTATATGAGCATCTGTCAGTAAGTACTAGCAGTCAGTCAAAAAGGAATTTGAGCTGGACCCTGAGACAAGGTAGAATTGGATTCCTTTTAAAGGTGTGGGTGAGCACTACATGTATGGAAAGAGACACAAGGGATACAGTGGGGCTTGAGAGAGACCAATTTGAGGACCAAAGCCAAAAGACCGAATAAAGCAGAGCGTTCCCTTTGAGAAGTTGCCAAGCAAATAGGATAATTTTTGTTTGAGTTTGAAAGATGACATTTGAATATCAATAAAGAATGTGGCCAACAATAAGTCGACATTTAAATCATTGGCTCAATATAGAAACAGGCAGCAATGCAGATTTTTAGGCTTGCAATAAAATATTGAAATTAGATATAAAATATATCTAAATATGTACATCAAAGAGAGTGAGAGAGAGAATAAAAGAGGAAGAAAAACTGAGCAATTGTAATTCAAATCTCTTCACAAAGAGAAGGAAGAGTAGTGGAGAGGACATTTATCAAAAAGAGAAAAACAATACGTATTTTCATTATTTCTCTTATTTTACTGTTTTGTTAATGCTAAATATAAATAACAGTATTCATTTTGCATTGATGAAGAAAATGAAGCAGAAATGTTAACCAGCTTGCTGAAGTCAATGAAGCTGGTAAGTGGAATAGCCAATTTTTCCAAGGTCAAACTTTGATTAAGACAATTAATTAGATTCTATTGTTGGAAATTTGAAGGGCATGAGCATTCAGTCACATAACTTTGTGCTGGACCAAAGACTCAGAAATATGATTGTAATATTATATTGTGTGTTTTCTAATCCCTTTTGCCTCAAGTATTCCTCAGTGTAAAATATGGGGATATTAAAGGATAATACTGTAATATAAGACTTCTTGATAAATTAGTAAAATGATTAGTCATAAATTAAAAAGAAACAATTATGTATGTTTCAATACAAATATTCCCACAATATTATCAAACATCAAATGTCTATCCACAAGTAAGCAAAATTCCTAATTTGTTCTTGTTTAACTTAACATGCAGCTTATTTTACTAAAGGCATATGTGGGTTATTATTCACTGTGATGTTTAATTAATTTCAAACTCCTCTCTACTGATATTTCTTTATGGTGTCACTTGAAGGACACCATGAGATTTTGATGTTAATTAAGTCATGATTCTATTGCAGTCTTAAACTTGGATATTCCCATTCAATTAATCTTGATTTTGTTCTCTGGATGAAACATGTATATTATTAACAAAAAAAGTTGCAAGTCTAACAGGATTCTATGTGGGAATTCTTTATACAGAAATCATGTTTATGATTAATTTCTTGTGCAATACATTGCATTTATTTCTCTTGAAATGCCCGTAATATACTTCCATTCAGTGAAATAAATAAACAGCATGCCATGATTGTAAGTTTCCTGAGGCCTTCTCAGCCATGCTAAACTGTGAGTTAATTAGACCTCTTTCCTTTATAAATTACCCAGTCTTGGGCAGTTCTTTATAGCCGTATAAAAACAGACTAATACAGTCCATTTAAAGCTTTTATTTTTGTTTTGATATGGTGGCTTTTGACAAACAGATGCCATCTTTTTATCATTTATTTGTGATTATCAAGATCTACTGTCTTGATTTGTACTTTCTGTATCTTATTTAATAAATTCCCCTCTGCCTGAATGCCATAGAGATATTTTCTAATACCTAAATTTTAAAGTTTTGCTTTTCACAAGAAAGTATTTATGATCAAATCATTCATCCCATTTCTATCAAATTGTAATGTCTTCTTATCCTAAACTGTATTAGTTCCCTATTGCTGCTTTAACAAATTAGCATACACTGTTTGGTTTAAAACAAATACTGATTATAATCTTACAGGTATGAAATTCAGGAATCCAAAATGGATTTCAGTGGGCTAAGATCAATGAGTATGCAGAGCTGTAGTCTCTCAGGAGGATCTAGAGGAGAAGGTGTTTCCCTGCCTCTTCCACGTTCTGGAGGTCACCTTTGTTCTTTGCTTTGTGGATGCCTTCCAGTTAGCAATGGTATCATTCTGGCTTCTGCTTCCATCATGACATCTCCTTCTTTGACACTTCTGCCTCCATCTTTCACTTAGAAGGATCTTTATTATTATTACATTGAACTCATCCAGATAATCTAGGATAATTTTCTTATCCAAAATCTTAACCTTAATCACATCTGCAAAGTCCCTTTTGCCATGTATGGTAACATTCACATATTGCAGAGATTAGGACATGGGCATATTTGGGGGACTAGTTTTCTGCCTACCACATGCATCAATTTCTAAAAAAATATCTGAACATGTTTCTAGCTTCACTTTTTCTTCTAAGGCATTATTTTTCTATCTCTGCCAAACAAGTACCTATATTAAATATTCTTTATTTGAAAGATATGTTTGTTAGAGCAGGTCCACACATCCTGCCTTCTCACTACTGTTTTTATCTAATTGAAACATATCTTGGCCATCTTGCTACTTTTATCATCTGTATGAAATTTAGATTGGATTTATATATCATAACCCTGGAAAAATCATGTTTGTATATTGATTGAAATTACATTGAGTTCAGAGATTAATTGGGAAAAATTTTCATCTTTATTGTGTAAACCTTTCTAACTCTTGGAAATTATTTGTATTTCTATTTATTTTCATCTTTTACCTCTTTTAATAAAGTTGTATAATTTTTCATGGTGAGCTTTTCCATCGCCTAGTAGATTACCTTTAAGTTTTCTATGTTTTTTTGCTATTCTAATGGTTTCATGATGGTTTTTAATTGTTTGGAGTTAGTATACAAATTTACTTTATATGTTTATAAACTCTTGCGTAACTATTGTTTCAATGTATATTTATTGAGTATTTGGACACAAATATTTTAGGATTTGTTCTTGGTGCTCCCAAACACAAAGAATAAAACAGAAAAATTTGAGCTTCATTAAATTTAGCTTTCTAGCAGAAAGACAATAAGGACATAAGTATGTATAAGATACAATTTATTAAATAGCATGTAAAATAGGAAAAAAGAAAGCTCAAAGAGTAAAGAGGGAGTTGGGCATTGGGTTAGAGTTTCAGATTTTGGATTGGGTAGGAACAAGACCTCACTGAGAAGGAGACAGTTGAGTAAATATTTAAAGGAATTGAGATAAATCCAATGGGAAAGTGTATCAAGCAGAAAGGACAGCAAACACAAAGGTCCTGACCTGGGAGGATGCCTCACATACTCACAGAATAGTAAGGAGATCAGTGTGGCTTGTGGGATGCAAACGAAGGCAAGAGAAACAGAAAATGAAATGAGGGAGGCAAGAGGTAGGGGGCATAGCATGTCAGACATTTTAAGCCATTGCTAAAATCTCAGTTCTTGCTATTTGTGAGCAAGACAACTAGCAGAAGGTTCTGAGAAAAGGGGTTACATGACTAAAGTTTTAGCATGTTTTCTTTGCCTGTTAAGATGAGAACACTTCACAGTTGGCACTGTGGAAGCAGTAACAATGACTTAGGACCTCTCAATAATCTGGGTGAGAGATGATAGTTGCTTAGAATGGACCGTAGTAGTGATGACTATAAAAAGTGGTCAGGTACAAGATATATTTGGTAATCATTTTCAGATTGTCCCATTACCTTATACATTTGAGAATTGAAGGACTAATTTTCCTACTTGTTTCTCTTACTGATTCTGATCACAATGGCTTGTAAGTTTTTCTTTTTCTTTTTCTTTTTTTTTTTTTTTGAGACGGAGTTGTTCATTCTTGTTGCCCAGGCTGGAGTGCAATGGCGTGATCTCAGCTCACTGCAACCACCATCTCCCGAGTTCAGGTGATTCTCCTGCCTCAGCCTCCTGAGTAGCTGAGATTACAGGCATGTGCCACCATGCCCAGCTAATGTTGTATTTTTAGTAGAGATGGGGTTTCCCCATGTTGGTCAGGCTAGTCTCAAACTCCTGACCTCAGGTGATCTGCCCACCTCAGCCTCCCAAAATGCTGGGATTATAGGCATGAGCCACTGCACACAGCCGTAAGTTTTTAATGTAAACTCATTTTTGGCAGATGTTTGTTTTGTATGATGGGACAAATGTTTTTCAGGTTGTGGCTACATCCTTTCACAGTAGTTATTGTTGTTTTGTTTTGTTTTTAGCAAAGTGCCTTATGAATTTTATGTTAAATTTTGTCCTCATGTTCTCCTCCATGAAGAAGGCTTGTAATTTAGATTTAAGCTCTATAGTTGATGTACACTTGGTTTTTAATGATTTCTTTGTTTTTCACAGTAGACTTTTATTTGTCTATCCAGAATTTGGGTAGAGATAAACCTTGTGCCACCTCCCTAAACAAACAAGTAATGATTTATTCTCCTTTTCTTGAATGCACAATTTTTTGAAAGCCCCACAACTATGAAAAGGTTTTACTCCCACTCTACACATTACAGTTACAAATCATAGTTTGTTTTTTAGAGCTTAGATTTAGTTTAGGTCACACTCTCCTCTGCCCCTTCCCACACTGACCAGTGGCCTCGTCTTCTCAACTCATAAGCCCACAAATCTGTTGTTGGTTTGTCTCTATTTACAATATCTGAAGATTTTTTTTTTTCTTTCTTTTTTCCTTTATTTTGGTAGGATCACTCATACATATTTGAAATGTTATATTTTCTTTCTAGATTTTCTAATGTTTATGGGGAAAGGTTATAAAGAGCATTCAGATCGGAGAGTAGTTTTATTTTGCACACATATATCTTTTGATTGCAGTATAACCATAGATAAGTAAACACTATTGTTCCTGTTCTCATGCCTCTGTTATTAAACACAAATACACACACACACACACACACACACACACACACACACACTCTCTTACTTACACAAAAAAATGAATCCAGAAATACAGAATACCTGCAAGAAGATTTCTGCATGGTATTCATTAACATTACTGACCTTAAAAAGTACTCAAAGCCCAGTTGAGACCAACCAAAGATCCTTGTAAAACAAAGTTCATTGTAAAAAGAAAAACTGCTAAATACATATACCTTAAATATATTCCTTATAGATACTTTACACACATTTTGATGTAAACAAAATGAATAAACAAGTATATAGTATGAATATACAAGTATATATAGTCATGTTACCAGGTACATTTATTTTAAAAGAGGACTGTTTATGTGGAAGCAAATTGTATGCCACAGAGGTTTGGAGAGAGATATTCTTTGATATTTTTACGATGATTCAGCTGATGCTGTCTTTATTGCCTTTGCCTAAAGCAAGTTACAACGTAAAAGTTGAATATATTGTCAATGACAAAATCACAGCAGAATCAAATTTTAGAGATAGGTGGATTAAAAAAAAGCGAAGTAAAGTCATTTTCTCAAAATAAACAAGTAAATAAAAATCTAAACTGAAAATTCCCAAACAGAATGATAACACCATGAAGCCCTGAATACTTGTTGCATCCACACCTTTTCAATAAGAAGAATGTCTTTGTTAGATTAGACATTAAACAAATATTTGATAATAAATGAATTATTGTATTATTTAAAAGGAATAGAATGTGGGTTAATCATGTCTTGAAAGTTAAAAACTAATTAACTTTGTTATCTTCAATATCCAGAAACTTATAACCATGAAAAAGTAAAAGACAGAAAAGAAATACCTAGTAGAATGTTGCAATTTCCAGCTCTTTTGTATCTAACAAGTAGGTGTTTGATTTACATAACACTTTTGCATTTGCATTTTGAAGGATGACTATAACAAATCACTTCTATTGATAAATTATAGAAAAAGTCATTAAAATAATTTTAATTAAAGCTTTTAAGTTAAAATGTTGCTAGACTAGAAATCCCAGAAAAAATTTATTTTAAATCTTCTCCCATTTTTTAGCCTCTCAGCTTTTTTATGAAAAGAAAATCTTTGTGATTATAATAGCATGCAAATTAAGACACATAGTCAAATTATTGAATTGGTGAAGGATTTTTTGTTCTACTATTTGTATGGAAATTAAATGAGAACTACACCTTGCATATTTCAGAGCAGAAACCCCTCTCAAACATAGAAATTCCTTTGTTTTAATAGGAGGTAGAGAAAGGTGTTGATCTGGTGGTGTTCCTGTGACTGTTTAACAACAGGCTTTGCAGAAATGCAAGCTCTCATTTGTAGTATTTGCCTCTCTCATACTGTAAATATTTCCACAATGTTCCTCTTTAAGCCACCAGTGTATCATTCATGAACAGGGAGTTGGAAAGAAGTGTGCTTAACAGGCTCCTTGAAAGCCTGTGTGAGCCGTCACCATTACACCAACAGTGCCTCTAGACAAGTAGACAGGAATATAGGCAAGGAGCAAGGCAAGTGCAGTACGTGGAAGAAAATGTGACTTTTCAAGTATGACATCTGAGATAAATATCATTTCCAGGCAACAGAAGAAGAAAGTTATGATTTTTTCTATCAAAATTGAAAGCCTTCATTAATAGAATACTTGCCAAACAGTGGCAATTGGGAGTGAAATTCTACAAAATGTTCTGCTCTGTAGCAGAAAATTTTAGAATTCTCAGGTGGATCATAAAAAAAGATAAGTAATTTTCATCTTGATTCTTAAAAGACATTAAATTTATACAAAACTCTTTGGAAAAGTATAAACAAATATGTACTTTTTTATATTTACTGTAAATATGTATGTACATATTATATTTACTAAACACAGATACATAAAATATACTAAACATAAGAATATGGCAAAGACAGTATAACTCTGAATATGATTGCCAATAAAAAAAGAAAAAAATAATATATCTACTCAATCACCTTAAGACAAAATCAAGAGACCACTGGAAAAGAACAAAATAAGATTTAATGACAAAAGTTTCATTTCTTTTGAAACAAGTGTTGATGTAAGGAAGTTCTGCAAGTTAACCACAATGTAATAGCAAAATTAAAATTAAATTATTGAAGTCAATCATAAACACAATGGAAACTTCAGGTAATCAAATTATTGGTGTGGAATGCTCCCTAAATGTCCTACGAGGAGGCTGGGCACAGTGGCTCACACCTGTAATCCCAGCACTTTGGGAGGCTGAAGAGGTTGTATCACCTGAGGTCAGGAGTTTGACACCAGCCTGACCAACATGGTGAAACCCCGTCTCAACTAAAAATACAAAAATTAGCTAGGCCTGGTGGTGGGTGCTTGAAATCCTGGCTACTTAGGCGACTGAGGTGGGAGAATTGCTTGAACCCGGGAGGCGGAGGTTGCAGTGAGCTGAGATTGCACCACAGCACTCCAGGCTGGGCAACAGAGCCAGACACTGTCTCAAAAATAAATAAATAAATAAATAAATAAATAAATAAATAAATCCTATGATAATGGAAAAGAAAAGTAGAGATGAAAATTATAAAAGATGTGAAGTTTCAAACCCTGGATAGCAAAGATCCAACATCTGGATAATACATGTTCCTGGAAAAAAAGTTTGAAGAAGAGAATATATAAAATATTATAAAAATCAAATGTGTACTGAGAGGTAGCCTCCCTTTCTTCTTTGCATCTTGCTAGCCCCTAACCAGGCTGCGAATTTGGCAAAATTAAGCACTACTTTTGTTTGATGAGGTAGATGGAGTAGGCCGTGACTGAGGTGAAAAGTGGCATGGTAGGGGCCAGTTGGGCTCGGACTAAGGAAATGGTAGTTGTGGTTGGGATGTTGGTCACATATACAATGATTGATCAGATAAATAAATAATGGTTTGATGAAAATGGGAGCCATATTTTTTAGTAATGAAGAAATTTACAAAAATAGAAAGACAGAAGATTTGAATGAATCCTGTGGTGTTGAAGTAGAACTTTAGAGGTAGTGAGAGGAAGGAATATAGGTAGATGATTGATAGATAGATAGATATGCACGTACATAAAATATATACACACACATACAGAGAGAAGAGATAGAAGTAAAAATAAATGTAATTAAATTTTAACAGGGAAACTCCTACTATGCATAAGTTCTTTGAATCTTGCTATTTTTCTCTTCATTTATATTATTTCAAAATAAAAAGCTAAAATAATGTATTTGGAAGACAAATTCCTAAATAAAATAAAATACTTGCAATTAGAAGAGAATAGTTGAAATAAGGCATTCTTCTCATTTCTGCCTTAACACACAATATAGCCATACTCTTATTTAATATAATACATGTTTACTTGGGAAAATTTTTTTAATACATGTAAGTAAAAGTGTAAAAATTTAATTCTATCACCCAGAGAACATTGCTATTGCCATTTTGTTTCTCTTCTTTCTATGTTTTCCGGTGCTGCATAGCATGCAGTTCAAATGAAAATTTTTGTGGTCTAGAGAACTCAACTGAAATTCAGATTCTACCACTCATTACTGCTGTAGACTTGTCTAACTACTTAGAGTTTTGATCTCATTTTCTATATATACAGTATAAATAATGATATCAATATTATTAAGTTATAGTAAAAATAAAATACATTATAAAATATGCTCCAGTATCCCACTTATAATCTATTAAAATCTATTTCTCATAATCTTGCATATATAGTAAACTGATCATGGCTAAAACTTTGAACTTTTGGTGAATTCACCTCATAAGGCTAAATGTTTTACTTCTGGAAGATCAAAATATTTAAAAACATCATTCTTATTATAAGCCAAATTCATCTTCTTTTATAATTTTCAACCATCCTTCTTAGTATGTTACTTTGAGGTGACAGAATGGATTCATTGTTCCTGCTATTGAAAAGCAATTCAGGCTGGGCACGGTGGCTCAAGCCTGTAATCCCAGCACTTTGGGAGGCCGAGGTGGGCGGATCACGAGGTCAGGAGATCGAGACCATCCTGGCTAACACGGTGAAACCCCGTCTCTACTAAAAATACAAAAAAATTAGCCGGGCGTGGTGGTGGGCACCTGTAGTCCCAGCTACGTGGGAGGCTGAGGCAGGAGAATGGCGTGAACCCCAGGGGACGGAGCCTGCAGTGAGCCAAGATCGCACCACTGAACTCCAGCCTGGGTGACAGAGCGAGACTCTGTCTCAAAAAAAAAAGAAAAGCAATTCAAATATTTGAATGCTGCTACCATGTCATTGAAGTATTGCCTTTTCAAGGTTAATATTCCTAATCTAGTCAGTCATTTCTTGTCTTCTCTTTCAGATACTTTGTTTTTTTTTCTAGACACTGTCTAATTTACCAAAGTGTCTCTTAAAATTTGTATCCCAAGAGTAAAACATAACAGATACTCTCTGATTAGAAAGTTTAGTAAGACTGGTGCTTCCCTTGATAACCAAATTATCTTAATTTAACTTTATAAAATGTTCAAATATTTACTATTTCTGTGTCACTGATTTATAAACAATATTAGGTGAGGAAGTTTACAAATGGCTGGATCCAGGAAATCGAGTTATTAAGTGATCATGCAGGAGAGAAGCATGGACTTTTGAATGGGGTCACATGGCTGGGCAGGTGAATAAAGGTTATGAAATTGTCAGGGAAATGAACACAAGATGCCAATAATTGCTTACCAGCCCCTTGCACCTTATGAATCCTAATAGAAGTTTTAAAGAACATTGAGAATGATTGTACTTTCTCAGAACAATCAAAGCAATATTCCAGTTTTCAAAGTGCAAAGGAAAGGTGCATCTCATATGTACAGCCTCATTCACCTTGGTTCTTGGGGCCATCTGTGTAATCAATTCCTCTGGACTTCAAATATTCTCTCCCTGCTCAGCAAACATCTCTTTCCCACTTGTCAAACTCAACTGGCACTGTGAAAACACATCCAACTTCATTCAATTCAGGAAGCTTGTCAATGCCTCTCTTTATATCTGGTGCCCATAATTGGAAAAAGATTTTGGATATTACTAGGAGAGGGTAGAGTAGAATAGAACTATTACTTTTCATATTTAGGAAAATCTGCTGCTTTTAACTTAGTCTTAGATTTTTTTCTCTTTTTATAATATATGATTACCTTGAAATGTTCCATGTATTTTTCAGCAAGACCCTGTTTATTACCACCCCTCAGCTGGGTTCTCATTGCTTCTCTATAATGTTTTTCATCCTCTTCTCCTTTTATTCTTTTCTACCACATATAACACTCCATTTGAAAAGGCGAAGCAAGATGTTTTATGGTGAGAGAACAAGAAAATAAGGACAAGAAATAAACTCATCATTAGTGTGTTAGTTCATTTTTTTAACAGGTACTCCTTAAGCAACTATTGTGTGAATGGAGCTGTGTTAAGCACTGCAGATACAATAATGCAGTACACTGTTGTGGTGCCAGCCATTTTAGGGCTTATAACCAAGTGATTATGACCAGTGAGTGGTTCCATGAGACAGTAGCAATGGTTTCATGAAATACTGGAGCACATATGCTATTAGTAAAGGGATATTGGATAATCTAATATTTTATTATTATGTATACAATACATTTAGACTATGTGAAAATAGAATCAGTAACACTTATCAATGGGATGTAGGGGTATTTTAGGAAGAAAATAAGCCAAATCTATTTTGTGAAAGCTGATTTATTGATAGTAAAGCCCACTTCAAACTAGAAAAGAGAAAGGAGAAAAACAATACTGTACCACACACGAACTGATCTAGATCATTTTGTGCTGTTACCTTTTTTGTGTGATAAAATATACGTAACACAAAATTAACCATTTATCCACTTTTTAATGTACACTTTAGTGTCATTAAGTGCATTCACTACATTGCGCAACCATCACTACTACTATGCATCTCCAAGTCTTTTTCATATTCCCAAACTGCAACTCTGTACCCATGAGACAACTTCCCATTCCCTTCTGCTTCCAGCCCCTTGTAACCTCTCTTCTACTTCCTGTATCTATATATTGACTATTTTATGCACTTCAGATAAGTGAAACAATAGTTGCCTTTTGCCTCTGGTTCTGGTTTATTTCACTTAGCATAATGTATTCAGAGTTCATTCATGTCGTAGCCTTTATCAGAATTTCATTTCTTTTTAAGGCTGAGTAGTAATCTCTTCCATGTATATACCACATTTTGTTTATCCATTTATCTGTTGATGGACATTTGGATAGCTTCCACCTTTTGGCTGTTTTGAATAATGCTGCTGTGAACATTGGGGTAAAAATTTCAATTTGAGTCCATGCTTTTAATTCTTTTGAATATATATTTGGAAGTGGAATTGCGGGATCATATGTGTGCTATTAATTTTTAAGTGATTTTGTATCAAAAATAATGAATATAAATTCAATTAATAAGCTCTTTTATAACAAATTGTTTTTAGTTTTTAAATAATTCTGCATAAATTAATCTTCTAAGGAAAATTACATGAAGCAGTTATAAATCTGTGAGAACAATGAAGATGGGAGGAATTATATATTCATATAGTTGTAAGTGAACAAAGTTTACATTTGGGTTCCATAGAAATAGAGTAGACTTGCCCCACATGCTTGCAAAATTGAACTGGTCTTAATTATGCAAACAGACTATTTTTTAAAATTTTGATAACAGTGTACTATCACAGCATATTGTTACCCTGCTTTAAGTCACCATATATAAGAAATAAAGTAAAATAAAAGCTCCTAAGACACGTCTAATTATTCCCTTGCAAAGCTTGATACTGTAAATTTCCCTGGAATGGTGATATTCATGTGTATTAAACTATCACAAGTTGGTGGGTTGATCTGGTACTTATTGAGCTAAATGCTCCCAAGAAGCAAATCACAGCAATATTTACAAGTTTTAGGGGCCAGGCTCAGTGGCTCACATTTGTAATCTCAGCACTTCGGGAGGCAGAGGAGGGTAGATTACAAGGTCAGAAGTTCGAGACCAGCCTGGCCAATATGGTGAAACTCCGTCTCTACTAAAAATACAAAAATTATCCGGGCATGGTTGCAGGCTCCTGTAGTCCAAGCTACTCAGGAGGCTGAGGCAAGAGAATCACTTGAACCCGGGAGATGGAGGTTGCAGTGAGCTGAGATGGCGCCACTGCACTCCAGCCTGGGCAACAGAACAAGATTCCGCCTCAAAAAAAAAAAAAAAAAAAGCTTTAGTAACTCTTTTACACCCTCTAAGGCATTTTATAAAATAGCAGTAAATCAATAAAATTTGAAAGTGGGCAGCATGTTAACCTTTGAACCCATGTTTTACTTTAGGATTCTATTTAACATCTACAGTTTGAGGCTGTATATTGTACAACTGTACAATTTTAGGTAATGAGAGATGAGTTTGGAGAAGTAATGCTAGTAGATGCAGTCTTTCTCTACTTTCTCCCGTGTAACTTGATTCTCGCCCAGTACTTCAAATACTATCAATATACTGAACCCTCAATCAGTATTTCCAGTACAAATCCTCAGTTGATATAGCTTCAGGTATCAAATTGCTTTCTGAACAGCTCCACTTAAATGTCTAATGGGTGTTTTACATTTAATGTTCTCAGTACACTCCTTCCCTCTCCCAAATCTTGCCCCAGTAACAGTCAGTTTTAGGAAATGGCCAAACCACAAACTCCAGTGACACAAACAGTGGAATAAATCCTGAGTGGTATGTTTCCCTGACAGAAAGTGCTTCAGGAGCAAGTCAGCTCCTAAAACTCATTACAAATCCATACACTTTTGGCTATTTATAGCTTTCCTAGTCTAGCCTATGTCACACTAGTCATATTCTCTCACTTGGACTTAGGAGCATAGTATCCTAATTAGTTTCCTTTTTTTCTCTGATTCCCCTTTTCTTTTTCTCACCTATAATCCATTCACCACTCTCCTTAATTGCTGCTATAATTTTTCCTCACTTATTTAAAAATCCAAAATCTTTATTACGGTTCTTTGTATGAATGGATCCTGCCCTCTTCTCCAACATGCATCTTAACTTGTATGCAGACTTCAGAGTAATAAGCATTTAAAAAATTTTAATGTTAGTGCTTTGTTTTTCTATCAGTTTTCTTTATCATCTTCTTCAATGTTTAGGTGATTAATTTGTTTGAGTGACAGCATGCCTACGGAGTAAATCATAACATTAAAACTTGGTCAATTTCTCATCAATTTATTTTATATATGATGGGTTTCAGTGGGTAAATGATTCAATTTTGGCCAGAAGTATGCTGAGTGACTTCTGGGTAAGATTTTATTTTCCTGAAATAAAAAAAAGAGAAATGAGGAAAAGAAGTATCTTTTCTTCCTACCCTGAGTGCCATTATAACAAGAAATGGTGCTTTGAAATGTATCAGTCATCTTGTAAGAAAGACTGTCAGAGTAAAGACAAAAAATAAATGAAAACACAAGCAAAAATATGCTGAAGCTGGCAGGACATCTGGGCCCTTGGTGATACTGGTATACAGAGTGAACCACTTTGAAATTTCTTAAAATGTGAAATTAAAAATCTATTATTGTTTAAGATATTGTATCAATTATCTGTTGCTGATTAACAACTTGCCTTAAAATTTAGTCACTTAAAATAACAATTCCTTGTTGCTCCAAGATTCTATATATTGGGTCTGCAGTTCTTTTGATCTTGGTCAAGCTAGATTGATCTTGGCTGGACTTGATCATGCAATCATGGTCATCCAACAGATCAGCTGCATTTCACTTTGGCTCTTCTTGGCTGGGCTTTCTCATGTAAGTTTTGGGTCCATGGCTTGCACAAATGAGATAAATAAACTAAGTTATGCATAATGTTTTATCTTCCAACAGGCTAGTTTGGGCTTGTTGTCACAGAAATAGCAGGAGTCCCAACTACAAGAGTTGCAGTCTCAAGGTCTCGTCTTATAACTGCCACATAGTCACTTCCACCATATTCTTTTTGCTAAAGAAAGTCACAAAGTCAGCCCACGTTCAAGTAGAGGGGAAATTCACTCCACCACTTGATGTGAAGAGTTGGAATATCATAGTTATTGTTTCCTGTGACTTGCCATAGCATATTTCCTCACACTAACACCTCTGTATTTCTTCCCGAATTCTGAAATATTCTTTTGTTGGCTCTTCCTATACTTGATTCATTACATGAAGTTTTCCATTTAAATGTTATTTCCTTAGAAAGACTTTATCATTTGTCAAGTAGCTCTATTCTCTTCATCAGTTACTCTATTTTCTCATTAGAATACGAACTTTGTAAAAATGGGAACTGTAGTTTGTTTATGCCAGTAGTTTATATACATTTTCTGTTATGTGAAAAGTACAAAATGTTTTTTTCATGGTTAAAGAAATAAAAGAATAAATATGTAATCACTGCAATGAGAAGAGTGAATTTTTATTTTCCCAGCTTGTTTTATGTGTTTATGAGAGTAGACTTTATTATTAGTTTGAAAATGGGTAATGAGGGGAAAAAATACTATAAATCTCAATCATTTTATCAGTCCTTTGCCATTTATACACATACACAGACACACACACAAACACACACACACACACTATATTATATATACATAGTCCCAACTACATGAGTTGCAGGAGTCCCAACTACATGAGTATATATATATCTATATCTATATATGTATATAGATATATATATATAGTGTGTGTATATGTATATAAATGGAAAATATATAATTATATATGCATATATATGTATAATTATTTTGACAAATTAGAACAAACATATTCACTCTTCTAATTCTTGAATTTCTTTACATATTTTTTCCTGCATACAATGTATATCCACCATTTTTCCTTTTAGTATATAGATTTTCCTTTTTTTATTTCCAAGCAAATATCATCTTTTAAAAAAACTTTTGTGTTCCTACTAGATAAGTTGTTTTCCTCCACTAGATCCCTTTAATTATCTCTTTGTATACCTAATGTGGAACTTGGCATACCTTGTTTTTTCAGTTATCCAAACATTGATTTATGTCCCCACAAGTTAAAATGTAATTTTCTGAAAATCTGAGTCTGTCTTACTCTCATTTCTTTATTTACTATAATTTATTACATGTATAGAGCAAGCCATCAATAAATATTTATTAATTTGAGTTTAAGTATGTGATATATAGTCAGCCTGATAGCATAGATGTCTGATTTAATTTTGAAACTAATTGTAAGATAAAACGCAGTTTCTATTTTTGCCTTATTGAATTTGATTATGCTACTTAAAACTTAATGTCCCTGTGCAATCTCTCTAAAGGAGGCTCTTACTTTTTGTAATTTTGCAAGCTACAATAATATTGCATAGGCACATTGATACAATGGCCTAGTTTGCTTTCTCCTAGCAATTGTTTAAAGTTTGTTCCATGTTCCTACTTCTGTTGGCTTTGTCTCCTTCATTATGTCTTATTTCCCATTATGCTGCCTTCCAATCACTGAATTCCATCCCCACTGGCTCAGTGCTGGGACCTCATCTTTCTCAAATTCCCAGAACCTTCCCAGATAAACACCTTCAATTACAGTCACTCCTTTCCTCTTCAACAGAGGCCCCTAACAATAAACAATTTACTCAATAGGTAGCTGAAGAATGATTCTCAGATGAGCTTAGTGTAACAAGGAACTTGGATGTAATATGTTTTTTACTCTTTGAATTCCCATTAATCTCCTCATTGTAGAGGAGTAGACTTTGATTTTGCCCATAAGCAGAACTTAGGCAGTATGATGCCTAGTACAGAAATGTTCTGCAGTATTAAATATATCCCATCATGTACTAAGAAGCTACTTCAGCAGCACAGTAAACTAAACACCACTATGGTGTCAACATAAATGAGTAAACAACAAATAAATTTTTAACATATAAAAATAAAATTTTAGATTTTGATTTATTTATATAAGGTATTTATAAGTGTGTCCTCTTAAATTTATTTTTTGAGGATGAGAAACTGAAAAGTAGGTTCCAAATATACACAATTTCAAGAACAAGAGGATTTAGAAACTTCCACTTATAAATACCTCCCAACACAGACAAAAATATGAGCTTGAAGATGTCTACCAACTTCCCCATTCTGTCTCTTGTCTTCCTTTTTTCTTTGAGAATCTCAGACTGTACACCCACATACTATCCTCCATTCTGTTCCTGAAGAGTCTTGAACTCAGGACCTAGCAGATTTAAAGTTATAATAAAAATCTTATTTTTTTACAAGGCCATGTGAATATTAGTTGGCACAACTGAAAGTCAAATAGGTATCAAACATTCAAAAAAAAAGAAAGAAAAAAATGACATACCATAAAATAATTGACAAAGGTTTCACTCTTTGGACAGAGAATGCTACCTTCCCTGTCCTTTAGATTTATCTATGAAGGTCATTGTCAACTCAGCCAACATGTTAATTTAGCTGCTTAGCCGAAAGTTGTGTTTCCTTCTTTATTACAAAAATCCATCTGTGTGTGTGTGTGTGCTCATGTGTGTGTGTTATGTGACAGAGAGAAAGAGAGAGAGATGAATTGAAAGAGAGTGAGATAAGAGAAAAAAATAAGAATAATTTTAACAAAATCTACACTGACACAGGTAAAATTCAAATAATGCAAAAACTGTAATAGTATATACTATATTATGAAATTGTGAAAAAATATGAGTCTGTTTTAAAATAACTATTCTCTCTGAGTCTCTCTGTCTCTCTCTTTCTCTCATGCATTCACATATACATACACACATACAATTATACACATATACTCACAAGCTTTCATCCTCAAATAGTAGACTAGAATGCTCAGAGAACACCAGGTCATTCTGAAATCTTACTTGAAGTCTTAATGTTTCATCAAAGTCCCTAACTATGCTCCCCAGCAGTAGCTCCCCTATCTCTTATTCTCCAAAACTCTTGACTACAATTCCTTTTCCTTTATCTTCCATTAAAAAATCTGAAGAGGACTCTAGAAAATATGTCCTCCTTCTGAGAGAGCAAGGGAGATTAGAATACATTTTCCAACCTTTATTCTGTCTGTAGAATATTAGATGTTCCAAAGTCATTTTAAGTCTTAAATTGCCATAGTCCATTTGAATCCAGTACTGTGGCCCTGTTGGCAGAACCATTCTCTAAAATTGCAATGGAATTTTTAAAATTGATTTTCTTATAGTCATCTTAACATACCTGTAGTTACATCCATGATATTTTGCATATGCAAGCCTATCTCTAAATTAAAATATAGTTTTATTGAATTATCAGACTTTCATGTAAAAGTCCATCCTTAGTCTCGTTTCATGGAGCTCTTTTGTCCAACTGAAAGGAATTATGAAATGTTGCTTAATTAGTTGGTTTCAACGAGGATATGAAAGCTATTCTCTGGATTTTGCCTAAATCAAAGACTGGGTCCTAATTGGACTTGTCACTCAAAACATTTCTTAATTTATCTTTTACAAGTTGGAGATGAAAAATACTCACATCTTAATCCTGCAAGTCCAATAATTTCTGGATTTTTTCTCTTTTAATTCTTCTAAGCTGGCCAATGCTTTTCTGAGCTCATCTTTTTCTTGTAGCACTTTTTGTAGCTCTAGTAAATGTAGCTAATTAGTGGTTGCAGGAGAGAGTGATATGCTAGTAACGTTACCAGGAGCCTGTTTGCTTAATCAATTGCCTTTTAGGTACTTGCAGCTAATAGTTTTACCAAATGGTTTGTTACTGCATTTTATTCAACCTTTAATAATAAATCCCTTGCTGCCTGGAGCCTGACTCCAAAACCAAAGCCACATAATTTAATAAAAGCTTTCTATTTATAAGTAATGACTACTTTATTACTTAGCTCTTGCCTGGGCTAAGTTGTGATATCAAGAGACATGAAAGTCTCGAAATCATAATGGTGAAAACAAAAAGATTTACTTGATTTTCTCCTTACATGGTGGTAACAAGTAGACTACCGTTCTGTTCAATGTCCTGTTTAATCCAGAGCCCAGGGTAAAGGGGCAGCCTTGTTTGAGTACATGGTGGTCTCATGGCAGAGGGAAGAGAGCTGTAGTAACCATTAAATGGATCTTTCATCTTTTACTCAGAATTTGCAAAAACTTTAAAACATGTTCCATTGGCCCAGGTGTTATGGACTAAATTTTGTCCCCCCAAAATTCACATGCTGAAGCATATAACAGCCCATGTGAATGTCTTCAAAGATATGCCTTTAAGGAGGCAATTAAGGTTAAATGTGGTCATAAAGGTGGGGCTCTAATCAAACAGGACTAGTGTCCTTTTTGTTTGTTTGTTTGTTTGTTTGAGACAGAGTCTCGCTCTGTCGCCCCAGGCTTGAGTGCAGTGGCGAGATCTCGGCTCACTGCAAGCTCCGCCTCCCGGGTTCACGCCATTCTTCTGCCTCACCCTCCCGAGTAGCTGGGACTACAGGCACCCGCCACCACACCCAGCTAATTTTTTGTATTTTTAGTAGAGACGGGGTTTCACCATGGTCTCCATCTCCTGACCTCATGATCTGCCTGCCTCGGCCTCCCAAAGAGCTGGGATTACAGGCATGAGCCACCGCGCCCGGCCAGGACTAGTGTCCTTTTAAGAAGAAAGCAAGAGACACCAGGGATGTGTGCACCCAGAAAAAAAGGCCATGCAAGGACACAAAAAGAATGTAACCATCTGCAAGCCAAGGAGATAGGCCTTGGGAGAAAACAAGCCTACAGGCACTTTGATCCCAGGCTTCCAACCTCCAGAACTGTGAGAAATCAGTGTTGTTTTAGCCTCCTAGTCTACAGTAGTTTCTTATTACAGCACAAGCTGACAAATGCACCAACTAAGTCACATCCTCAACCCTGACAGTAGCGGTGTGAAGTATATTCCTCCCACAGAGAAGCAGTGGGTGTTACATGGTATTAGCAAGGAATATATGAGCTGCTTTGATGAAGACAGCAATAATTTTGAACAATAATCTTATCTAGCATGGGTATTTTGCTGGCTAAGTGTGAAGAGATATAAAAATAATTTTAAACTTGGTTCCAGTTTTCACTTGACCTAGTATTTTAATTGCAATCAGCATTTATTATCTAGACTGGTATAACACACATCCACATTCCTAAAATCTGTGAGCTTTTTAATGGAATAAAAAAGATGAAAACAAACAGACTCCAGAAACACTGAAAATATAATTATAATTATTCAAAAGCAAAATTATTAAAGATATACTTCAAGTTTACATTTTTAGACATGGGCCATTAGCTGTGAAAATGTTAAGTTGTATAATAGGTGTGTGTTTGTCTGGACTCACGGGTGAAGCCTCCAATATCAAAAAGACTTGTGTGATACATTCATATTTTAACAATTAATACATGCTCGCATATAAGTTAACACAGATAGATGAATATTCACCAATCATGAGCCCTGTTCTTCATAGAATGTTTAATCTTGAAGGAGAGACAGAGGTGGAAAGATACTTCCAATTATGAACATTAATAAAAGCAGAGACTTAAGGGATAAGTAAGGTAGTAGATCTCCAGAGATGGTAGAAATGGATATTTTAAGAAGAAAAGGGTAATAAGCCCTAAAATAAATCTCAAAACTTTTTGTCATTAATTTAAGTAGAAGAAACAGGATGTCGTTAGCTACTTATTCATCTTAGAAATTCTTGCATGGTTTAATTGGCCCTGCATATACATGGAGTGATAGGTGATAGTTCCCTCCCTACTGCTCCGAATTAGGGGGCCAGAATACCACTTCCCTTCTTTTCTCATGGTCCTACTGGCATTACATTGTGTTTTGATGGTAGCTGGTTTAAGGCAAAAGACATAAAGGGAATACTAATGGTCTACATTTATGTGGTTTGAAGAAATCATATATTGCTATATATTAAAGGTATCAATGTAAATATGATTATGCCCTTTTGCTACTTCAAAACTTGACTGTAACATTGAGGGCTATGGTTTTAAAACTGGTTATGTGAGCAGAAATGCATGGTTCCTGAGACTATTTCCACATGCCCTGAGGTTTAGTAGAAGCTTCAAATTTCCTACTGTTTCTCCAGTTGAACTTCAATGCTTATCTAAGTTCCATGTTAAAGTAGCTCAAAAGCTTTCTTTTGAAAAAAAAGATGTCCACAGCTAAAATGTAGTTGGAAACCTCCATGAAATTCTTTACCTTCACATACCATATTTTTATGTTCTGTTTCCTCTTTATAATCATTTAAAACAATCTTGAAGCATTTTGTTGGCTTTATCATGTTTTCTTTGCCCAGATGCTTTCTTCAGTCTACATCTCCCACATTTTACATAACACCACTTATCACATTGTACATTTATTTTCTCAGCAGTATGGAGAACAAAATTTCACAACTGGACATGAAACAAGGGCACAGGGAGAACTGGGGCGAATTTAGTATTTGGGAGTGTACCTAGGCGAGATAGAAATGTATCTAATTGATATAGACAAGGTCTAGATAATAAGTAAGAAGCAGGTATCTCTTTCATGCACAATCCTCCACTAAAAGCACTTGAAAGGGTTAAATTTTGAGACAAAAGAGACAACTCTAAAACTTCAGGATCTCAGCTTACTCTTGATCATTGCTCATGCTCTACCAGACATTGTCCCAAACAGCTTAAAGTGTAAGCCTTCATCTCTGTGGTATTTTACAACTTCAAAGCAAAGGAGCTCAGAGATGGAAAACTGAGGCTCAAGAAGTCAGGACAGTGTGGTATCAGAAAAGAGGAACCTTAAAATACCAATTGATCTTTCCTCCTACCTTTAAGTTGAATGGCTCATAAATTATCTTATATGTCTCTACATCTTACAAGAAATAAAATTCTATGGTTGCATGGTCCTCTGACTAAAATTCCCATTAGAAATCTACAGACAAAAATCTCTTCTTCATGTCTCTCATATGAAGTCTAAGCTACATCTGATTTCAGTGAAGATGGCCAACAGCTGTTCCTCTTCCTTAAGCTCACCGTATATTTAGCAAAAACTCTATTGAACAGCCCTTCCTCTCTCTTCCTTAAGCTGAAATCAAATTATATTTTATCATTATTTTAGGTTGGCATTTATCTTACACAATTAGCCTCTTTTTCTTATTAATGTTGTGTGTCTTTTTACAAGGAGTTTTGTAGGTCATGTGAGTCAGTGCAACATGAAGATAAATTGCTCGCAGTAGGGGAAAAAATAGCAAAAAAATGGGATTGACGAAGAGGAAAGGAAATTGGTCAGGTTAGCTAATGAGCCAAGAATGTGAGAAGATATATTTACTGATTTTTTTTTCTTCCTTTCTGCATCTATAAAGTAACTCCATTTAACAACCTCCTGGGTTTACAAATGTATAACAAGAAAAAAAAATTTGAAGAATACTTTACTTTCCTTAATTACCAATTTTGCCCTGGCAATCATCTACTAAAACTAATAATAAAAAGAAGCATGATTTGTTTCTCCTACAGTTGGCTGAATTTAGTTAAATTAAAAATAAAGTGTTATTGACATTAGCTTCAGAAGATAAAGATCCAAAGCTGACTTGAGCAGTGAGTTAACCAGAAAGTGATTAAATTCTGTGAATATATATGATGGGCCTTATGTCTGAAAGATTTTTATATTGACTCTTCTTATCGGCCTTGTTTTGAAAGATCCCAGAACAAATATCTAACAATAATCTAAGGCAATGGCTAATGGAAATGCTACCTTTACAGCTCAAGGGCAACATATTTGTTTAAGAAATAGGTGTACTAGCCTTCCCTGAGACTCTTTTTCCATAATTAATGAGTCGATTAATTCTATGTGTATTATAAATGATGGTGTCTGGATAATCATTACTGACCCATATGCAGTTCCCAAACCACAGCAAACTTCGAAAATTCAATTACAAGGTCCAGATGCTGTATTCTGCATATGTAAACTGTTTCAGGAAGGAAGACTGCATATTAATAACATAGTCTATGTGGGTTATCTCTGCAGTCTAGTGAATATTTTGCAGAAATATTTCTTGGGGAAAGCATAAAGTATACAGAAACTAGACTGTTTCAAGTTTATTTCAACCTACAGCTACATTACATGTTTACTCTTATCCTAATTAGTATGTTTGTTTCAATTATTAAAATCTCTCAGTTTTTTAAAAATTACTTATTTGATTAATATATTTCAAAAATAAAAATAAATCTGAAGTATCAAGCCATGTATTCTTGATACTGCGGAATATTACGTCACTTTTATGTGCTCAAACTGACTCCCTCCTGATTGTATAGAGTACAGAACAGCAACTGACATTTTTTGGAAAAGTGTAAAAACCAACACTTTGGTAAATGAAGAACACCACCAACCAAAATTTATATCTAGTAATAGATATGTATAATTTTTTTAAAAAATTAGCATTTATTAAGCTTTACTACTTATTATAGTTATTAATTCAATTTAAGTATTTACCAATCACGTATTTTCTAGGCACCTCCTGTGAACCAGGATCTGTACTCGGTGTCCCAGTTATAAAGTAAAACAGCCTGTCCTTCCCGCACTCAAGGAGACAGCTCCACAAGTGGGGAGCTTGTTAAAAATGCAGAATTTGGGGAACTATTCACAGAGATTTTTATTAAGTTACATTGAAAAAAGCCTGGGAATAGCTATGATCTCCCGTCTGGTGATTTGAATGTGATAGTCTCAAACATATTTTGAAATATACTTGCCCAAAGAATGGAGAAAGACCCAGCCATCCCTCCTCATGTGGCTGCAGAGGGAGATATATGTATAACAAAAAAACTGCCAAAAACGAAGTCTCCTGTTTTTTTTTTTTTTTCCTTTATTTTTTTCTACCGCTTCAGTTCACATCATATTTTTTTTCCATTTAATAGTTTTCTGCTGTTAGCTAAGAAAACAGGAAATTTGGATGCTCCGTTCCACACCAAATGAATCAGCACCTCCAGGTGAAAAAAAAAAAAAAAAAAAGTGGAGATCTGCTTTTTCTTCTTTCTTCGGTTTCTTTCTTCTTTTCATTAATCTCTATTTGGAGAAACACCGGTCTTGGAAATGAATTGACATAGTAACGTGACCTTAGACAGATCAATTAAGTTTCCTGACTCCTGACTTTTTTTTTTCATCTGTATAATGCTGTTTTTACTACGGGTTTATTAATGTCCTTCCAGCTCTGATATTTTCTTATTGATTCTAATTTCATTTCAGCTTTATTCATTTTCTTTTTGACACAAATGCCTTTGATGGGAATCTCTTTAAACAAAAGCTTTGAGATTTTAAAAAATTGTAATCTTTGATAACTTCTACATTTATCATCCTCCTTATTTTAACTTTATTTTCTCTTGTTTACCGCTACTTAATCTTCAAGTCTTGAAATCAGCTCAGATTGGAAAATATATGAAAGCCCAGTTCTTGTTACTTTCCTATTTGCATTTGCTTTTTATAGAAATCTGGAAAAATTAACAAATTATAAAATGCTTTGTAATAATTATTTCAAATATCATTTCTAGGGTTTCTAATTATATTTCATTCATTGGAGATGAAAGTTCCAAATATATTCACCTTTGTAAATGAAGAGGATAGAATTTTAATCGGAAGAATGAGAAAATAAAAGTGCTATGATTAGAAAAACTTGAGGATTATTCTAACCAGCAAGCAAAGATCTCTTAAAAACTTCAGGGGAATTGCAGAATGTTTTTTTAAAAAAAATTACATGGCAAGAACTCTCGATTGGATAGATAAATACAGGTAATAGATACGTTTGAGGTAAAATAGAACCTCAATTTAAATAGATTAGTGTAAGAATTTTAAAAATGCTGATGAACTTGATATATTACAATAATCCTTTCTGGGCTGAAGGAAATAGAAATAAATAGGAGCAAGCCACAGTGGAAGAAACATACAATCTGTCTCACTGGGTGAGAGGGTTGTCCTGAAAACAGCTGACATCTGGAATGTCCTTGTCTCCAAGGATACAAGTCCTCCAAATATCCTAAGGCTAATATAATGCCATCAAGTAAATGGACTTTGTTTATATACATGGAAATTTTTAAGAAATCAAAACAGATTAAAATTCTGGAAAGCAGTATGATTGATCAATAACTAAATCTATCCGTAACTGAGAATTTGCACAACCTGGGCAACAAGCATTTTCCAGGAATAAATTGCTCTTCATCCATAGTGTGTAAATGACTCTTCCAAAACGATTTTAACAGATGTCACCATTTTATCTTATTTTTTCTTCCTGTTCCATCTGCCAATGTCTCAGACTCTCTTTACTTCATTCCTCAGGAACAGCTTTCATCTGCTCTTATTTCCTTTAAATATGTGATAATCTTTGTTCATTGACTCTATTTTCCTAAGATATGGTTGTTCTAATTAATTTTACCTAAGCTGACATTAGGAGCATTGTAAAAATTAATAACAATATTACACAAGAATCTGTCTTAATACTATGAAATATAATCAGGTTTACCATTTTTATAAATGTCTTTGTTTAGAGTAAAACAGGTGATGATATGGCTTTATCATCAAGGGACTCACCTCAATGCTAACCTAAAAAGAGAGGAAATTATTTCTGATACAGGATCCAAACGCAATTAAGCATTTTAACTCATGCATATAACAATCTCCTTGTCTCAATCAACTGCTACTCTTCTGCTATATAATGAATTTCCTTCTTTCAATTATTTTCTAAGAAGCATTCTATTTTTGGCATAAAATATTGATTTCCTTAAACAAAAATTCATGATGGTACAGCATAAGCATGAAGACTTTAGATTTATGTGTGATTTCTGAGCAGGGGCTATTAATTTTGGTCAACTTTGAGAGAACATTTGAATTGATTAGCATTAACTATTTTTAAATCAGTAGAGACTGAGTTATCATATACACATAGGTGTGTATATGCATATGCATGTATGTATTTTTCTTCTCTTTTTTTATATAGTAGGAGTAATGGGTCACGATAAACTCGTATAGACTAAAGAAAATAAGTTGGCATATTTGAATTGTAGTATACAAAAGTAGAACCTATTATAAATGTATACATGTATTAAGTATGATGAGTAATTACTCCTGTAATAACTATGTCTCTGAAAATCCTTCCTGGAAAATTGTTTTCTCCTAAATGTGCTGCTGCAGTTAACTTGTATTTTCCTATTGAAACACTATTGCAATATGCTATGTTGCTTGCTTGCTTGAGTACATGCTACTTGAGTAAACTTTGTGACAGCAGGGAGGGACCACACCTCTCTTTTTCTCATTCTTTTTTCTCCAACACCTTGTCTAATATATGAACGGAGTTGTGGCTTCATAAATACCCATTGAAATAAATGAGAGGCATATTTTAGGCCCTGGTCATTCCTGCAAAGTCATGCTCAACCTCAACGCCCGTAATCTGGTATGTTATTTTTTGTTATCTTTTTTTCCTAACAGTGGAATAAGTATTGCAGTGATCTTATATTATTATGTCCTATCTTATTTACCCTGCCACTTCCATTGGATACCTTAACACCATCTGTTTTATGCATCACTGCAGAGAAAGGTTGATGAAAGATTGATATCTGTCATCTTAGGAAGTCATTTGTGCACTGGTTAAAGGTGGGATGATAGTCTCCGAAAAATGTCCATTTTCCTTTTGTAAAGTAATTCTGTTATTTATGTCATGTCTCCGTTGATGAGCCCACTGCCTCTCAAACTATTCACTAGCCACTTTCTAATTTTATAATCTCCACATCTTTGGAATTTGCCAACACAACAGAACATTAGATGATTTTCTTGGACTTCATGCTTGATCTACTTCAATCTATACTATTTGTTATAAACCTTGATGACTGAGAGATCAGACCTATCATCTTGGATCCTCTGTAGTGGCATAATTTTGTCTTTGACAGATTATAACTTAAAATGCTGAGAATACTTTGTCAACTTTAAAATATATCTGTAATATTTACAAGTATATCGTTTTTATCTTAAGTACTACAAAATACCTTTCCCTTATGAGAGTCAGTTAACTATTTTTAACTAGTTGCATTAAAAAGTGAAAACTATTTTTCATTTCTAAATATGCTATTCTCTTCTAAGTAAATTAGGATAAAGTACTTTCTGTTGAAAATCAAAATTATAAATCTGTTATCTTCAAACTTACTATGGACTTGTGAGGTTTTTATGTTAGGCAGTGCTTGAGTATAATGGGAGATCAATATAAAACCTCATTTAAGAAACATTTTTGCATCTAAAATCATGCCTAATAGAAAGCTGAGGCAGTAAAAGTGATGAGCGTTCTTGATAAAATTCTTCTTTATGAGTAAAAAAAAATTCAAGACAAATGTATTATGAATCTGTTTTTTTTTCATATTTATACCGAAATAAAGAATGTTACATTATGAAATCATGGCTGATTTTTACTGAGAGTGTTAAATTTTGGAGAACTAGTTATTTTCTCATAAGGCTTTTTGTCTGTGGTTACTGTTCAGTTACAATTGATGTCCTTAATGGCAGCGGAAACATCCGTATCCACCATATCAGTCACATTCCAAGTAGCTGACTGTTGAATGCTTGGTGCATTAAGTAAGAGGCATCAGCCAAGAATGTTGAGAAAATTAAAGGGTTGTTAGAATAGAAAGAAAAAAGTTGAAGAAATATGGTTAGTGAGAAATGTTATACAGTATCATTCTTTAAATTTGACAGAAAAGTTGATTTCATTGAGAGTAGAAGTGTGGTTACAGTGTCATTTTTAACATAAGTTGAATATGTACTTAATTTTTAGTAGGAATGGTATATTCTCTGAATTTGTAGATAAAGCTATTTTTATTTAATCAGTTTCTACAGCCTTTCACCTTTCTTATGATCCACTTTATTATAACTATCTATAAATGTTTATCATTTATTATCTTGTATATCTTCTTTTAAATTTTCTTATACGGATCTCCTGGAGTGGCGACCAGATGGTAGACACTTTTTATGAGTAGCTGTAATATGGGCATGCTGGAAAGGGAAGGGCATGGTCCCTTTAAATGATACGGAAGTGGGGAAGGGAAGTCCTGGGTAAAGGAGGGCATGGTCCCTAGCTAGGGCTTCACCTGCCTTCTGCCCAAATGTTGCATTTCCTAAGACCACTCTGGGCCGCTATGCCCCCATCCTGTGTCTATAAAAATCTCCAAGACCCTAGCAGGCAGACACGCAAGCAGCTAGACGTCGAGAGGATGTCAAGAGGAGCACGCAGGTGGAAGATACCGGCAGGCCAGCAGGCCATCCACCAGCAGAATGATGCAGACTTTGGCCAGAGCAGTTGGAGAAGCTCCACGGCCCCACATCAGGGAAAAACCATCTCCATTCTGGCTCCCCCATCTGCTGAGAGACACTGCCACTAAATAAAAGCTTGCACCCAGTCTCCAAGCCCAGGTGTGAGCCAATTCTTTTAGTACACCAAGGCAAGAACCTGGGGTACAGAAAACCCTCTGTCCTTGCAACAAGGTAGAGGGTGTAATTGAGGTGGTTAACGCAAGCCTATAGATGGCAAAACTAAAAGAGCACCCTGTAACACTCGCCCACTGGGGTTTCAGGAGCTGTAAACATTCACCCATAGACAATGCCGTGGAGTCGGAGCCCCACAGCCTGCCCATCTGCATCCTCCCCGAGGGGTTTCAGCAGCAGGGCACTGAAGAAGCAAGCCACTTTCCCTGTCACATGACCTGCAAGGCAGACAAGGAAATCTTTCCCCTTTCAGGTGCTATCACAGTACCTGTATAAGTAGTCATTCCACAAATATTTCTTGAGCTAAATTTAATAGATTTATTATGGAGATTAATTGGGATAAAAAAATGCTTCGAGTATAATCATTTCTTTTTATCTGTTAACTGGGACATAACCAAAAGTTAGAAGTTTAATATTAAAAAGATGATTCTCACACAAACATGGGATAAACATATTTTAAGATTATATACAACCCATTAATGAGAGAACCAAAAAGAAGGTAAACCTGGTTTAAAAGACATTTGTGGAACTGGCATATATAGATAATTTGGGGAGAAATGTTAAAATAAGACTGCTAGATAAAATACAGCACTTGTTAATGGCCTATAAAACAATATATTAATCTTTCATGTTTTCTTTTCTACAAAGAGAAATCTACAAGTTGGCATGTAAATTCATACAGTCAAAGTTGCATACATATAATCATTGTTTTGTTGGTGTGTTTGTAAGCCAATGTTCAAACTTTAATGTTCAAGTTTCAATGTTCAATATTCAGCATTGAAAGCTCCTTCCACACTGTCTTTGCTTTTTTTTTTTGAAGTTTTTAAAGATTTTTTTAAACAGAGTCAGTAAACTCTTAAATAGGGCCTAATAAATATGTCTGCTTTTTCCCCAACTGTTTATATGGAAGAAATCTTAACTCCTTTATCCAAAAGAAAACAACTGCTATCATGTTTGTCTCTCTAGGCTGTGAATGGTAGACTTGAATCCCGAAATCTAAGTTTCAACCATAAACTGCAACCAGAATGTAAGAAGACTTAATGAATTCATTTTCTCAAGAATTTTGCATAAGAGTCTCGGTAGAGGAATAATGAGAAATTAGTCACTACAATATACAGACATTGGTGAATAAAGAGTAATAGATTAAACCTATATAAGGAGTCTGGAAAACAAAAACAAAAATTTCTTTACCAGAGCCTTGGGGTGGTGGGAGGGGAGAGGAACACAAGGAGAAGCATATGAATACACATCCATACTTGGATTGTTTTAATCTCATTCCAGTCGAATTGAATGACTGGCTTGCAAGAACATTGTTAAAGGTCAAAAGTTTAGGCTGCTCCAAAGTAACCTCTGAATATCTAAAAGATGCTGTGTAAATCAAGCCCTCCAACATGATTGTATTAATAAACATGTTTAAATGCATATGCACAGGCAAAGACATGTTGTCTTATTTGTTAATTACTTGAAGACGTCAGGTCTTGGGTTCACTAAATTTTAAAACGTGATATTTTTATATATTACTGAATCTAAAAAGAAAAGCAAAAAAAATGAAAAAACAAAATCAAATATTTTATAATATAAAGTGAAAAAAGGGCATTATATCAAATTTGATGTATTGTGATACTGACATGTTACATCTAGTTTAGACAGATGTCCTGTTAGGCTTCATTGCCTACATGCTACCATAATTAGAGGTGACAGTTTAGAACATTTTATGTGTTAAAAGACATAAATAGAAGTAAATTCTTTACAACATCAGGCAGGGAATTCTAAGTCAATTGGTCTGGGCTACCAAATACAAGTGAAACAATTTCTAAGTGCTCTAGAAAAAGGAAAAGCTTAGCTCCAAAAGTTGTGCTAGTGGGGTACTTTAAGTATGCTATCAAATTATATTTGAAAGAGGACTGATTATTTCAATACTGAAAAATATACACACAAGGGCAAAAGATCATTTTTAAACACAGCAGGCTTCTCTAAGTCCTGTTACAGGATCCGACTTAAAATGGCAAATGCAGATTTCATTGTGATGTTGATACTCTGTTCCTTCCCCCAAGGCTTGCTTTGCAGCTTTTCTTGCTTGCAAATTTTCATCCTATAGAGTTAAGTAAGCATTTAGAGGATTTCACTTGGGGTAATTCATTCTTACAGTCAGACTCAGTTATGTGTTCAACAATGGCCTATCCTGACATTATCGGAAATGAAGAAATGATTTTTTTTTTCTTTCACCGGAGGATAAGCCTCGAGAAATCTTTGTTTCAAACACATTAAGAGTCCCTATACATTTCCTAGCTACTTTTAGCTTAAAGTCTTGTACTGTTTGGTGACATGTTCAGTGTAAAAAGTGTCTTTTATTTGAATCCTACAGATTCAAATAAAAAATTGCTATAAATCATAGGCAAAAATTAGTGGTTAGATCATCTGTTGGAATATCTGCCAATGACAAGGTTATTTCAATATCTAGATTGATTTTGTATGTTGAAAATAAAATGCTATAACCCTTTTCTCTGGAGGGCAAATTTAAAAATAAATTTAACATATTTATGGGGCATTAATTTAAAAATCAGTTACTTGTTTTACAAATGAGATGTGGAAGAACTACAGAATGTTAGAATTTAAGTTTTTTTTTAAAGTATTGAGTCCACTGTATCATTTTATTTATGTATTTTATATTGGGATGAATATACATTTAAACAGGGACAAGTAATTTTTCTAAAATATAAATTGAAAAGATAAAAGTGAGACTCTCCAATGGGTAGACATAATTTGAGCACACTGATATCACAAGTTTTAATACCTAGCCTTATAATTTCTAAAGAATACATTATTAAAAGAAATAAAGAAAATTATTATTTAAAAAATAGAGTAAACTTTGCTCCCCCAGGCTCACTTCCGATGTCCTTGTTTTTTTTATACTTCCTATTTTAGATAATTTCATCTTCTTATTTTCTGTTCACAATATCTTATGCGTCTAACTATGTTGCTAGCCATATTTCATCTATGTTAATATATATCTAAAGATATCCAGTGACCTTTAGATTACATCATTTTCATTGATAACATCCTAATTCCCACACCCAAGTTCTTCCTTCAGACAATATTGGGTCTAATATTAAGAATTTGAGAGAGTAGAAGAATGAGAAAAAGACTTGGTGTTCGGGACAAGGGATACATGTTATAGTGACACAGTTCAGAGTATCAGAAAGTGTATAGAACTAAATTGGCCCCACAATAGTGGAGGGCCCTAATGTTTAACAGCAATGACCCCTACATAGTAGAATTTCAGGTGACAATTTTATTTTCAGATTAATTGATTAGTTGGCTTGCCTTTATTGGATAATTTTACTATTCTGCACTTGTATTTCCTATAAAATATTGGCACATTCATTTTTAAAAAAGGTACTAAGAGATGACTGGGATTCCATATGATACTTGCAGTAGCAGAAAAATCCCCAATTAAACAATGATTACAAACTATTGGAAGCAAATCTAATGAAGTTCACTGTATCTACCTGGAATATATGGATTTGGGAAGAAAAGCTTAATCAAGCCATATAGACCCAAAATAAATAAAAATAAAGGCATTTGCAAATTTTTCTTTCAATAAGTTTTTTCTACTAATTTTTCATGTGTCCCCAGCTTCAGCTCATTACTTGCCACTCTAGTCTTCTCTTTCTTTTTTCATTATTCAAACTTAGTCAATCACATGTTTTTGTCTAATCAACTTACTATTTATTGATCTCCTAAAGAAGACATTCTTCATACATTAGAACCATGTTCTACTCTTTTTATCCTAGATTGATAGTACTTCTCACTTATTTTCATATTCTAGGCAACGGGTAGCTTTGTTCTGCAGCTAAAATATTCTATGACACTATGATCAAAAGGGCCATGAACAAAAGTGAATGGACTTTTAATGATGAGAATGTGGGGTTCACTAAGTGTGTTGCATTCTATATGTAAAATGTAAGTTTTGGAGTCAAGATTGGAATACAGATTTTAACACATACTACAATCTACCATTACAAAGTAAAAGTAATCTGCCATTGCTTCTAGTGGCAAAACCACAATTGCTTTTGCACCATCCTAATACTTTCCATATGTGATCTTAAATAGAAAAATATAACTAGAGACTTACTCATATTTAAAATGAAGATAAATAATAATATGAATGATAAAGTTGTATTATTTTATCTAATGAGATAATGTATAAAAGCTTTTGGCTCAGTGTTTGAAATATAGTAAATTTTCAACAAACATATTATCATTACTTGTTAGTATTTTATGCTGTAGGTGTACATTTTTGGAAAGAGTATGCAATAAATGTTTAGCAGTTCTTTTCGCCAATTTTCTTTGATGGAATAATGTTTTTAAGTTTGAATCAATGAGGTTTAGGTGAACCTGATAAATCTGCAAATTCTAGAAGTTGTCCATGACCCAGTTCTGACTAGTGTATTCCAACTGGATGGTTGTAATTAATTTGTCCGGATATGAACATGTGACCCAATCTAGACATAAAATTAAATCTTAGCTATTCTCTAGATGAGAGAAATAAAATTCTGACCACATCATTTTATTTTCTGACTCTAAAACTAGCTATAATTCTAGACTTTTTAGTTATACACAATTCTGTTTGAGAGCTGTCTCATATCAACTTATCAGATCCAACTATTAATTTTTAGAAATGTTTTGAGGTCATTTTTAGGCAGATATTATTAAAAATAAACATGTAAATTTATAATTAAATTATGTTAAAAATAAGGAAAATAAATTATTTAAATTCATGACTTCCTAAGTATTTCGCCATATTTTGCTGTGATTTATGCTACCGAAAATATTTACATAGATGATGTTTGTATCATGGCAACACTATATAATGGCAAGCTAATGTGCATGTCTCCAACTTCCTATCAGTGGCCTCAGGTTGTAGCTTGTAATTCCGTCATGAAGACAGTATTTACAGCATGAAAATTAACACCGCATATCAGGGTTCGATTTAATATTTTGTTGATTGTGTAGAATTAATAAAAGTAAAAATAATGAATGAATAAAAGTATGTTAATAATGCAAATTTTTTAAAAATTGTGTCTGTAACCATTACATTGTGAACCGCCCCAACATACAAGGACATATTATCCTTGTATTAAAAAATTATGATTCTCAGAAAGTGATTGTATCATTGGTGAACAAGTAAAGGTTTTAATTAATTTTACTTTTATCTTAACACTAATGTAAATAAAAACAGTAACGAATATTCATATTGAAACTTTTTTCATTTGCTAATTGCAGTCAGCTATCTATGGATTTAAGAGTTTGGCAAAAATTAACAAAAACTC
>NW_026652306.1:1601253-1606549 GCF_009828535.3 Hylobates moloch | reverse complement strand
GTGCAGTGGCACGATTTCGGCTCACTGCAAGCTCCGCCTCCCGGGTTCACTCCATTCTCCTGCCTCAGCCTCCCGAGTAGCTGGGACTACAGGTGCCCACCACCATGCCCGGCTAATTTTTTGTATTTTTAGTAGAGACGGGGTTTCACCGTGTTAGCCAGGATGGTCTCGATCTCCTGACCTCGTGATCCACCCGCCTCAGCCTCCCAAAGTGCTGAGATTGCAGGCGTGAGCCATGGCGCCTGGCAGAGAGATGATTCTTAAATATTTACTTGCTCACACTGGTTATAAGCTGGTTATTAAGAGAGTTAAGTAGTATTTTTACCATATGTTCCTGAGTCAGTTGTACTTGTTAAAGGAGTGTTGCAAGTAAAAACTTTGGCATGTCCAATTAGATTTATTAATTGAGATGAGATACGTAGCAGAAAAGAGTTTAATTTCCAAGTAGGAAGTGGATAATACTTGTTGAATGATATACATTAAATATTAAAGAGTTAACTGCTAAAGCTCAGATATCAGATCATGTGCCTATCTATAAAGATATTTTAATGTGTCTTGTTACAAAATGCCAGACTATTTGTAAAAGAAAAGAAAAAAAAAGAATATGCTTGCCAAGAGAAGTTGTATCAAATTAAGACAGATAAATGTGTTTATTATAGGATTAAGAAAGCTGAATTCTCCATTTTAAATGAAATATTGTATGAGGAAATTCAAAGAGGAGGGAGATACAGCAGAAAACAAAATTGGCATCTGGGGAAATCTGATATTAATGCTCCTTACTAGTTCTTTCTGGCAACTTTATAACCATGCCTGACAAAGTGACAGTTACTCAAACTTTAAAGAGCCAGCTTCTGTGACCAGCATGGGGTGCATGGGAAAAGATTATTTATCTCTCTCTCTCTCTGGCCTAATACTTCACATTGCTCTTAGACAGAGAAGAATGAAGATCATTTAAATGACATCTAGCAACACGAACTGAGTTTTAACTTCTTTTATTAAGAGACGGAAACCTACAGATTGTGGTTTTGATTCAGGAACCATGGCTCAATAAAATATCTACCCCTTTTGTTATTAACTTATAATGCAAATAGAAATAAATTGACTAGAAGAAAGTGTAAATTTTTAGGTGTTGAATTATTTTTTCTTTTCTTTTTTTTTTCTTTGAGACGGAGTCTCACTCTATCGCCCCGGCTGGAGTGCAGAGGCGCAATCTCGGCTCACTACAAGCTCCGCCTCCCAGGTTCACACCATTCTCCTGCCTCAGCTTCCTGGGTAGCTGGGACTACCGGTGCCCGCCACCACGCCTAGCTAATTTTTTAGGAGAAACAAGGTTTCACCATGTTAGCCAGGATGGTCTCAATCTCCTGACCTTGTGATCCACCTGGCTCAGCCTCCCAAAATGCTGGGATTACAGGCGTGAGTCATCGTGCCCAGACAGATGCTGAATTTTTAGAGAAGCTACAAGCCTAGTCAAAAAAAGGCTATTATTGCTTAACCTCTAAGGCAAATTCTGTGATGTGAATCTCAAGTTGTTAGTTACTAAAGTATGACATTTATCAGGAAGAAAAATTTTCTCAATAGCTTTCTAAAATATGATCAACATTAAAAAAAAAAAAAAAAAAAAAAAAACCAAGACCCATCTATTGATGTCTTCAAGAGACCCATCTCACATCCATAAGCTCTAAGTAAAGGGTTGGAGAAAGATCTACCACACACATGGAAAACATAAAAGTGTAGGAGTTACTATTCTTACATCAGATAAAACAGACTTCAAACCAATAACAGTAAAAAAGAGCAAAGAAAGGAATTACATAATGATAAAGGGTTCAATTCAACAAGAAGACTAAGCTATCTTAATTATATATGCACCCAATATTGGAGCACCCATATTCATAAACACATACTTCTAGATCTATAAGGAGCCCTAGACAGCCCACACAATAATTGTGGGAAACTTCAACAACTCACCAACAGTATTAGACAAATCATCAAGGCAGAAAACTAACAAAGAAATTCTGGACTTAAGCTTGACATTTGGTCAGCTGGACCTAATAGACACCTACAGAATTTTTCATTCATCAACGACAAAATACACATTTTTCTCATCTGTATATGGAACATATTTCAAGATGGACCACATGCTCAGCCATAAAGCAAGTCTCAATAAATTAAAAAAAAATAGAAGTCATACCAACCACATTCTCAGAACACAGAAGAAAAAATATAAATCAATGCCAAGAAGATATCTTCAAATCACAAAATTGCAAGGAAATTAAATAACTTGCTCCTGAATAACTTTCAGGCAAACAACAAAATATAGGCAGAAATGAAAAATATTCTTTGAAATAAGTGAAGAGAGACACAACATATTAAAATTTCTGGGATATGGTGAAAGCAGTATTAAGAGGAAAGTTTATAGCTAAACACCTACCTCAAAAATTTAGGAAGATCGCAAACTAATGATCTAACATCACATCTAGAGGAACTAGAAAAAGAATAACAAGCTAACTCCAAAGCTGGCAGAAGAGAAGTAGTAACTCAAATCATTGTGGAGCTGAATGAAATTGAGACCCCAAAACCCATACAAATAATTAATAAAACCAAAAGTTTATTTTTTGAAAATATAAACAGGATTGTTAGACCACTAGCTAGATTAATAAAACAGAGGGAAGGTCTAATTATACGCAAACAGAAATGACAGAGGTGACATTACAACCAATCACACAGAAATACAAAAGATCCTCAGAGACTATTATAAGTACCTCTGTGCACACAAACTAGAAAATCTAGAAGAAATAAATTCCTGAGACCATGCAATCTTCCAAGATTGAATCAGAAAGATATTGAAACACTGAATGGACCAATATTGAGTTCTGAAACTGAATCAGTGATTTAAAAAAAGAACCTACTAATCAAAACAACTCTGGACCAAGTGGATTCACAGCCAAATTCTACCAGATGTATGTAGAAGAGTTGTTACAAATTCTACTGAAACTATTTCAAAAAATTAAGAGGAAAGGACTCCCCCACAAGTCATTTTACAGCGCCAGCATCACCCTAATATCAATGCCTGGTAAAGACACAACAACAACAAAGAAAACTACAAGCCAATATCTCTGATTAATAGAGATGCAAAAATCTTCAACAAATTACTAGGAAACCAAATTCAATAATACATCAGTTAATTCACCAAGATCAAGTAAGCTTCATTCCTGGGATGCAAGGTTGGTTCAACATGTGGGATTTAATAAATGTGATTTACCACATGAACAGAATTTAAAACAAAAAAGCATATGACCATCTCAAGAGATGCAGAAAAATATTTCAATAAAATCCAACATCTGTTCATGATAAAAATTCTCAAGACACTAGATATTAAAGGAACATGCTCCCTAATAACAGCCATCTATGACAAACCCATGGCTGACATCATACTGAACAGGCAAAAACTGAAAGCATTCCCTTGAGAGATGGGACAAAATATGGATGGCCACTCTCACCGCTCCTATTCAACATAGTTCTGAAAGTGCTAGCCAGAGGAATCAGCAAGAGAAAAAAAAAAAAAGGCATCCAAATAGAAAAAGAAGTCAAACTATCTCTCTTCACCTGATATTATTGTACACCTAAAGACTCCTAGAAAAGGCTCCTGGAACTGATAAATTATTTCAGGAAGGCTTCAGGATACAAAACCAATGTACAAAAATCAGTCACATTTGTGTACCCCAATAACGTTCAAGCTAAGATTGAAAACAAGAACACAATCTCATTTAAAATAGTTACAAAAATTAAAATACCTAGAAACACATCTAACCAAGGAGGCAAAAGATCTCTAAGAAGAAAACTATAAAACACTAGTAAAAGAACTCATCGATGACACAAATGCAAAATTATTCCATGCTCATGAGTTGGAAGAACCAATATTGTTAAAATGGCCATACTGTCCAAAGCAATCTACAGATTCAATGCTATCCCTATGAAACTATGAATGTCATTTCTCCTAGAATTAGAAAAAACAAAACACTATTCTAAAATTCATTTGGAGCCCCTAAAAGCCTGAGCAGTCAAAACAATTCTATGAAGAAACCTCAAAAGATAAATATCTAACATCCAAACTGTAGTTGTAGGTAAGCCATGGCATTTTGCCTATGCCCTTTCATTTTCACTCCGTAGTAGGTTTTACAATTGCAAATGTCTCACATATGTGCATACATATCTGTCTATGTATGTGTGTGCATGAGTGTGTGTAAACTAAGAAAGCCCTTTTAGTCCACATTACCTGGGAGCGATTAATGGTCATATGATAAATCAAAATAAGTATAAAAAATAAACATTACCTTTACAGAAGCTAAAAATCAACAGAGAGTAAAAATCAACCTTATTAATATTCATAGAAATGTGGAGACACACCCTCTATTTCCACAAGATGTCCAAACAATATCTGTCTGAGTTAAGCTTCTCGATTCTCAATAGTTTACACAGATGTCAGTTCATAAACAGTACACATAGAACACTGAGACTAGTATAATTCTTGAAGGGTTAATTTACAAATGGCTGCGTTAGGGTTGGGGTAGAGATACCACAAAGGATAGTGAAGTAAGCTGTCACTTCCTAGCTGCCATTTCCTTACCACAAGCACATCTGAAAGAGATCAAAATCAGAAGCAAAACATCCTGTACAGTCTGTGCTTTGTTTGAATCAGTGGTTAAAGATGTAGCTACTTACAGGGAAGAAGCAAGATGAATTAGTATATTGGTCTAACTCTTCATTATTCGCAGCTCCTGTTAAAGGCTCACCATTAGCTGAGGCCATTTAGAAGTCAGAGGACCCAGAAGACATAATGGACTTTAAAAAAGGTAATGGAAAAAAAAGTGGCACATGAATTTAAAGGAGCAAATAAGGTATCTTTCACAGTTTAGAGACATTAGCTTTCATAGGGGTAACTTTTCCAAACATATACATGAGATAGTGTCTCTAAAATGGTTAGGACAATGTAAAGAGGGTCTAAAAAATTATTAGGTTCGGCCGGGCACAGTGGCTCACGCCTGTAATTCCAGCACTTTGGGAGGCCAAGGCGGGCGGATCTCCTGAGGTCGGGAGCTTGAGACCAGCCTGATCAGTGTGGAGAAACCCGGTCTCTACTAAAGATACAAAATTAGCCGCAAGTGGTGGTGCATACCTATAACCCCGGCTACTCGGGAGGCTGGGGCAGGAGAATCACTTGAACCCAGGAGGCGGAGGTTGCAGTGAGCCGAGATCGTGCCATTGCACTCCAGGCTGGGCAACAAGAGCAAAACTC